>NC_043746.1:26317837-26647837 GCF_902148845.1 Salarias fasciatus | reverse complement strand
AACAAGTCATTATCCTGCAGCGAGGACGGCCGCTGGCGCGCCTGCCGGACACAACAGGAGGGTTTCCACGGCTCAGACCTGCTGAGGGTTTCTCACTCTGTAGTTTAACGGCAGACCAGGAACACTGGCTTCAGGCCTCTCTCAAGTTTATGATGTGAAGGTTATTAGTGTTTTATGCATTTGAGCCACAGATAGTTGGATTGTTGGTTTGGCATGCGTCAGATTACCCTACTGCCTCTGCTTGTACCAGGATTAAAAGATGCCAGTTAGCATCCATATTTTTAGTCTCCAGCACTGCAAATCCAGCGCTGCTTTTCAATACAGTCAAAGAAAATTCTGTCACATGGATTTTTGTTTTTTTCTTTTTACGACCCCCGTCATGAGTCGGCGATTTCGCCCGGTGGAGTCATAAATCAAGGATTTAGTTGTAACTGAGTGTTTTGTGGTCCTGTAACTTTGAGGATGTGCTGAAGTCTTTCACTGAGACAACGGTGTGGTTAATCAGCGCCTGCTCCTCTGCAGCACGCTCCCATTCAGCTCATTGTAAATTCCTCCACATTGTTCTCAATTTGTTAGCCCACTTTATGCTCTTTGTGTGAGGAAACTAAAGCGCTCTACAGTGTCCTCCTCTTCCTCCTCCTCCTCCTCTTCCTCCTCTCCTCTGGCACTTTTCACCTCCTCATGAGAGCAGAAAAAAAATGAATGTCCGTTTATGATAAAACACGTCATTTAAAAGTGATAATTCATGATTATCAGTGAAGCCAGAGGTGATGAAAGTAATGGAGCTCAACAGCCACAGAGTTTAAAGTAGGGTTTTCGTAGGTCCAGCTTTTCTTTAATATTATAAAAACACTTCAACAATTCAAATTTCAGTTTAGATGAAATCAAAGAGATGTTTGGAATTAATGAAGCAACAAATAGAAGTCAGAAAAGCACAAGTTCTCCTCCTGGTCCAGACCCTCCTGGACTTCATAGTTTTAAAGTTGACAGTCTCTGTAATTTAACTTCATCATACGGATGTCCGTCTGCTCGCTGATGTTCTGTTTGTAGCTTATTGTTCACACACAAAAATAATTGTATTTTATATGCTGGAATATGCAGAAATATAAGTTACTGAAGAAAAACTTTATTTTTTATTAAAATATGAAGGATGCAATGTGCATGAAGTTAAAAGGTTGAAACTAATCAAAACTTTAATAAAGACATTTTCGTTTGAGTCAATTTCATATGATGGAATGTGGAGAAAAAAATAGATTAATCCTGAATTAGAAGATTACAACATCCCAGCTCACGCTCCCTTAATGGGAGAACAATCCAACGCTTGGTGTTGCATATTTCAGATTGTGCATCATGCTTTTGAAAAGTAACAAAGGTAGGTAATTACTTTTGAAAATAAGTACTCCAAAATGTAACTGGATTTTTGTCTTGTAAAAGAAACCCAACAGGAGAGAAAGCACACCTAAGTAATGTTTCAAAGAGATGCAACATTTGGTCCACACGGTGTTCCTGTAGGTCTGCTGAGGACGAACGTCTGATCTGGGCTCACTCAGGCCTCGAAGGTTTGAAAGAGCAGAGAGTGGAAAAGGAAAGGAAGGGAAGCAAAGTAAGAAAGTAGAAAGAAACAAAAGGAAAGCAAAGGAAATGACAAGAAAGACAAGGAAACTGAAGGAGGTGGAAAGAGGAGGAGGAGGAGGAGGAGGAGGAGGAGGGGGTGCTGGCCCCAGGCAAACTGCTCCCATGACCAACCACAATGTAAAGATATGTTGTCTTCATTTGTAAGGGAATCGCACGCACGCACGCACGGGCGCATGCACGCACACTTTGTTTTTAACCTCTTCCATATATTTCAGTGAAACAGATGTCAGTTTTCCTTAATGAATGAACTATTATCACAGCTCTAAGCCATACATATAGTGTCTGAGATGTATCATTGCCCCATGGATCATACACACCAGCTCTCCACCTCTTCCCTCCAGCCAGCCCAGAGCTGACTCTGCCTGACTGATGTCAGTTTGGAGACACTTGTGAGGTTGACCAGAATTAAAACAGCCTTAGTGGCCTTTAGACGAGTTTTCAAGGAGGACAAAGTGATGAAATGTCAAAATGTCTCCACTTAACACGCAACACAAATGTTTTCAGTCCAGCTGGCTTCATGTTTTAATTGGTTCAGCATGTCAGACCTCTGCGAGGAGCGCTGGTTGGAGGGGCTGGAGGCTTCTGGGAGCGTCTCCTGTCAGCTCTGAGAGTCCGAGGTGAGCGGAGCGACAGGTGGAAGTGGACGATGAAGGACTCTTCAGCCCGCTGAAGAGAGCGCTAATGATTTCTAAGTGTGGCTGAGAGGCTGGAGGACACTCGCACACACCCACACACACACACACACACACACACACACTGCTCGGGGGCATGTTGTCAGGGGGGTGTTTGGAGGAGGTGGTGGGGCAGTTAGCTTCCTTTTAAAAGCCTACAGAGGCAGAACAGAGTCACAGGAAAGTGTCAATCAAGAGAGCAGCCATGCAGCATGGACACACACACACACACACACACACACACACACACACACACACACACACACACACACACACAAACCTTTAAACTTTAAAAGTGCCCATAATACTACTTCAGTTATGATGTGATTCAGCCAGTTTTGGTTGTTTTTTGTTTTTTTTTATATTGTTGCTTCACTGTGAGGAAACCTCAAATCCAGTCCAGCCTCTGGCCTCTCTATGTGCAGTTTGCATGTTCTCCTTATGGTTGCATGAGCATATTTCAGCTTCGTCACAAATCAAGAGCCTGATCAAGAAACTTGTCCTCACCTTTTCCAAATGGTTGTTTTATTTTTCCCAAAAACAAGGACATGGATAATGTGAGTGAGTCCCAGTTTCAGTGCTTTGGGAGGTAGATAATGATCATCATGAACACTTGATCCATAGGTCATAATGTTAAGGCTGATCCCAGTATGAGGCTGGATGACACCGAAGCTCCTCCTCCTGGAGGTTAATCGTGGTGAAGCGGCGACGATCCGATGCCGTCTCACTCAGGTGAGGATCTGTTATCGGACTGCGATCAGGAAACTGAGCTGCAGCTCTGCAGGTAAACAGATGGGAGTTTCTGCCCTCTGCTCTCTCTGCTCGACAAGATAACCTCTGACTCCCTCCTCCCCTCCACTCCTCCTCCTCCTCCTCCTCCTCCCTGTGCCGCTGATCGCACCTGTAACCCCTCTCCTCACCCCGGGGGCAGAGTAGAGTTTCATCCTGTTCACCCTCGGCAGACCTCTGCTGCTCACTAATTGGTTCATTCATCTCTGCAGGATGGCGGCAGAGGGAGGAGGAAGAGGAGGAGGAGGAGGAAGAGGAGCAGCAGGAGGAGGACTGACAGCCATCAGATGCTGATGCAGGTTTCAGGTCTGGATTTTGGACTTTCGTCCTGTTTTTAAACCTTCACACAGATTTAGGCTTTAGCTTGAAAATAAAAGAACGTGAAGTGGTCAGAGGTCTGAGTTCAGATTTGTGACGTTTCTTTAAAAGGTGATGGATAAAAGCATTTCAAAGAGTCACTTTGGCCCCGTTTACGCGACAATGATCATTTCAGAAAGAACCGACTGTGCCTGCTCGCAGCCTAGCGTGCTAATCACATGGTTTTCACTCTTTCTGCTTTCACTACATACACCTCATTTTCAAAACTTTGCTGCATTATCGTGAGCCTTTTCTGAAATTAAAATGTAAAAATCCATACTCTGCTAAGGCTTCGATCAGCTTCCATGTTTCTCTAACAGGCGTAACTTGACTACAGGTGAAAAGAGTCAACTGTTACAGTGAAATGTAGAAGTGCTGTCAGAATACTCAGAGTGCAGAGAGCTCTTCTCAAAAGATGATTCCAGCATAACTTCATTTTTAACGGCAGTTTACTTCATGGTGAGTGAGTTTCAGCACATTTCTGATCAAAACAATCACGTGGCAAAAGCCACACAAGTGTAAACAAACTGTTGATAATAAACTAAGAAATCTGTTTAGTTTTTATTTTAAATAAAACTATTGGCTCTGAATTCACAGCTTGTAATACTTTTTGGACCAGTTCTATGATTTGTACTGAGCTGGATTGGTTCTAAGCTGTTGGAACTTTTCCCCTGAAGCACTTCTCTTCCTGAGTTTGTTGAATTGCTTCTGGTCTGATTCAGGTCTGAATTCACGCTGCTTCTCAATCAATCAATCAATCAATCAATCAATCAATTTATTTTTGTATAGCCCAGTATCACAACAACAGTTGCCTCAGAGGGCTTCAAGATGTTACATTGGTCGGTAAAAGTAAAAACAGTGAATAAGCATAATGGTAATATGTCAATATTTACAGTAACGAGACAGAACGAAGCAACCACCGCCTTCGACCCTCACATCCGGCAAGAAAAAACTCCAAAAACCCAGTGGGAAAAGAAGAAATCTTGGGGAGAACCACAGTATGGAGGGATCCCTCTCCCAGGGACGGACAGCTTTGGCAACAGCTAGCATGAGACAATAAGAAGTAAAGCCTAGGACAATGTTGAGGACAATGTTCACTGGTTTTGAAGCACTATCCGACTAGATTTGGACTTCTGCTCTTCTTCTGATTTGTGTTTGCTCTGTTGCACTCTCTGGACGTCTTTCAGGCTCCATTTCCACATTCCCAGTGAAATAGCATCGCTTTTGCACGTTTGCTTCAGAAAAGTTTCACATTTACATGAAAACATTGTGAAAACGATGTCCGTTGACATGGAAATGACAGAAACACAAAGAAACAATACAGTTAGCATGCCGGACCATGAATTGGCATTGTTGGTTGTTTTTGTGATAAAGCTACACACACACACACACACACATTCATATGGAGAGGTGACCATGTTATTACGGGTGACTGTCAACCCTCAAACTGCCAAGTCCAGGAGAATATGGACCAGGATCAGGATCAAAACCAGGAGGATATGGACTCTGAGTCATGACACTCTGGAGGAAGACATTGTTCTTGTCCATCTACTATCTACTGAGCATGTGCAGAACAATCATTTACTACGACTGTCGTGCACTGTCGCCCATGTTCCCCTGGGTGTGTTGTGGCTCCATCACGTCGAGCTGCAGCAGGCTGAACAGCCTCCACTAGCTGATGGCTGTAGTTCCTCTGGATGCTGCACGGCTGGGTTCCACTGGCAGTGCTGCAGCAGGAACACACTCAGTATAATATGAGGGTCACAGCTCTGATTTAGTTTTTTTTTGTTTTATCTTGTCCTGAATTAATAGTTCTTGTTTCTTATTGGACTGTCTTTATTTACTATTGTTGAAGTTTAAGCTGTTTTCATGTCTGTTTAATTCAGCATTTGCTGGATAAGCTGAGCTTCTGGGGTCTGGAGAATATTTAGACGAGTTTTGGACGAGGTCTAAAGCTGGCATCAGACTTGAAAAAATCTCTTTTGATGACTGGATTGTCTTTGGTACTATTACTGTAAGATAAAATGGAATTCAAATACACTGAATCATTACAGAGCTGTTTTTATTTGTATCAACATTTACCTTTTTTTAATTTTACAGTTTTTCTCCATTGGTTTGGCTCATTTCTTGAAACATAAATTCTATTCTCACTCCAACATGGACAAACCTCCAAACTGCTCTGCAGCTGCTCAGTGTATTAGCTGTAACAGTATTTCTCGTTCATTTCATTGCATTGGAAACGTGTCCGTAGATGTCTCAGTGTCTCAGAACATCTTTACAAATGATTATTACAGTAAGGCCAAATTTAGCACAATTTCTAAGTGAATAGATCATGTTGATCTAAACTGATTGATTAATTCTCAGTCTGATGGTTTTTCTCTCCAAACATATCGGCATCATTTCATTACATCAGTCACCAAAAATCATCTGTTCAGCTGTCAAAATCAGTCAAGAACACACTTCAATAATGAAGACCAGACATGGATGTGTTTGCATGAGGGTGAGGAGGACAGTCAGGGGGGTGAGGAGGGGGGCCAGTGAAGAAGTGAGCTGTGAAACTCCAGCTTCATTGACAGCACTGTGGACTACATACAAAATTCTTTTTTTTTTCTTGGTTTCTTTGTGTTTATTTTACAGCATATTGAACTCTGATGGATGGAAGTTTGTGTGTAACTAAAAATTATGAGTTTCCTTAGAGGTATGACAGCAATGTGTGAATCAGAACTTGAAGGTTCTTCTTACTGTAAAATGCTTTTTCTTCATTTTCTTATACAATATGTGTTCTTTTTAGCTAAGCAACCCAAAGAAGAAAAAATACTATCACAGGAACCGTTGTGACTGAAGGACTGGGCTCAGACTGTCAGAGCCACACGATGCCAACAGGACAAAGCATTTTGAGAGCACTGACCATTTGTTTGAGAAAGAAATGTAGTTTTGCCTCCTGAGTGAACTGTTTTGGCAGAGATCTGATCTCTGACAGGTGAACCATGGTTCTGCTGAACCGTCCAGGTTGTTTTTGACTCGAGAACCAAACGAATTGAGAACGTCTGCTCTGTTTTCAAGAAATGAAGGAAAGCTTTTGAGAATTACCTTTGCATTTTTGTGACTGACTATTTACATGGGAAAGAAATTTAGATTTGAAACATGAGTGAACAGTTTTGGGAGAGAGATGAGCTTTTGCAAGTGAACTATGGTGCTGAGCGGAACTGTGAGACTGTTTGGCCAAAGGATCTTAGAGTTTTGAGAATGTGGTTTCTGTTTCAAGAAATGAGTCAAACCAATGGAGAGTCTAATCTAATCTGGATTTTCATCAAAGCCTCCGCTGGTTTGACTACAGACATTGGTTATGGAAACCTTTTGGAAAATTCATGTACTTGGTTTTTAACTTTGGGTCGTTGGAAACATCCTTCTGACATTGAGTGAAAATTGGTTCAGTGTCCAACTAGTTCACTGGACACTATTCAAGGGATTGACTTCTGAAATGTACTTCTTTTAGTTGGTGCAACATCAGATTTCAAACTCAGATAAAGGAGAGTTTTTTTTTCCTTCGCAAAGTCGCTCGTGCTCGTTCATGAGGAATTGTTGGGTTTTTATCTGTAAAAGTGCCGAGAAATGACAGCGTTGTGTCTATATCAATAAAGTTGAATTGAATTGAATTTTGATCAAGCCAGACAGAGTGAGTCTGAACAGAGACCTGGATTCCAAAGGAGACGAGAGATTTCAGGGTCTGGAGATGAAGATGGAGGTTATCGGAGAGACTGATCATTAACAGCAGCTCTGCTTGAGTCTTCTACACAGCAGCTTGTAGTGTGTGTGTGTGTGTGTGTGTGTGTGTGTGTGTGTGTGTGTGTGTGTGTGTTTAGTGGTGGTGGTGGTGGGGGGGTGTTCAGCAGTTATGAGGTCTTAATCAGGGCTGCAGAGGTCACATCCACCCTCCTCCTCCTCCTCCTCCTCATCCTCCACAATTACCATGAAATTCTTAATGTCCACTCGGCTCGCTGCAGCTCCGAGTCATCCAAAGGGCGAGGAGGCACCTGACTGTGCCCCCCCACCCCCCATCAACTCTCCCCAGCTACAGGTCCAAGCCTGACACTGCCCCCCCCCCCCAGCCCTGCTGCCAGTTTTCGGGTTCAGCTCAGCTCGCCGTGTCCCAGTTGAACCCCTGACCTTCCAGACTGAAGCAATTTCCAGAGCAATAAAGCGTTTCTAAGACAACGAGGGCCGACGCCGCCACAATGCGCGAGGAGAGGTGAACTTCTGCGTGTCGGCCGATGCGTCTGGAGAACCTCTGAGACTCGTGCACGGCCAACATGTCTGCAGCTCCTCCGCTCTGGTCCTGGTCCTGGTCCTGGTCCTGGTCCTGGTCCTGGTCCTGGTCCCGGTCCCGGTCCTGGTCCTCGGGCGTCTCCTGTGGGAGACTTGCTCAGCGGGTCCCTTCGTGGTCGCCGACTGAATAATGAGCTCCTTCTAGTTTTGGGACCTGTATAATAATAAAGCTTTCAGTGGGATTTCTCTTTTAGCTCACAGAGGAAAAAAAAAGAAAACCCTTCAAATTCACCATGAAGAAAAGTATAAATCAGACATTTAAGTCGCTCCGGCTCGCCGGTCGGGCCACAATGGTGGCGAGGAGGGCGAGTACGAGGGGAGCGCCATAATGTAAAATAGTTAAAAGCTTATTAGAAGCGCTGAAAGGCAGAGTGATTTCCACTTTGTTTCGGAACACCCTGAGCTCATCCTTTCAAGTGATTGTGAAGGGGGCAATTCAAATCTCTTTGGGCCCATATGAATGAAGGCCCCTCTTAAAGCTCCTTTATAAGCCGGCAAATTCCCCACAGGCGTATGCCCTTTAGCTCCATTACTGATTTACCCGGAGCATTCATCTGCAGCCTTCTGCTGCCATTGTTCTGCAGCAGCCACCCCTGCACCTGACAACACCGGCTACAACTGCAGCGCCGACACACTCTTCACTCCGCTTCTCCTCCGCCGAGCCCAACATCTGTGTGTTTTTGCAAAAAAAAATTGGACAAAGTTTGAGAGTTTATTTTTTTTGCAGAAGACAGACAGGAGAGGAGAGGAGGTTAAAAAAAAAAAAGAAGATTTGTGATTGATTCCAGGGCGGGGGTGAGGCTGGGGGAGGTGGCTGCTGTTAAACATGGAGGGGCTGAATGAGGCGGATCCCTGGATAGAAAAGGTGGAGGCCTGATCCCCTCTCTCTTTTCTTTCTTTTCCTTTCTTTCTCTTTTTCTTTATTTTCTCCCCTCTAACCTCACCCCCTCCTCCCGGCCTCCCTCCCACCTCCATCACCCTCCTCCTCCCATTCAGATAAAGGGGTGAAAAAAAAAATTCCAAGTGGGCCTATTGCTGCTGTACTTAGATTAATTAGGCTCTCCTTTAGAGCCCATTCAGCGCCTCTCTCAAACGGGGGTCCCGCTCTCTCCCTGTGTAAAGTTTTTGGATCCATTTGCATTTGTTTGTGTGGTTTGGTGCCGCTGCGAGGCGGAGGAGCCGCCGCACAAAAGGAGAGCAGGGAAAATATTCTTTTAATGGCTTTTTCACTGCTTTACGCTGTTTTCTTTGCCCTCCTTTCACAGCTAACAGCTCTCCGCAACACGAGGGGAGAAAGAGAAAGAAATACAGAAAAAGTTGTCAAAAGGGGAGACGAGGAGAGACGAGAGGCTGCCGGTTTGAAATCGGATCCGACGCTCACAAAGACACGAGGGCCTGGGAGTGTGTGTGTTGTGCTGAAGGGGGTGTCGCCTCGGCTGGATGCCTGTGCATGTGCACTCATGCATTAACAGCATTTTCTCCGGCGCATCTTTAAATGAGACACAATATTCGTTCGTGTTTTATGCCTCCAAACCGGTGAAGATGGAAGATGGTGAACATTTCTCTTGGGTAATTTGCGCATTTGGCGGAAAGTAACAGAAATAAAAACAACGATGTGCAAAACAGGTACAAGACAAGAAAGTTTGAGAAATACATGCGCTTGGACACAAGTTAAAATCTTATTCAATTTACTTCTTGTCAAACATTTAGAATTTAAAACTGATAGTTGACCATTTTGTGGAACATTCGCAGGAACACACCTCTAAAAGTTGGAAAAATAATCTTTGAAAAGAATGGCAATGATATCAAGATGAAGGGAGAAGGAGGGGAGGGGCACCACTTTCAAACTGTGCACAGGTCTCATGATTCACTTGCTGTTTTATTTTGAAACTCTGCACGTGGTCTTGTGCCTCACTTCCTGTTTTTTGACCCCTCAACCTGCTGCCTCTCCAGTCTCCACCGTGGAGTCCTCCAACATCCTGGGTAGTCTTGTGAGATTTTTGGTGAATCAGAGCCAAAGATGACGAGTCAAGGTGTTGACGCTGCACAAGGAGGATTCATTCAGGATTGCAGAGGAAGCACACACAAATCAGCTGATTGAGAGCAAGGCTGTCGCTCCGAGGAGAATCCAGCCCGACTCTGGCATGACTTCCGGCCACGCCGGGTCATATAGCCAGATCTCAGACCATGCAGAAGACGGAGTGACTCGAACTGAAGAGGTTCAGCCTGGAAAAGTCGCTGAAGATTTGCTTGTCGACCGCCATCGCTGAGTCCACGCTCAGCTCCTCCATCACGGTCTCGTCTGCTGAGCAGAGGCAGAGATGAGCGGCAGTCTCCTCCACCCGGATGCCTCCAGCTCTCTGAGGCGAGCAGGAAAGACTGAAGCTGATCACTGGAGCCGCTCCGCTCCGGGTGGAGGCTCGCTCGTCTTTCTGTTGCACAAATAATTCAGTCAAACTGTCATTCTCAAAGAAAAGACACATAACATAAGAAACTGAATAATGAAAAAAGAAATCCTCTAAGGTGCTCTCTGATTGGTTCCCTCATGGCTGTTGAACCTCCTGAACGGCAGCATGCAGCATTAACCACACACACACACACACACACACACACACACACACACACACACACACACACACACACACATTGATTTTTTGTTTCGGTTGGTAACCATGTGACCTCCTGGACGACTCAGCCAATAAATCATTGCATCATAAAATCAATAACCAAACTGAGAACAATCTGGAACTTTCCGTTCAGTTTGAATCTGATTCAGACCTTCGGGTTTCAGGAGTTCACACACATTTTCCGTCTCCATCATTATCATTCGTTAAAGCAGGGATGTCAAACGCACTTCAGCGCAGGAGTCACATTCAGTCCAGTGTCATCTTGAGCCGGACGGACCGGTTAAATAATAACTTTTATAACCTTTAAATTTAAACTTTAAAGTGTCTGTATTTTTGTAAATCCAAATAATTACTCCCAGAAACTTACTGTAATCTCAACATATAGTCAATTTTAATGAAAGTTGGTGAAAAATACAGTGAAAAGCTGTTGAATTTCACATGTTTTTCTAAATTCACTCTGACAGCATGGCTTTGAGCCAAGTCTGTATTTCATGGCAGCAATACTGGCATCTCAACTCGGGTCTCAGTCTTTCATCGTGTCTGCAGTTTTGAAGAAATTTGCAATTTATTGGTGGTTTGTCAGACCGGATCTGAGCCTCTTATGAGCTGGTTTCCGCCCCTGGGCCTTATGTTTAACACTCCTGCCATTACTGCTGCTTTCTAACTGAATACAGATTACATATACTTAACACTGTGCTGCATGTTTGATCACGTTTGATCACATCAGACTAGATTTAGTTAAGAATGAGAAACAAAGAAACAAAAGAAGGAATTATTCTTTCCAATGCATCTTTACCTGATTTAACGCAAAAAAGGGTCAAGATTGAATAATTTAATTATGGATTCAAATAGTGGGAAGAAATCAGACTCAGCCTGAGTTTTTTATATTATTTATAATTCTAAAGTAATTTGTAAAATTTGAGAAAATTCTGTTTTAATCCATCAGATTTAAGTTAAATAGTATTCAGTTTAATTTTAATTGTTTTTTAAATGTATTATTATTATTTTTTATAGCATTGTTATTATGGATTATGGAGGGTTATCAAGTATATCTGACTTTCCATATTTCTGATTTTGCTGTTAAATAAACTTCAGGCATTATTTGTTAGATGTAGCGGGAAAATATACTTCATTTCCACTTTGTTCCTTTCTTAAATTCTGTCTTTTAAACTAGTTTGTTCTCGACAGAAAGCAGCTTTCTGAGCTCGGCTGCAGTGAAAGTTTAATCTGCTCTAATATAAATACAGACACCTGTCCTCTGTATTGATCTCAGTCTGTATCACACACACTCTCACACACACACACACACACACACACTCTCCCAGGTGTGTCGGAGGCAGGTGTATCACGGCACACATCCGTCACCTCATGTCGCTTTATCTTGTTTACTTTGAGATAAAAAAGCGCGGCAGCTGCAGGACTGTGCAGCATCAGTCACCGGAGGCCACACAGATTTATTTACCGTCCCACACCGACACCGGCGGCGCTGGATTTTCCTGCCGTTATCACGGGCATGTGAACTCATCACAGATGCCGCCCCGTCCACATCTGCCCGGCGTACTGTCGTACACTGACTCCATTCTTCGTCTCCGCCATGAAAGGACGCGGCTACAAAGCGTCCTGGAGGTCAGGGTGACGAGGTGGAGGAGGAGGAGGAGCGGCGGACACAAACAGAGCATTAGAGAGGATGAAGAACACAGAGGTCGCCTGTAGACATCAAACCCTTAAAGCCCCGTCCGTCCACCACCCCCCGTCCCCCCGGCCCCCCGTCTCCCCCCGCTGTGTCCTCCTGCGGCGGCTCTTCAGGGAGTTCCCGGTCATGTACGTTTGAACCCTCACAGTCACTTCTTCCTGCTGCAGGTCAAAGGTCAGAGTTTCAGGTACCTGAAGGCATCACGGAGCAGCGGCCTGCAGGTGGACTTATTACTGATTTAACTTTCTCATCTCAATCCATCAGTAATCTTTAATTCTTTTGGCTTCTACCTGTATTTTGTATGTTTTGATATGTTGAACGAATTACTGATATTCATTCTTGTCCTCTTTACCTGCAGTTTAAAGGACTCAGCCTCTCTAATAAGTTCTTTTTTCACTGAATTATGTTACTTTTTGCCTGGAAAACAGTTTATTTTCATTGTTTCATTGTTAAACACTTTTTTTTAGCTCTCAGTCATTGTTGTTGCATTTTGGAAAATGTGCAAATGAACAACCCCTCCTGGGGTACTGACAAGAATCTGGGATATTTTTTAACTGCTTGACAAAACGAAGTCCTATAAATGCTGGTGAAAGCAGCATGAAGAAGTCTGTAAACGTTTTAGTTTTATTTTAATCTGTCTGTTGTGCAACTTCTTATTCATATTATTAATGTTTATAAAACCACATAATGTCTGATGACAAATCCAGAAAGAGCATGTTGACACAGATGTTTGTAAAACTGCAGATTATCTCTTAAAGCTTTGGAAAACCTGAAGCAGCTCCGTCATTCACACATTTCTCCTTCACAGATATTGAAGAGATTCATCAAACATTTCTGAGATTTGGCTGGTAAATGTCGTCTCTGTGCTTTTCACGATCAAAAATAGAAGATTCCTACGCTGCTGCATTTTTCCTTATTTGTCGTTTTTGACACAATTCCAGCTTTTCTTCAACTGTCAGGGCTGCACATACTTATCCAGGCGGGTCGACTGTATGTGCTCCTGCACACAAAAGAGCCTCCCCTCCTCTTACCCCTCCTCTCCCCCTGCAGGGGTCAGAGGTCAACTCAACAACTGGCCACGGTCACGCTTGTCTGACCTGCAGCTACTGTTGTGAGTATCGTTTTCCACTCCGAGTGCCGCTGCAGCTGTGAGCGAGCCGAGAGCTCAGAGCCCTGATATGGACTTCTATTAACAGTGTGTGTGTGTGTGTGTGTGTGTGTGTGTGGGAGGGGGTTTACAGTGTGCAAAACAATGTCGTGCATGAAGGCTCTCGCTCAACCCACAAATGCAGGATCCCTGCAAATTTTAGGCCATTAAAAAGGAAAATAATCCAGGTTTCTGCGCATAATTTCAAACTTTTGTGAAACTTTTTATAAGAATGAAGAACTAAAAATATCACTGAACAATGAAAGTAATCTTTTTTTTCCCCCAACGTTCAAAATTTAGACACTTCATATACGGGAAACAAGACTTTAAACTGGTAACACATGGAACAAATATTCAGTGAACATGAAATGCAAAAATCATCACTGAAAAGTTTGTTTCAGTGCATCCCTACTTAGAACATTTCATATATAGTTTTTTTTTAATTCATGGCAGTTTCAGTTTTGTATCTAAATGTACTGAGATGAGCCTCTCTTTGATTCTTTATTAACTTGCATGTATTAATTATTGTGAAATGATGACTTTTTTTTTATTGTAAATAAATATGCACATTGAGTTTATTACAGTTACTAAATGAAACAGATCAACCTGGAGAAGCTGTAAAGCACTAAAGCACTTTGTTTCTCATTCTGCTTCTGATAAATGAAACGTGACAGACTGACATGTGCGTCTGTCTTTTTTGTGTATTTCCTGTTAGATTGAACATCTACCTGGTATATTATTGATATTCATTCCTTTCCTGAATGTTTTGAACCTATTTTGAATTTGAAAGGTAGAGTAAAATGAGGATCCTCAGATTCTTCAGTCAGCTTCATCCTGCAGAGTCGCTTCGTGTCTGAAACTCGAGCTGAAACCTCGACATCGACCCGGAAACATCCAGCGGCTCCCGAGACGATCTGCTGCTTATTGATCCTGCAGTTTCACTGGAATAAATCACACGTCCTCAGATGACTTTACAGCCTCCATCAGTGGTTTATTGGTGCTTTCCTTCAGCTGGGCCGCCGCCCACAGCGTACCCCGGGGGTCTTCCTCCGCTTTGTGGAGTCTGCTGAACCTACATGACGTCACGCGATTCCCAAACCGTCACGATGCGAGCCGGGTGGAAATGTTTTATATTACACTCTAATCCAGAGTTAACCAGCCGGGGCTCTGGGACCCCCTCGGGTGGGAAGGGGGGGAACTGATGCTCTGAGATCTGAGATCAACGTCAATGACACTTGATATGACACTTTCTATTGACACTACTGACACTGTTTTCTATATGACACTGTTGTTGCTTATGGTTTGATATGTTGATGCGAGATGGGAAGTTGGGGGTGGGGGTGGAAAGGGGAGGGGGGACAGGAGGCTGAAGTGTGCCGCCTGGCAGCCAAAAGGCTGATCCTGAATGTGCAGGCAGGAGATCTGGCAAAGCTCCTTGGAAAATCCCATTAGGACCCCCCCCCCAAAAAAAAAAAAAATCCCCAAAAAAGGCACTTGTTGCCTCGACCGAGCGCACCGACTCCCCCCGACACCCACCCCCACACACACACACACCTCACCCTGCAACCCCTCAGAAAGCCCCTGTGCCCACGGCTACATCTCCGTCTTTGTCCGCCGTGTCTTTTTTCCTCAGATTTTATCACATTAGTTCCACTGGGAGCTGGAAATCGCCTGTAATTGCGAGTTGAGGGGGGGTGGGGGGGGGGGGGGGGAGCAAAAAGGCAAACGAGGGGAAAAGTGAGGGCTGGAGGGGGGAGTCAGAGGTGAGGATGAAGAAGATGGCAGCTGTACTGAGAGGAACAGAGTGGATCAAACTCTTTTTCACTGTAGTCAGCCACAACATTCTGACCAGCGACAGATGGAGTGATCGACTCCATCATGGCTCTGGCAGCTCAGCACCAGTCTGGAGCTGCAGGGTATCAATACTGACAATACTGACCTCCGCTCGCCATCAGAAGCTCCAAACACGGTCTGTTAGCGTCAGGACTGAACCATATAGGCAGGCAAAACAGAAGGCTTTTAAGGTCAAGACTTGAACATTTTTTAAATGTATTTTGATTCATGAATTGAGCTGAAAGGAACAAGAAGGAAGTGGCATTAAAGCCAGGTGAGCTGAGGTCTCCACGGCAACCAGAGGCTCCGCCCCCAGCATCCTGACTCATTACACCGGCGGCTCCTAGAAAAACTTTCTCTGCCTTTATGATCATTGTGGAGTCGCAGGAATATTTCTTTTACTTGTCAGACTGCCATGACCTTTGACCTCTGGCCTGCTTCATTGTTGGTGGCCTCCTCCTCCTCCTCCTCCTCCTCCTTCATCTCCTCATCCTGATGATGATGATGATGGTGATCTTGGATTTGAGGATTTTCTTCAGGACCTCAATGAAGTGACGGCACAGTGAAATGTGGAATAATCAGCAACGGTTAAACGAGAGCGAGCAGGAAATGCTGGGAAGGAAAAAGAAACTAACTTCCTGTTGAACCGGAGGAAGAAGAGTTTGATACGATGACTCAGCAGACAATAAGTCCACTTGTTGATGCTTAAAGGAAAGGCATTTTTTGTTGGAGTGCTTGTGCCTCAGGCTCAAACTGAAGGGCGACGTGGAGTTTAAAGAAGAAGAAACCGAGAGAGAAAGAGAAGGAGAATCCTCCGAAGCCCTGAACTGTTGAACCTTTTTGTGTCCAGCGTTCACAGTCGCAGCCTTTTGTTCGTCCTGAAAAGACGTCTGTAAACTCTGTCGGACATCGGCTGTAAACTCCTCCGTGAATGTTACGTAACACGGGAGCAGCACACACTTACACACAAATACACAAAGGTTTCTTTTCATGTTTCACGTGCACTATACTGCAGGAGTCACTTCTGACAAAAAATAGCTGAACAGTAATGTGGCACCGGAACAGCTTTGCTTTTTAAAATAAAGTGAATAATAAGATCAAGATTTCTCAAAAATAAAGCTCAGACAATGTATTTAAGGCACCAAATATACAAAGCAGAGACAAATGAGAGCTAACAAGAGTGCCAACTTGTGGCCTGACATGTGAACTGCATCATCTTCAGTGTTTCTGTCATTTCCAGGGAGATGTTTCAGAATGTTGCTGTGTCAGCGCAAAACTTTTCTGAAATGGAAATGATGAGTTTTCACTTGAACCGTTGTGCAAACGGGGTCTTCAGGCCTGTACAGACTGATTTATTTTTTTGTTTAGCATTAATGCAAGCAGAATGAGGGTCTGGCTGCATGTGTATGTGTGTCTATGTGCACGTACGTGTGCGTACGTGTGAGTTCACGGTTGGTGAGGGGGTTGCAGTAACACCCCACAGACCCCCAGTGGCAAGCAGGTGAGACCGAAGCTGTCAAGGCGCCTGACAGCCCCCCGAGGTTGCAACCTGTCCAACGATACGTCCCCTAGAGATGACAGGACTAGCCTGGCATGCCAGACTGACTTCATGTGTTACACACATATAAAGACAGTTTCCCCATGAAGCCCTGAGCATGGAGAGACAGTCTGGCGTGCCGGGCTATGACAGGAAAGCCTTGACCACCTGGGTGTCGGGGGGACCTCTACTGTACCCCCACCCATCCCCCTCCCCCATTCAGCAGGGGATGTCTGAGTGTGAGTGTTGATGTCAGTGTCCTCTGTGTAATTAAAATTGAGGGACGATGACTGGACATAGGCAGAGGGGGTGTTGTGAAGCAACCTTGCCCCCCGACCAGTGGTCCCCAGTGGTGCCCCTCAAAGCTCTAGTACCATAGGTAGTCAGGTATTATGGGACAGTGAATAGGCGAGAAGGTAGGCTGGGGACCGCCATCAAGTGACCAGCCTCCCGACTGGTCACATCACTTAACCCCATCCCTACCCCAGCCAGCCATGAGGGGATCAGGTCTAAACGGCCCAGAAGCCACCAGGAGATCCAAGCAGGTGGTCCACCATCTACCCCAGAGGAGACTCCTCCGCGCCCGGCAGACTCACTACCAGGGGCCCAGGCCCAGGACGCCACAGACCCAGAGCACACCCAGGGGTCTGGCCCCAACCAGGCAGGTGGCCAACCCCCCAACTTCAGAAACCCAAAGGAGCCCAACCAAGCAGGGCTGGGGAAATCACCCCACGCACTCCCTTACTCACCCTGCCAACACAACACCAGACCCCCCAACCCTACCCGCCGCCACAGTAGCAAAGCGATGCCCTGGCACCCCCCACAGGAGCAGCCTGATGTGGAATAATGCTTTGTTTTCAAAGTTCTCAGGAACACAGTGTGAAGGCCGCTCTGTTTTGTCTGAAGTCACTTGGAAACAGCGTCTGCTAGTTTTGTGAGATCTAGTTATATGAGATGGCATGGCCGGAAGTCATGCCAGAGTTGGGTTGGATTCTCCCCGGAGCAACAGCCTTGCTCTCAATCAGCTGATTTATGTGTGCTTCCTCTGCAATCCTCAATAAATCCTCCTTGTGCAGCGTCAACACCTTGACTCGTCATCTTTGGCTCTGATTCACCAAAAATTCCACAACACAGCCCATAGCCATCACAGAAGTTTGGCCACTGGAGCAGGCCGCCCTCCTGTGATGGCACCGCCATCTGCCCCTGCAATCAAGTCCTGCCACCAGCCACCTAGGAGCCAAGACAGTGAGGCTCCGGCCCCCCAGCACCACAATGTGATCCATTTAATCACCAGGGTCCAAATCTGTTCGAATTCAGAGATTTTATTTTTTTTTTTGCACAGGCAGACATTTTCTCCATGGAGACGTGTTCTAACAAGATTTTCATATCGGGTAGTGCTTAGGTTGGTTTTGTTTTTCCAATTCATGAGTACATCCTTCTTTGCAATGCTTAGAGCTGCTGTGCACCTGTCCACCTGAGGACCAGTCCACCTGTGCTGGTCAGATATATATTCCCATGTGTAAGACTCATTTGGAGCATCCTTTGTCCTGTATGATGTACTCTATGAAGAGTTTCATACTGTGTGAGTTGTATGTTGGTGCTTCCATTTTCCATTTTTCCTCATTTTCCCACTCTGCGATTTTAACTATCTTATAACTTGCCACACTGAATGACATGGATCTAAAAATCCCTCCCATGATGTGGAGTTTGCCCTGTGCAGACTGCACCATGAAGTACAAGGATGACAGTAGGTGGATTCCTGTTAGCATCTACTAGCCTTTTACGTTAGCACTGCGTGCTATTAGCATTGACTGACTGTCATTTTCCAAAAAAAAACACACTACAATGTAAACATAAAAAACATCACCATGGCAGCAGTTCCACGATCACCCCAAATTTCTGACACTGTCAGAATGTTATCGCAGCTTATCTTTGGTCCCAGACGAAGACGTCGGCTGTACTTGATTCAATTTCACAGGGCGACGTACAACCACGGATTTAGAGCCCAAGACCAAAGATATCACCACAATTCTCTCGTGATCGTTATCTTTTGCTTGAGATGGCCGAAAATCACTGTACAGGCCTTTACTTAACCCTTCATCATTCATGTGAGATGACAATTTGAGAGTTTATTCTCGATTTCGGCTTAAAGCTAGGGTTGGCGATCTTGGAAAACTAGCGTTAGCATGTAGCATCTCCCCAAGGCTCTGCCTAGCTAGCTCCGCCCAGCTCCCACCCCATTGGAGGAGCTCCCGTTGGGAGCGGAGATGCGGAGACGTTCCTGGCGTAACCTGTCCTCAGCGCTTCGTTTCTTCGTTTTTCTTTATTTGCACTACACCAAGTTATGGCGCACTCAACGGTAAGCAAACCCCCAAACATTCGTCTCCGCCGTTCTGCAACGACGCTCCGTCCTTCTACGCGCGCACTGAACCAGGGTCAGTGCACGCGTACATGTACGCGCAGGGGGCAGGTCGAACGGAGAAGGGATTTCATTGGTTCAAAAAAAGGTGTCCCCTCAAGACTATTGGTTGCTGTTTTTCCCGTTTTACTCCTCCTGTAGATAGCGGGTATTTTCCAAACTACTTTAAACACGCGCTATGAATTGCTTCCCATCGGGTCATAAAGATCATTTTAACCAGTATTTAAAAAAATGTATCTCATTCAAATCGCCAACCCTAGCTTTAAAAGAAAAAGAATATCAGCAAAAGTTCATGCCAGTCATCTGTGTGAGATTTCTAAACTGTATGAAAACAATGACACTGGTGCTTCACATGAGAAGTTTCCAACCTTCAGTCTGCAGCTTATTGCCTCCAAAGCATGAGGCTGTTTTCCCAGCACTATCAGTGCATCATATAAGTGCTGTCCTTTTGCCATATAAACATTAACAATAGTAAGTGTATGGACAGAGTGTTCAAACGGCTTGTTTAAGTCATGTGGAAAAACCCCATTGTCACTGCTCTTTATAAAATATAATATACATTCAAGAAACGTTATTGATTCCCAATGGGGAAGTTTAGTTTAGAGCTGTTCTACCAACACATCTCATGGCCGCGCACCACAAGGAACTGAAAGGAACGAAACAACAGAAATAATAAAAAAAAGAGACATTTTCAATCATAATTGAAAATGGAATCAAAATTATAAGTATGAACCAAAGACACTGAGTTTTAGCATTTGTTTCTGTTCCCTCTCTACTGTTCTACAATGTTTTTTAGGGAATAAATTGGGATAAAAGTTGAGTAGGGGAGAGCGGGGTAATTTGTGCCAAGGGGCAAGTAGTGCCACCCCTATTATTTAGAAAACCATAGTAGTTTTTGGTCATGTGACCACATGTTTCTGAAGAGGCGTCCACTCCGCTCATCTTGCAAAAAAGGGAGACACATGGCTTGAGAGGTGAGCACATTTAAGTTCAAAAAACATTTTTTTGCCCTCCAAAGTAAAACTTCCATGATTCAGGTTTTTTGATTGCTGTGTTTGAACAATTATAAAAAAACTTTGAAAACATTTCACACATGTTTTATTGCTTTAGTAAGCTACTTCATGAGTCTATAGAGTTAACATGATGCTAGCTCAGAACAGCTGGGGGATGCATTTTTTTCAAAATGGTGGGCCCGGGGTAATTTGTGCCAAAGGACCTGGGTTAAGTTGTGCCAGTGGCACAACTTAACCTAACTTATGATTATTTACTAAATATTACTTTGTTGTGTTTTATTGTTATTGTACATCTTATTTTTCCATTTGATCACTAAAACTATGTGTAATTCTTAATTTCAGATCAAAATCCATCATGTCACGCAGATACAAAAGGAAGACAGACAGGGTTCCAACTTTTCAAAGTTTCTGAAGCCAAGTTATGAGGCCTGTTGAATGAAAGTCCATCTTCACATTTAGAGAGAATGATGAAGGAGTCATCCCTCGAGGTGATGTGCTTAAAAAATTTCCCACACCATAAAAGCGTGGTGATAGAGCCAGAAGGGAGCGCAAGTTCATATTCCACTGCAGCATTGACGAGTGGAATGTCTAGTAGTAGGTCGAATCTGTGAAGATATTCAGATGCAGATGCAGTTAGGTGCTCATTTTTGATTTTGTTCTTAGCAGGTGTTGATGTGGCACTGGGCCTTGTTGAAGCAAATTGGCCTTTGATTATGTTAAAACTTTAAATAAGCATTAAACAAGTACTTTTGTATTTAATTAGTCTTGTTTTTATCTGGCATTATCATTTTTATATAAACTTTATTTCAGACACAGTTGGTCCATATGAAAAATACAAAAAACATTACAAAACACTAAATTTTTGATATTAAAATTATCTTTTTTACTTCAGTTGTCAGTGGCACAATTTACCCCAGTGTATTCTGACTAATGGCACAATTTACCCCGCACTTGGGGTAAGTTGTGCCACAAAACCACTTTTTTTTTTTCCCAAAGCTATATTTCTCACACAGTTTATCTAAGATCCAAAGTCATTGCTCCCAGGGATGCACAACATCCTAAACTGTATGAACATATTTTAGTTGCAGGCATTCCTGTTATCCCCTTGTGTAAAAGGCACTTTAGGTAAAAATTGGCACTACTTACCCCACTCTCCCCTATTTCTTCAGCACACACTGACATGATCATGCATGATTAAACGCACCATAAAAAGTTCATAAAGGCGATAAAAGCCAACATTTCATCCACCTCCGACCCGCTGCCTGTGCCACTAATTGGTCCTGAGAAAACTCACCTACAATAAGAAGCAGGTCTGAAACGTCCTGCGAGGCGACCCCCATTCAGCCCAGATATGTAACTCGAGCCCCTCCATATTATTATTGCCCCGGACGCCGCAAACTGCTAGTTAGAGCCGGCCTCCGCGGTGCCACCTTCAGACCAGCTCCATTGTCTGGACGCACCAAGGCTGAGATTATGTGGTCGGGTTAAAAAACAAGAGAAAGACCCCCGAGCTGCCCCCCCCTGCCCAGCCTCGCACCTCCTCCACCCTCGGCTCTTTGGGAACCTGCTTTAAATGGGCTCCATAGAACAACGGGAGATGGTCTTACACTCGAGGCAGCAGCTCAGTGAGCTGGTCAGGTTGCTGTGGTCACCTGGAGCTGGTGCCACCCAGCGGGACTCGCCCTTTCATCCTTTGTGGCGCCGAGCAGGAAGGGGAGGGGCTTTCATTTTGCCATGCAGCTGGTAGAGACGCTCCTTTTCCAAATACCAGCCCTGCCCCACCCCCTCCTCTACACCCGACGAGGACTGGAGTACAGGTCTGAACTTCACCTCGACTCACCTCGTTATCAGTATTTATACACAACGAGGCTCAGATTACAGCATCGCTGGTTCGTCGATTCAAAAATCAAACTGCTGCATCTGAAACTGAAAAGACGGAACACACTCAGGAGTGTATTTCCATCAGCATCCATCGTCTCAGACACACAAAATCACAGATCAGAGAGCGAATTAATAATTACTGATATGTGTATCACAAGTTTAATGGTCACCAGTTATTCAAAAGAATCAGTTCATCACAGAACACCACACACACTGTCCTTCACCCTCACATTCAAGGCCCTGCTTGCTTGACGATGTTGCAAGTGAAAATGCTTTTTTTTTTTTTTCAGAGAAACTTCACTTTTTCATGTAGTGTTTTAAAAACGAAGGATATTGGGACTGTTTTTTTTTTTGTGATGAACCCACATAAGCATAAGTGCAATAGCTATGCAGTAAATGTTAACACTGACGTTCCTATGGACAGACCAGATCAAGTTGGACTGTTATTAAAATGACTGTCAACTAAAACTACCGGGTCCAGGAGGATCTGGACTGGAATGACTCTCTGAAGGAAAACATTCTCTGTATTGTCCATCTCCTGAGCATGTGCAGAAGAAATATTGATTAAAGCCGCAAGCGGCATTGGTCGGGACCGAGCCTTCGCGCCAGCCCACGACTGAGACGTCCATACACTAACATGGGAGTTGTTAGCATCTGTCATCCACTAACATGGAGTTGTTAGCATGCCCAGTCCACTAACATGGAGCTGTTAGCATCTGTCATCCACTAACATGGAGTTTTTAGCATGTCCCATTCACTAACATGTAGCTGTTAGCATCTGTAATCCACTAACATGGAGTTGTTAGCATCTCCCATCCACTAACATGGAATTGTTAGCATCTTCCATCCGCTAACATGGAGTAGTTAGCATCTCCCATCCACTAACATTGAGTATTTAGCATCTCCCATCCACTAACATGGAGTTGTTAGCATCTCCCATCCACGAACATTGAGTAAATAGTATCTCCCATCCACTAACATGGAGGAGTTAGCATCTCCCATCCACTAACATGGAGTAGTTAGCAGCTCCCATCCACTAACATGGAGTAGTTAGCATCTCCCATCCACTAACATGGAGTAGTTAGCATCTCCCATCCACTTACATGGAGCTGTTAGCATCTCCCATCCACTAACATGGAGTAGTTAGCATCTCCCATCCACTAACATGGAGTAGTTAGCGTCTCCCATCCACTAACATTGAGTGGTTAGCATGTTCCATCCATTAACATGGAGCTGGTGGCATCAGTCATCCACTAACATGGAGTTGTTAGCATGTTCCATCCACTAACATGGAGTAGTTAGCATCTCCCATCCATTAACAAGGAGTAGTTAGCTTTTGCCATCTGCTTTCCTGACTCACTGAATGAAGTCATTGAGTGTCAGAGTTTGATTGACAGCTGCTGTCAGCTGTGTAACTGCTCTGCATGCCCATATATGGTCATTTCAGTTAGAGTGGAGAGAGGAGAAAATTACAGTTTCCTTCTGCGAAACAACTGCTCCTTGTTCCTTTGCTGTTTGGCAAAACTGAACAAAAAATATCACGTTTGATAGGAAAATTTGTTCTCTTTCAGTTGGTGAGGCTTTCAGAGCAGTCAGACTTTTAGTTTGGACCGCAGAGGCCTCAGTTTGTGAGAAGTGCAAGATTTTTCCCCATCCGGCTCCATTATAACTGAGAGCAAAAAAAATGCAGAGCGCACACCTTGTCTTACCTGTGGAAACATACATATAACATGATATTTTCCCCACTTATGTTACATCATCTTGTTCGGGAGAACCTGCTGGAACTTTACGTGTGCTCGGTTTGTTGATAGGAGTCACAGTTTAGCTGCAGTCGCCACTTGTTCGAGGTGCTGAAAAAAGGCGACTTTTTTCCTTTTTTCCCCATTATAACGGATGAGGGCCGGAGCAAGGCAGGATTTCAGACTTCCAACTTTGTACGCTAATAAAATCCACACCGTTAGACTTTTGACAAAGTTGTTCACAACTTTTGTAGAGAAATTTGTCCTCTTTCACGTCGCGTGACTCTTATGTCTGCACGACAAACGGTCTCGGAGGAGATAATTTTTTCGTGAGGAGTGATTTTGATCAAAATTTTACTTTGAAAGGGAAATTGCGGACTTCCTGTTGGATTTAGGTCAGGGGTGTCAGCGCGTGAAATGTAGATCATGATGAGACGAACGCGTGAGTGTTGGTTTGATCTCTCTACGACATTCCTGTGGGTCGTGGCGACTGTTTTAGACGTTTTTTGGGATATAGGTGGCGCTAGAGAGCCGATGATGTTCGTTTTTGTATTTTATAAAATTTTTCGCCGGTCAAGATGTGTGTGCCAAATTTGGTGAGTTTTCGTGCATGTTTAGGGGGTCAAATTCGCGTTTATTTGGGCGTTAGTATAATAATAATAATATAGAAGGAGAACGAGAACGAGAACGACAAACGAACGAAAAACAATAGAGACCTTGCCCTACGGGCAAGGTGGCCTGCGGCCACCTTGCCCTCCGGGGCTCGGTCCCTAAATATGACTGTGATGCACGTGTGTGCAAGAGCAGCATTTCAGTGTTGTCTTCATTTGAGCCCCAAAATGCAACAGAAGTCCACCGTTTTAACAGGAAAACATTGCATAAATGGGGCCTGAGTGTTAATCTCAGACATGTTTGTTTCACTGCGGCGGGAAACTGAAGTACCCGGAGAAAACCCATGAATGCTGATGTGGAACATGCAAACTTCACACAGGAAGGTCAGCAAACCCAGAAACATCTGGGATTTTTTTGAAGCTACATGAGCATGTAGTCTGTATACTCAGTCAAGCTTTATGAGCATTATTTGCCAACCTTTCTGGATCGAGGCTTGTAACACGTTTCCTTCCTGCAGGTTCGTTTTGTTTCCACCTCGATCTTCTTTTCCCTTTTGAGCATCCGCTAATTCCTCTTTTTATTGATATTTGAAGGCTAGCATAAACGCATTTCCAGGCTCATATTGATAGTTCGTGACAGGTTTGAAATGTTGGATGAGGCCGGGATGAGGCCTTCATCGCCTCCTCCTCCTGCTGACTCCGCTCCTGGAGCAGCCAGTTAAAACAGCTCGGACACACTTGAAGCTTCTCAGTATCCTGAGCGAGGAGTTAACAAGCCGCCCCCCTCCCGGCCGGGGTGAATGGATGAGAGCCTGTCGGTTGGAGTGCTCCCTCTTTATCCTCCAGCCTTTCCACTGATCACTGAAGTGTGATGTCGGCAGGAGGCCGCCTGCCCTGATTGTGTGGGACACTTTTTTTTTATTGGATAAGTGGAGCGGCTTCCTTTGTGCCTTTGAGCCCGAGGTGGCCCGTTGGGCTCTTAATCACCGGCCCTCCGAGGTGCGCCGCGTTCGTGGGGCGGCGGATAAAGGAGCGCCGCCTCATTCAGGCCGAGCTGTTGATCTACCAGCTCATTGTCCCTCGCCTGCGCACCTCGGCCCAGCAAGGTAAACAAATGGCAAACAAAAGGCGGAGCTTCAGAGGCGAGCCGCCGCCGTGGGGGGGCCGCTCCCGAAACGTGACCATAGTTCCACCAAAACTCCCCCCGAACCTCCCCCACAACTCCACGTCTCCTCCAGTCCGCTTTCATTGAGGAATTTGTCACATTTATGTCTTTTGAACCATTAAAATGACAATTTTAGTCCATTTAAACATCTTTAACTTCTCGGCTTTATTCACGACCCAAACCTCGACGCAGAAGATATCGTTCATCAATCAATTCTATTTAAATCACTTTAATTTACGTGAGGTTTGAGAATCATCTCTGGAACTATTGGTTTTTACTTTCTACATCTGTACTTGGCAAATCAAATACAACCCAGTCCTCTGAAGGCACTTTACTACAATTCAGCATGAGGAAGCAGAAGAGCTGGTAGAAAGGAAAAGCTGGTTTTTACTGGAATCAGACTCAGAGGAGGAGACTTTCTGGAGAAAGACTCTGCTTTTAAAAGACTAAAAATTACTTTATTACCAACTAAATTTGAATGAAAATCATTATTCAGGATTAAATTTAATACTGAATAGAGTGGTTTATACAGGTGAATTAAACAATTCCCCTATCATGTAAACGTTCATTCTGCTTTAAAGGATTTCTGGCCGTTCTGCTTGTGCTCTTTCTCGACACAGATATTTCAACATGGCTGCCCGAAGCAAGCGTTGGAGGCGTGGAGACGATTTACTAATGGAAAGAGTGGATGGAAGCATGAAAATGTGGACCTTTTTAAAGCTGTACTTGAGAAATATTAATTGAAAAAGAGAAAGAAAAAAACGCAGTTTGTCAATCCGTCACGTCCTCCAATCAGAACCTCTCCCAGTCCTCCCAGCCTTCAGCGGAGTTATTGTAAATCAACGTGAGTAAATGTGTTTTCCATGTAAACCATAATTCGGAATTACTATTCCCATATAAACATGACAGAAAATGCTTTAATTCAAAATTATTTAATTCAGAATTTAAAAAAAACATCATGTAACTGTGACCAGAGAAGACAGAAAGAGGAAAGCAGCTCAGAGCAGTAAAGTTCTCCCAGCAGTCCGAACCTGCAGCAGCTTCACTAGAAAATGGACCAGATTGTCTTGAATTATCTTTACACAAGCAGTTTTAACTTTAACCTTGAAAGTAGAGGCTGCCAGCCCTGAAACTGGGAGCTGATTCCACATCGGCGGAGCCTGACAGCAGAAAACTCCAGATCGACTTTTAGAAAACGGAGAAACCTCCAGCAATGCATGATCAAACCAACCTAATGTTTGTCATTTTCCCACCAAACTGCTCGATCACATGAGAAGGAACCAGGGTAAAAAGTGACCAGGTTGGAGGTGAAGATGTGAAATTTGATTAACCTCCAAACACAAAGAGACGGATTTGGATCTGCCTGGAGAGTCTCGGTCGTCACAAAACACACAGCGCGAGGGGACAAAAAAAACACACAATCGTGGCAGCAAAGCTCCGGTTCGGTCACACGACTGCAGGAGTGGCTCATCATCACACCGTTAATCTGACCTGATCCCCCACAGAGAACAGGGGTGAGGAGGGAGGGAGGGAGGGGGGCTATAGAGGGGGGGATTAGGAGCATGTTGGGCCGAGAGGGTAGGGTAGGGTGGGGAGGGACGGGCTCTAGATACACAGAATAAGAAAGAAATTACACATCTGGAAAGTTTAGAGGGAAAAAAAATCAAACAAAAAGCAAGATTTTTTTTTTTTTTTTTTTTTTTTTTTTTACCTCGCTCTCAGTATCCATCTATCTGCAGGAGTTTAGCTGAGTGGGTCTCAAAGCGTAGAAGTGAAAAAAGAAGAAGAAGAAGAAGAAAAAAAGAAAGTCTTTCCCGGATTTGAGTAAATCCTCTAAAACTCTTCAGATCTGTGGTTCCCAATGCAGGGGTCAGGACCCCCCAGAGATCCCGCCGTGAGTCAGAGGAGGTCAAACGATGGTTTAGAAAAAGCAAGAAGAGGAAAATCTGCCAAACTAACGGGCTCCGTTTTTAAACTCAAACAACATAAATATAGGACAGAACTCTGTCTCCTTATGACATGACCCCAGGACTCTCATCCTGGGAAAGTTTGGCATGAAATAATTCAATTTCTGAGAAACCAGAAGGTTCTAGGCATCACAATTTTCTCTAAACTGCCTAAAAACATGAAAACACAGAGATCAGCTGCGGCAGAGCTTCATAAATACATGAAGGTGTCATTAAAATTCAATGTACATGTAAAATACTACAAAAAAAAAAAAACTTCTACATTTTTAAGAATATATACAAGTTGATACGATCCGGTTCAAATCCTGGTTGAGACAGGATCCACCACATGAGCTGAACTAAAGCCACATTTCCATGATATTTTCTCGTGAAAACCTTGAACTTCCACTGTGTTTCACGTGTCTGTTTACACGATAACAATGCTCGAAGCCACCGAAATGCAACTTTTGAGAACGGTGTCCAAGGTGGAACTTTTTTGTAAAACTCCAACTCCGTCGTTGTGTTGATGGGCGAAAACGTTAATATTTATACCATATAGTTCTCGTCACTCACGTGTGAATGGTTTCATTCCCAAAACAAACCAACAGCGCCAACTAGTGGCTTGACCTGAGAACCGTGTTATTTTCAGTGTTTCTGCAAAACTTTTCCAAGACAAAAACGATGCTTTTTCACCTGAAATGTTGTGTGAATGGGGCCTAAAAGTTGGCAAATTTACATTTTGCCTATTCCTAAAACCCAGCTTAGCGTCCTTGAAGCTGTGCTTCAACAGAAAGCAACTTTTTTCTTTTTTTTTTTTTAACGGAATTAAACACTAAAAGTCTATTGTCTTTCAAAAAGATGAAGAAAAGGTTTCTTTCAGTGTTCCTTTCTCCTGTTAATATGAAATAAGACTGGAACTCGAGGGTGTGTGTGTGTGTGTGTGTGTGTGTGTATTTGCCGCGGCCGGGGGCGTTCCTGTAGTTCATGGCCATGTGTTCGTCTGGCTCTTTAAAATGAAACGGATTCATTCATGTGTTCCCTCTGTAAACATTTTCATGGAGTGTCAGTGACGGAGAAATGATGCTGTTTCATATGTAAAGTCTGCACTGCTGAACGTGCTCGTGTTTGAAACACACACACACGCACACACGCACACACACACACACACACACTGGATTGACCTGCGACGCACCATGAAGGCAAACTGCAGACGGTGCCATCTGTTGCTCACATACGTCGCCACAGAGGACGACTTCCACAACACAACCGCAGAGAAAACACAACGGAGACACACCAGGAAGTGTCCACACTCCTGTTTTAGTTGTGCTTCATTGTTGCTCCTCCGCCTGAGCAACAAGTATAAGAAGAAAAAAACTGCATGTTTGAGCAAATGTTCAAGCAGAAAGGGAAACTAATTCCTATTAAGGTCAATAAATGCACCATGGTTCCTGTGTTCACAGAAACTTGGAAAATTCGGATTTATTCATTTGACACATTTACTGAATGAGTGTTTCACAGACCAAAGTCTGAAAAAAATCTAACAAAATATAGATTTTTACCATCATTTTATTCATTTCACACAATGTTTTGCTGATAACTGAAGACCCGTGATTCGCTCTCCCATGTGTGGAGGATCTGACCCAAACAGCCACCTCCAATAATGAAGTTTTAACTGAATCTTAGCAGCAGCTACGCTGTGGACACATTCCTGAGTGTCTGAACGGCGCCTCAATGAGATTTAGATATCGAGGAAGTTTTAAAAAGCTAGTTAAGTGCTATTCAGCGGCGCTCAAAAGGCGAGGCTTTGAAAAAGCCAAAACGAGAGTGTAAAGAGTGTCACTGCGGGGGGTTCGTGGAGAAGCGAAACATCGACATTATGGCACGGATGCCATCTCTGAGCCGGACAGAAAGGCCGCCCCCCCCCACAGCTGGCAGCACCGAGCCCGTCGGCTGAAGGCTTTCACTCCGGGACAAAAGATATCTAATTGAGAACAAACTGTCAGTGAAAGAGAGGAGACCGTGACCGGAGAGGGGGCCGCTCTGGGCTCCCGGCCAGTCCTGGGGGCCCGAGGCCAGCTCCAGGGGCCGCGGGGCTCTCAGTCTATCTCCGAGGCCCCCGGCCCTCCCTACCTCCGGGTTCCTCACACCTCGTATGACTGACACAAGAGGCCACGGAGGATAACACGCGCAGCGGCTTCACACAAAGGCCTTTCACAGCAGACACAGTCCGAACCCAGCCGACTGTCAAGTGTGAAGCAGGGGAGGGGCGACTTGTGGGGGGGGGGGGGGGGGGGGGGGGGGGGGGTCACACACCACTGCAGGCGGATCCCAGGACGACACAACTCTCCACATCTGCAGCTTCACCTCTGTCAAAGGAAACACTGCTGATCTGTGTCACGTTTGTGTCCATCCAGCTCTCAGGTTACACTTTAAGAAAACTCTTCACGTACAGGACACAGTGAGGTGTGTGTGGTGTGTGTGTGTGTGTGTGTGTCTGCTGTGATTTCTGCATCACTGTGCTCACCGGCTCAGTTGAAAATCTGTAGATGGCATCCATCACAGGAAAAACCTGTTATTGATGTTTACATGTTCGAAATAAAGTGACCAACCAACTAACAACCCAACCAACCGACCGACCATCCAACCGACCAACTGACCCATCAACCATCAACCAATCAACCGAAAAATCAACCAACCATTCAACTATTCAACCAACCAACCGACCAACCAACCAACCATTCAACCAACCAACCAACCAACTGACCCATCAACCATCAACCAATCAACCGAACAATCAACCAACCATTCAACCAACCAACCGACCAACCAACCAACCAACGAACCAACCAATCAACCAACCAACTGACCCATCAACCATCAACCAATCAACCGAACAATCAACCAACCATTCAACCAACCAACCGACCAACCAACCAACCAACCATTCAACCAACCAATCAACCAACCAACTGACCCATCAACCATCAACCATCAACCAATCAACCGAACAATCAACCCACCATTCAACCATTCAACCAACCAACCGACCAACCAACCAACCAACCAACTAACAAACCAACCAACCAACCAACCAACCAACCAACCAACCACCCAACCAACCAACCAACCAACTGACCCATCAACCATCAACCAACCAACCGACCAACCAACCAACCAACCAACCAACCGTTTTCACACTACAGATTTATATCTAACCATATGGATCTCATATGAAGATTTGTTCACTTACATCTCCCCTTAGCGTTTTTGTCAAGATCAGATAAGGAAGTGACTAAAAATGAAACATCTCATCTACACAAAAATGAAAACAAAATACGATCAAACTGATGGTTTTCCTGTGTAAAAGTGCTTTGAAATACCATCCTTTTTTGAAAATCAAAACTTTTTGCAGGTTTTATGCAGTTTGCTTTAAATGTTAGAATATATCTAGTAGATGGGATAGTGGTCATTTTCCAAATCTTCTATTTTATTTTCGTTCTTTCATTTTCCTAGCTGCTCATCCTGGAGCCAATCCCAGCTTTATATGGGCGAGAGCGGGGTACACCTGGACAGTTCGCCGCTCTGTGGAAGGGCACATATAGGGACAGACAAGTGTCACATTCACACCTGGGGGAAATTTCAGGTCGCCAATTAACCTGGCATGCATGCTTTTGGACCTTGGGAGGAAAGTGTACCTGGAAAGAACCCACCCACACACACACACACACACACACACACACACACACACACACACACACACACACACACACAGGGAGAACATGCAAACTCCACACAGAAAGGCCCCTGTTGGTATATGAACTCAGTATTTTGCTGTGAGGCAAGGGTGCTAATCACTGCGCCACCGAGCAGTCCTGCGGTTCCATTGCTTTGAAAGTTATTATTGATTTTTTTTTAATACATTCAGAATGGACAAAATTATCATGTTACTGGTTCTTACATTCCTTCTCCTAAGATTTGTATTAAAAATTATATTTAACTTTTGAACAAAGAAAGTTATCAAATTTTTTTCATAGATCAACCTGTTTCATTTTGTCTAAAATAATTCAAATAATAGCTACAGAATCAATGCAACTGAAAGAACCCTGTCATGAAATAATGATCAGTACAAATAATGACTATTGGCACAAAACGGTGGTTCTATAATAATATCTGACTGGACTAATACGAAGAAAACATGAAGCTATGGACTGAATTAAAGCATTTTCTAGTCTGGATTACACAATCCAGCTTTAACAGAATAGTTCACTTTTTCAACAATAAAGCTGCAGCCTCGGAAACATAACAACCAAATATTTCTACATTCCAAGTGATAACTAGTGAAGTTTTTCTATATTAAAATAATAGTTGTTTGTGGACTATCATGGTACTACACACACAGAGCCTCTGAGGGACTGAGTGACACAGAAATGTTCCTCACAAAGTACCAATAAATCCAAACTCATGTTGAATATAAACGATAGTAAGAGGACATTTTTGAAAGTTTGACTCTGAAATTAACCAGAATGAACAAATCTGTAATTCTAACAGACAGAAAACTATCAGTCAGGAGCGTCTCGTGCATTTGATGTTTACAAATTCTTGCAAAACTTCTCAAGGTGTTTTCAACCCCAACAGGTGTTTTAAAGGGATTTCTCCTTTAACTAGGGTTTTTAACTCTTTACAGTCCAACCTCTGCAGATGTTTTTTTGTCGTTGTTGGATCTTCTGTCCGTCTTCTATTTGGGTTGTCTCTCTCTGTCCTCTGTTTCTTGTTAAATCTTTTCTCTGTCTTCCTTTGTGTGTTTGGATCTTCTCTCTGTCCTTTTTGTTTGGTGGATCTTTCCTTCGTCTTGCTGAGTCTTCTGTCCGTCTTCTTCCTGTTGCCGCTGGACCTTCTCTCCGGCCTCTTGCTCCACCGCTGTACTGTTTGGAGTGTGAGAGATGAAAAGCGGCTCTACCACCAACAGAGCTGAATGGTCATTGTGAGGTTCACAAAGGCGGCTGCAGGGGAACACAAGACTCACTCGTCTCAATGGTTCACTTTGGGAGCGCAGACAAAGGCGTAAAAACACAGATAGAGGCTCCAAAAGAGAAGCACCACTCGAGTCTGAGGGACTCATCTGGGATTGTGTTCTCTGTTAAAGACGCCATCAATCACCCCATCAGCATTGCCCCGCTGACCTGATTTACATGTCGACGCAGGGACATCAATCATCTGCTAACCTGCAGGAGGGATCGGAGGTTCACCGCACCTGATCGGCGTCCTAACGTTTCAATACCTCCTCCTGCTGCACAGCAGGGAGGCTCGATAAGCTCTTCTGGTTTTCCGAGGAGGGTAGACCCAAAAAATCCAATACAGAGTGAGAGGAGCAGCCCTGATGCATTGCATGTTAAAAGAATAAATAAAGTTCAACTTCAGAGAAGTCGGCACATTGTTTGACATAAGAGGTTGAAATAGGACAGAAAAGTTGGATCCGTCCATCAGTGTTGCTGTAGAGGGGTGTCAAACATAAGGCCTGTGGCCCAAAACCAGCCCACAGTAGTCTCCAAATGCGGCCCCAAACCACCAAGCAATTGGTAAAAATTTCAAAGAAAACAAAGATTTTGCATCAAATTTCTTCAGAGTAGCAACATGAACCAACACTGAGACCTGAGCTGAGATATCAGTTAGCAGACTAGCGTTAGCCTCAAAGCCATGCTGTTAGGATGAGTCTGTAAAAACATACATGATGAAGCTGGAGAAGACTTGTTTTGGACATTCCGCTGGTTTATGTTTAGAATATAAAATTTTCTGTAGGAATGTGTTTCATTTTGTGAAAATATAAACACTTTTATCATTAATGTGCAACACAACAAAAGAAAAAACACTGAAATTTGTATTTAAAGGTCATTGAGGCCACATTTGACTGGTCTGTCCGACTCCAGATGAAATTGGGCTGTATGTGTCAAAGAGTAAAACTGACAAGACAGTGACCAGAATTTAACAGTAAAACAGGATTTTCGATGAAGAGCACCTGTTGCCTCTCATGCATTGAAACTGACGCTGACGGGATCACCTCTACACTCATGCTCAAGTCTCGAATAGTAAATTCTGGTTGAAAAGACTCCTTTCTATAATAATGTATAATTTAATGTATCTTTATAAACAAAAATAAACCAGTCGATGCAAATGAAACATCTGTAACATTTATGCCGTTTACTTTCATGTCATCTGTGCTACTTAATGACATGAAATAGTATAATTTATACTCAAAGAGTCAAACTTTTGTCTCCGTCTATAATCTACACACTCTAAACACCTGAAAGTAGAACACTGAAGCACATTAGCTTGTGTCGACACATAAGCATGTGTAATTATTACCTGGGTGAGCAGATGTGTATAATGCTGCATCAGATGCTCATGAGCAGTGTGTGTTCTGCTGATTAGTGAAAGCTCTGTGCTCAGCACTGGCCTCTACAGTGAGCCGCAAGAACTGCCAACATGAAGCGGGTGGATGATTTTAAATGCCCTGCAGTACAATAATTGATCATTAGGAGATGGGAGGAAGAAGTAATCACGCACATATGTTGATGTTACTTTGAAACCACCGTTAGAGAAAAACAGATCTGATTCTATGCTGAAGATGAGATTAAAAATCTGTAGCTCTTCACAAGTAGACGTCCAGGTCTGAACCAGATGTTGTCAATGTGCAGATTCTTCTCCGGTCAATTTTTTAATTACATGGTTTTTGAATGTAACTAATTTAGGCTTTTTCTCCAACTTGTGGTGAGTTTTATTCTTTACTATTCCCCCTGTTGTGTTTACAGATTGTTTTATGTGAAGCTTTAGGAATCGATGTTGTAAATTAAAGTTCTCAAGAAAACAATGTGAGATCATTAAAAGTCCCCGGGTGACACCTCCGTGTTTTATCGACCTGAAGAAGTCCAAAATGAGCTGATTTGTGCCGTCTGCGGGGAGACTGAAGAGAATCTGTTTTGGAAACAAGCACATTTGTGACGGAGGAGGACGTCGCAGTGATTATTCCTCCCTCTGATTCCTCCCATCTGTCCCCGTTTCTGCCGGCCTGAACCTCTTTCACGGCGCCTGACAGGGCCCTGCAGCCCACAAACACAGGGCTGGTGGGGGGGCCCCCGCCTCGGGACCCTCACCCTCCCTCAGCCATCCACCCAACCTCAAGCAGCTCCACCCCACGGCCCCCCGATTGTGTCCCCGCACTGCAAAGCACTCTTCTATAGCTTTTTGATTGGCTTTCAATCCCCAGACCACTGACAAGGCTCTGTATGGGAGGAGGAGTGTGTGTGTGTGTGTGTGTGTGTGTGTGTGTGTGTGTGTGTGTGTGTGTGTGTGTGTGTGTGTGTGTGTGTGTGTTGGTGGGCTTACTAAGGAGATTTAGTAGAGGGATGCAGGGGTGTGTGTGTGTGTGTGTGTGTGTGTGTGTGTGTGTGTGTGTGTGTGTGTGTGTGTGTGTGTGTGTGGAGGGGGGTACAGAGGTGATTTTTCAGGGGGAGGAGGAGGAAAGTAAAAACTGGGACAGATGGGGCTGATTGTTGCTCTCTACGCAAATTAAGGAGCGAGACATCTGCAGAGAGACGGAGTGGTCCATCGAGGCAATTAAGACACACACACACACACACACACTCACACACATTTATACACACACACACACACAGTTGTGTTTAGTTCAGAGATTTATCTACACTAAGATCTTCACCACCAACTTCCACCTGAGCAAAACTGAGTTTAATTACTTAAATCTGACAATTCACACACACATATGTGTGTGTAATATGCACACACACACACCCACATGCACGCACACATACACACCCTCTCTATTGTAATGTGAGACTGAGTGAATCTCAACTACACACACACACACACACACACACACACACACACACACTTGTGCATGTGTGAACTGTGTGTTTTTTCATTTTGCCAGGCAACAGAGAATCCTGCACTCTGATTGGCTGACAGGTGTCGCAACCTGTGACTGAACCTGTGATAAAATGTCTGACAGTTCGTCCACTGACCCCAGATCAGATTTCCGACATGTTTTCGTTCAACCAGATTTATATTATATATTATAAAGACATTTCTACATGTTTTAGTTCAAGCTTCTAACTTTTTTGCTTTAATTACCGTCACTTTTCTGTTCTAGTTCAACACACGTTCATGTTAATTAAAAAATGTTTTTAAGTTCTTCCTTATTTCTCTGTCATGTTCCTTCAGTCACCGAAAAAAATAAATCAAATCACTACGACTATATCATCCAAGCAAAGATTTCTTCATCCCCAGTAGTTTATTGATTTACTTTTTGATAGCCTGAAGAATATTTTAATGATTTCAAAGGAAATAAAATCTCAGTCTCTGTTATAATGATTAAAGAGATTAAAAAAATATGCATTTAGCGGCAAAAATATGCTACCAAATTATATTGTTAAAAATAACACTAACACCTGCCCAGAAATAACAGGTAAACATACTTTAAACTAACTACTGACAATTAAATGGAAAGAAAAATAAAACATAGTTTGACGACAAACCGCTGAGTCAGGAGTCAGAGACACAGCGGCTTCTGGGCTTGTTTCATTTACTGACATTTTCAACTTGGACATTGACTAAATTTTTCTGGGAAACTTTCTGGACTGCTGTTCCTGCACACATAAACCAATTATAAAAACTTTGCTTTATACTCTTTTGATTTCACTCAAAACTTTATTGCCCCTCCTCCACCTGGAGTTTCCATCCTGAGAGCAGACTGAAGATTGCTTCCATGGATGAGGACAAACTTTCCAAATAAATCAAAAATAGACCCAAATATTGGAAATTAAAGCCCGTTCAGACACCAGAGACTGGTCAGAGTGAAAGAGGAAGTGTGAGTTTTGTGACGTGTTAAACATCCAGAGATTCATCAACATCAACCCGCGTCTGTCTGGATGAGGAGGCGAGGATGAGGAGGGGGGCTGGCGAAGAGGAGCAGCTCCTGGCTCCGGCGGGTCAGAGGTCCCGGCATAGACGAGCAGTGTGCTGGATTTAATGCGAGTCTTTTTGTCTCTGCACGTTTGGGTTTTGTTCGGTGCCAGCGCTGCGTGCACACACTCGGAGCCCTCGCGTGACAAAGCAAGGTCATCAGCGGGATTATTCCCGGCCGCCATTGGCCCGGCCGCCGCGCAGGAACCCGGCGTGCCGGAGTCTGAATGTGAGGGAGATTAAAGCCAAGTTTTTAAGCTACGCTGCCTGCCGTCTTTTCTTGTTTTCTGCAAACTGGGTCTGAACTGATGAATCTGCCTTTGTTTCTGATGTAGGTTTGCAGACTCGAACACCGAGTTGAACAAAGAGCGAGCGTTGTTAAAATGTTAATCCCCAACTTGGCTTCACCCCCTCCGTCCTCGTCCAGTGACAGCTGAGCAGCAAAACAAAGCCCGCTGAAAAAAGACACACTGTAAAGCACCTGCTAATCTTCACCCTAATGAAGACACGCCTGAATAAAGCACTCGGCAAAGATTTAACAAACTTCACGCGTGATATTTCAGGATGTTTCTGTCTGTCCGTCATATTCACATCCATGTTTCCAAACATCCACCTGCCCCACGCTCCACTTTCTGTCCTCAGGAGACAAACTACTATGGATTTAAATGTGGGGTTTGTGCAGAATGTGGCAGCAGTGAGTCTCTGGTCCTGTCCCTCAGAGTTTCAGCAGTTTCCTCTTTGCTGTTTCTTGAATGTCTCTGTTTACACGACAACACTTCAAGTGAAAATTCTGAACTTTTGTTGCATTTTGGGAGCCAAATTACACAAAAATGGTGTTTGAGTTATTGACAAGAGAAGTTTTTGGAAAATGGTTTTTAAAGGTGGAACTTTTCAAAAATGCTCTGACTCCATCTCCATGGAAACAGGGGGAAAAAAACGCAACTGTTTTTCAGGACAGCACTTGAGCCAGGAGAGTCGAGACTCCCGGTCCAGAGTCTCCTGGGACTAGGTCGTCTTAGTGTCTCTGCAATAACATTTTTTTTCTTTTTCTTTTAAAAGGCCTCAGTTTCATGACATCTCAGAGAATTTGTGATCATCATAGGTGTTTTTTTTTTTTTTTTTTCATTTTACTGACCATCACCAGCCCTCCCAGACTCACCACTGTCAATGTTAACAGCATGTTGTTCTCTGCATGTCTGTCTTTGTGGTTTCATCGCAAAAACAAACAGCACAGCTTCATAACTGCATCATTTCCAAAGTTTCTGCTGTTTTCATGTACACTGACATTGTAAAATATTAACATGTAAATGAGAAAACACTGTTTTCATGTGAAAAGTCTTGCAATCTGCTAATGGAAGCAGTGACTCACTCCACCATCTAGTGGAAAAGGGTGGTATTACAACACTGATTGAGCGGCTGTTTTTTTTTTTTTTTTTTTAAACTACAAAAATGTTTCATATTGAAAAATGATAGGCTGCATCTGGGATCAGCCAGAGTAAATGCTTTTGACACTAATGTACAAATTGATACTTAAATACTAATACTTGATATCACCTATGGTTTTAGGATTAATTCTCTACTTGAGACATTGATATCGAAATTGGAGTCACCATTTTAACATTACAGCAAGAGTCTGTTTTGCCATTTGGAAATGAAATAAACTAGAAAACAAAATTAGATTACAATCAGATTCCCCACTGGAGCCATGAAATGATGGATGGGTTTTTTAGGACTAAAGAATTTCATATTTTAGAGCAAAAGCAGCTTCTTCTATTTTTCCTCGGATACATCAGTCCTCCTCATCCCAGTCAGAGTCTCCTGGACGATGATCTGGATCCAGACTAATCTAATCTGGTGGTTTTAACATCTCGGCCGACACACAGGCTCCCAGCAGGTCAGTCACCTCCGGAGCACGATCAAAAGAGAGGAGAGCCGCAGAGAGAGCAGAGAATCCCTCTTAGTGCAGAGATAAGAGCTCTTTGTCGCCTCGGCGTCGCCTCACAGGAAGCTTTTGTGAACGGACTCTCAGATGAACCGACCGAGCTTCAGTCAGTCCTCAGCCTGAGCACCGTTAATCCAGAGAGACCAGGAGAGAGCTGCACCAGCTCAACAGCCAGATCCAGATGTTGTTCAGTGGATGTACAGGTGTTTACCCTGGTGAATCAAATCATTTCTCATATCTGATTGTTGGATCAAGACAAATATTTACACTCATACACAAAACAAATCCTGGGCATGTAGAACTCAGAAACACTTCCACCTAATCTTCTGTCTCCTGGGTCTTTAAATATAAGGGAAGTGTGAAATAAATGGTGACATAACTGGTTCTGACACACTGATTTACTCAAATATAATAGATAGATAAATAAATAGACAAATAAATAAAAGCACTGATGCAAATACACCAACAGTATGTGAAATGTAGATATGATCGTGATGTTGTCTGGCCTTCTGACAGAACAATAGATTCATATTTTATGTACTGTATATACTGTAATATATGGCACTTGTACAGGTTCTCAATCGCAGTAGTTCTTCACAGAAGTTTCTACAAACAAGCAGATGAATAAAAACAGTGGAGGGCATCAGGATCAGGGTGCTCATGTGTTTTAATGAACAATGGAACAATTAAATAAAGAGTTATTAAAACTGTACACACCTGTATAGATCAGTGGAACTGATCCTGCCGGTCTTCATACTGACCTCTGGTTTTAATGACTTATGTGAGCACTGTTTTTATGTTTTGTTGTTTTTCTGGATGTCAGATTTCTCCACCTTTAGAAAACTAGAACTGGTTGTTTGGACCTGTGTTCAATTCACTCATTCAGTATGCAGATTTAATGGAACTGATCAGAACCCAGCGTGGGTCGTCTGACACGTTAAAGCCCGGGAGAGGAGCGGAGCCTGAAGACCAGCGTGGCGGAGCTTCCTCTCCGGGAGCCCGCCGCGGCGCCGCTCTCAGGCCGCTCATCAGCAGCTTTAATGAATCCTTGTGGGATCTTTTCACACTCGTAAAGCAGCCGCTGGGAGCAGCGAGGTTTTTTAACAAGCTCTGTTTGTTCATGAAGGAGGCTCCGCCGTCATGATCCGCTCTCAGCTCGGAGATAATACCGAGGGCAAACGCCACGCTGAAAGGCCGCGGCTGATTGGGGAAGAAGGCCTTTTAATGAGATGGAGAGCGGAGTTACCCTCTGACCGGGGAACTGCTGAAGCTACATGTCAGTTTTTATCTGATATGAAGACAAACGTCACCTTCAAAACTTTGCTTCTCAGTGATGAAACAATCAGTTTTTTTAAAATTCAGGTGTTGCAAATGTCGATGAATGAAAAGAAAGGAAATCAGGAAAACTGACCAACATGCAGCCCGCCCTGAACGTCCAATTATTTTTCAATTATTTTTCATAAATCCTGATCATAGACCTTCCTCCCTCATGCAGCTGCACATCTGGTCCCATCACACCTGGAGACGGGGAGAGTAAACCCCGCTCAGACTAAAAGTAGATGGTGGGGCTGTTGTGGAGCTCTGAGGGCAGAAAGTTACAATCTGATCATTTTTCCTCCAAAGCTGCAGAGTGAACGATCCCCAGCAGCTTCAGTTTCAGTCTGACGCCTCGGGATGTTTCCGGGTTCACTGGACTAGATCTCTCACACACACACACACACACACACACACACACACACACACACACACACACACACACACACACACACACACACACACACACAGTGTCAGACTGGCAGTGAGAATGAACTTAATCCTCTAAGCTCTTGTTGGGGCTTGTCCTCTCGCTTCATAATAAGAAAACTGGAGAGAGAGAAAAGCTGGAAGTGACCACATTTCATCGTCTCCAGGTCTTTTTTCAAGACGCCCAGCTTATGAATGCAAAAGTATACAACGGGAATCGATTCAAAAAGAACAGTATTGATCAATGTCTTGAAGCTAATTGACTTACTGTCTGCATCAGTGACAGTCGGGGGTGAGGAAACCCCCTGACGGGGCCCTGTGTTTCACTCCACCGAAGATGAGGAGAGAAGGTGACATCTGTGTTCAGACGTGCTGAATGTTTTCAGATCCATAATCATTCATCACGCGTGAAAATATTATGTTTATTGACTAATCATCATGATCAGCTGTCACAGATCAGGGTGGGGGACGACCGCGATGCCTTCAGTTTGGGAGACGCTCTGTTCACAAGTGACAAAATAAAAGCTTTACAGCTTCATCAAACAGAGTCTGGATCTTCATCTATTCAACTTTTTTTGCCGACTCTGTTTCCATGGAAATGGATATGAAGTGTTTTCAAAAAGTTGTGTTTTCAATGGCTTCGAGCATCGCTCAAAACACTTCTAAATGGATCCTGACAGGCTTCCGGCCCCCAATCTCATGTCTGATTGGCCGAAACATGACAGGAAACACTCATTCTCACCTACATACACAAGCAGGGACCTGAGAAGCTAAAGCAATGCACGGTTTCCCAGATCTTCTCTTGATGAATAGAAGCGTCTTTCTGGTTTTATTTGACACTTTGAAACAACTTTGACAACCTCCATGTTGAGACTCCATCATGAAAACCTTTGGAAGCTCTGGACTGACTCCCTGAGAGGAGCTCCGGCAGAACGCTGCTGTGGAGAACAGGTTAGTGTGGCAGAGCGGCGGATTCTGGCTGCAGACTCCGTCCAATCAGAATCACTCATCCTTACAGTGAAGCCAAGGACTGCTGGACGCAGCAGAACGACAGTTCTCGAGCAAATCGCATTTTAACAACATGGCTGCCCTGGTGACCTCTGGCGCCCCCCTCAGGGGGCCGCAGACCTTCAAGGACAACAGCAGTGTGAAATATTATGAGTATTCCACCTATAAACTTGAGTTTTCCTGAAGAATTGGTACCTTTAAAAACCGTATTTCAAATTTCTTTAACGTTCTTTTAATTTCAATGATTAAATCTGTGAATGCTTTTGGAAAATCCTGACTTCTTGTCACTTGGAACAGGTCTGCTCTTGGACTTGTGTTGAACTCGACTGAGGTGGTCTGACACTCTTTGTGTGTGTGTGTGTGTGTGTGTGTGTGTGTGTGTGTGTGTGTGTGTGTGTGTGTGTGTGTGTGTGTGTGTGTGTGTGTCACCTCGGGGCATTTTGTCACTTAAGAGTGGGACATGTGGCTGATCACTTTTCTCTCCCCCTGAAGTGCGCTTCAAAGGCCGGATGAGCAGATTAGGGGTCAGGCCGGTCTCGGTCGGGACTAACTGATTTAGGAAGGTTTAGTCTTCGCCCTGAAATCCATCCTCTTTGTTCGGCCCCGTCGCCCCGCCGGCTCCGTTCCTGTTGGCAGCTTCTCCTCGCCTTTTTAATTTGTTTTTCTCTGCTTGAGCGAGCGACAGAGGCCTGCGGAGGACTGCTCGTCACCTTCTCTTACACTCAGTGAGTAAACATGATCAGCTGACTTTACTTCCGCTCAAACATCACTTGGTTTATTTGTCTGAGAGACTTTGAATGGAGACTCCTTATCTGTTGTGGCCTTGCTGCTGAAATGTTGGATTTCAGTTCTTGCTCTTCAGATTCGTAGTGACACATGAAGGTTTGCTGCCCCCTGCTGTTGGACCAGAGTATTAAACACTAACTGTTTTCAAAGGGGACTCTCGTGCAGCCTGTGGATTCAAACTGGACCACCAGAGGGCCTGATCCGCCTGGCAGGGTCGGAAAAAACAGCATTTACAGAGAAGCAGCTGTTTGCTTTTCTTTCACTGGGAATTTCCATGTTTTAATAAGATTAGTGGCAATAATTTAGCAGAGTCAATGAGTCTACTTGGCATCCTTTAAAAAAAAAAAATCCAGATATCCAGGTGATATTTATCATCTGTCAGTTCTATATTTGGTGTTTTCTTACTGATTTTACTTGCCAAATGGTTATTATAACAGATACTGCTACATTAATTTTGTGCAGCGCCCTCTGCTGGACCCATGCAGATTGTGAGTTCTGATAATGTGAGAATTTTGAAGAAGGTTGCAGAAACTGTGCACCTCCAAAAGCAGGAAGTGGTTGCACTGAGCTCCTCAGGATGCCAGACAGCCCGGTGGATCGGTGGAACAGAAACTGGTTTTACCCCAAAAACCAAAATCACTAAAAGCCCAGAGCTCACAGGAGGCTACAGGTGGGAATTCAAACACAGAAACACAGACTGAGACGGCGAGGAGCTTCCCACACAGGAAAGCAGATGAATCAACAGTCAGAAAACACAGAATATAAGCCACAGTCACCGGGTGGAGATGATCACACACTCAGGCGAAACACATCAGGGAAGAGAACAAAAATCAGTCAGAGTCTGAAATAAGAGAGAGACTCAGAAACTCAGAAAGAACACAAGACATGTAGTCTGTAATCACGACAGAAGCTTTGCCATCTGGTGAGAAGAGAAGAGAAAAAACTGTAGATAAAATTTCAAACATGCAATGCGGACATAAATAGAAAATTTGGCCATCATATAGAGGAGTTTGTTTTCCATTTAATTACATTTTGCATGAACAACACATCATTTAAAGTGACTCATTTTAAATGATTATGACAGTGGTGTAGCTTTGACCTCCAGTACCACTGACACTAGCCTGGGAGTCACTTTGGGCCGGGATTTATCTCTTAAAGGGATAGTTCGGGATTTTTGACATGAATCTGTATGGCATCCCCGTCAGCAGTGTTGTGCATTCACACAGACGCGCTGGTTTCACTTTGTTTACCGCTAGTAAAGTTAGCTCCAGGTTAGCTCCAGGAGCTGACTTTACCAGCGCGGCTGCCGGCTGGAGGCGGCGCGGAGTGATATGATGCAAATATATCACTCTTTTGAACACATATTGGTTTGAGAAGAAAAATCCTTTTTTTTTCATGCCCCCAGCAAACTTGCCGGACCACTTTTGTCTGGATCAAAACCGGACAGGATCTCCGCTCACTGGACGCTGTCAGGGGTAAATCTGTGTGAATGAACCACACTGCTGACGGGGATGTCATACAGATTCATGTCAAAAATCCCGAACTATCCCTTTAAGTCCAACATTAATCAAGTCTGCTGTCCCGCCTCTTTTCTGCCTGTGAAATGTTTCTAAAATCATGTTGACTAAAGCGATGCTGATAAATGAATTGCTGCATTTGTGGAGTGTTGGGACAGGGGGTTACAATCATCTAGGTGACTCCTGAAGGTTCTGAATTGACCTGGAGGTTATTTAAGGGGATCAGAGTAAAGGAGGATGGATACTTTTGGCCATCACGTTTTCAGATTTTTATTCTTATAATTTTCATTCCACCTCACAATTATGTGCATGTTGTGTTTGTCTGTTACATAAAATCCCAATAAAACCCATTTATTTGTGATTATAATGTAACAAAATGTGGAAAAGTCCAAAGGGAAGCAATACTGTTGAGAGTTGTATCTTTACTGTAGATGGTGTTTCTCTTGAAAGTGTATTTCTTTCTGAACATTTTCTGAAGCTAAAGAACAAGAGATGAGTGTCGGTCCCAGACCCCGTCCGGACCCCGGGCCTGTGTCACTGTAGAAGCTGCTGGACGTCCCTCCTGGTGACCGGACATGTCAGCACGCAGTTCTCTGGGTACCTGCTTCCCGTCAGACTCCGCCCACTGACCAGGATGATGGGAAATATGGAGTGAAACTTGATGATGTCTGCCACCGACTGAAACATCTGGGGAGAAACGGCGGGCGGGTTACACGGAGGGGGCACGCCGGGGGAGACCGGGAACGTAGGGTGGACTCACGTCGTTGGAGCGCTGTCCCGTTCCCAGGGCGAACTTGTTGATGCCCTCGATGAAGCGGATCTTCACGTTGTAGACCTTCTTCTCGTGATACACCACCAGCACCAGCGGCTCGCTGTCCGTGTTGACGGAGCAGTCCCGGACCAGGAACGCCCCGTCCTCAAGCCAGGAGCCAACGAGACGTGAAGAGTGAGGAACTGAAGTCTTGTTGGGTAAATCTGACTGAACCCTTCCTGATTCAGACTCATCTTTAAAACTGTAGGTTCCTGAGAACTAAACCCTGACTTTACAACCTGACACCCAAACGGTGTCAGTGAAAGCTGTCTGTCTCATCCCTTTATGATCGCGTTACCTTGTTCACCAGGTGTAAAGCATGCTCAGCGTCCGCCCGATCACATGCTCCGACGTACCAGTCCTCCTCGCTGAAGGTCTGCCGGACAGAGACGTGGTTTAGAAGGAGGTTTAATCCCCTCTGGACTGGTTCTGAAGCAGCCTGCTTACCTCTTCGGGCTTCTCCATCGGGACGAAGTCATGCTGGTCTTCTTTAGTCTGAGGCCACTCGTGGGAAAGTCGTCTCGATAGCATCTTTTCTTTAAGCAGACGTTAGTGGGAAATCGTCCGGACAGCAGGAGTGAAATAATACAAAAGCTTCTCCGACACTTACCGAGATTTTCTGTGAACCTGAACAAAGAAAAAACAAGAAAACAATTCTTGTACTCATGTTTATCAGATGAGATTTCTTCTAAAACTGTCCAAAAGCCGAGGAATAAAGAGCGAGACCTTTTCTCTGTGTCCTGACTCTCTAAATCAAAGGAGTATCTCTGGACGGCGGGAGACATTCCATCTCTCTCAGCAGACTGTGAGCCTGAAACACACTTTCAACACTTTCAGGACGACGTTTTCATCCACAAAATGCTTCAGTGACGACAGAATCTTTGAAAGGCTCAGCTCACCTGAAGGGTAGCTGGGTGCTTTCTATCAGGAACCATAAAAGAACAATTAGACAGAAAATTACAACAATTTCGAGAAACTATTTATTAAAAAAAGCATTGTTTTTCAACATATGTTTTTATAAATAACTATTTGTCTAACGCGAAGCCTTCAAGGAAGGTGTTTCATAACTGCAGCAGCTAAAAATTATAAAACTGTAAAAACAGAATGGGACTATTTTTACTTGTGTAGTTGTGTAAATTTGTATTTTACAGTTTTAAAGGGAGTTGGCATACTTTATTTTTTATTAAATCAACAGAAAACTTATTAAAGTAATTTTTTTTAAATAAGTTAACACAATAGGATATTGTAATTGTTCTTTCTCTGTGATATTTGTTTGCAGAAACTCCAGAAAAGGAACCATTTGACTGGATAATGTTTACTTGCTGCGGCCTCTTTCTGCTCTAGAAAATCATTTCAGGTCTGATGAAGATCAATGAATTAAAGTTTATGTATTTAATTTTTGATCAGTAATTTTGTTTCATGAAGTTTCACACCAGAAATATATGTAATGCGAAGTGACCTCTGACCTGCAGCTGCCTTTGGTCTCGAACCACCTCGAATATTCCCTTCAAAGTTTTGGATTGAGGCGAGAACAGTAATGAGTTGTTGTTTTTGTTTTTTTGTTTTCCTGGTACGTTTGTGATTTTTGATTCAGATATGACACTGTGTTAACTGTTCATATGATCCCAGTTTGAATTAATATTGAAATTGTTGGCCGATAACTTGACTTTTCAAGTGAGGAAATTCCTCCTGTATGTCTGAGACACAGATGTTTCATGCAGGTAAATCACACCGCTGTTATTGTTGATGTATCTAAATCCGGCTAAAAAGTCTTTGGAAACAGTAGTTGTTTTTGCTTTTTTTAATGAGTACTTTTACTGACAGTTGAACACATTTCAGGCAACGTAACACAGTTTGCTTTTTGTAATTTTTAGTCTTCTTTTCACTGTGAGCAGAAATTTTCAAGTCTCAAAAAGTGTGATTGTTACAGTGATAAAGGGAATAAATGTAAAATCAGTTTGAGCACTCACTTTTTTGGCAGTCCTCTGTCGTGTACTGAAAGAAAGAAAGAAAAAAAATCATCAGAGGACAGAAAAAAAATGCAGATCTGAACCAGCGAGTGATGATTTAGTCCAACCAGCAGGAGGCGCTGCTGCTCTACAGAACGAACAGGCCAGACAGCCTGAAGGAGGAGGAAAGGAGGAAAGGTTGAACAGAAAGCTACAGATTTATCATCAATTCTGCTGTAGAACAACATGTGCATGAAGCTCAGATGGTGACTTTAAAAAGTGCAATAAGTGCGATCCACTGCTCCACCGTGTCGCAGAGATGAAGCAGCACAAAGTGGAGGATCAAAAACAGTCCAGTTCCACTTCATGAGGCGTAAACTCTTTCAAACAAACAGAACTCACTCCCTGCTGCAGCCTTCATGTAAATCGAGTCCCTGGAAGCGGCTGATGATTTCCTTGAAGTCTGGATCAGGAAACCTGGAAGAGTCCAGATTCAGACTGGGAGTGTGTTCCTCACACAGCTCGGCCTGATCTCAACTTCCTGTAATCAGCTCCGGACAAATTACCTCTGTTGGGAGAAATGACAGCGATTAGCCGCGACCAGCGGTGTGTGTGTGTGTGTGCGTGTATCTCTGGGTTTGTTCAGGTGTTTACCTCCTCCTCCTCCTCGTCTGCAGGGACAGCCGGGGCCTTCTTATCTGGAACAGCAACACAACCGGTTAATCACTGATCACACTGATGGAGCAGATCTCAGGTAGCCGTGTCACCACATCTGGTCTTCCTCCGGTTGGGCTTCAGGTGTCTCCTGATCGGAGGGGCTGCGGTTCAAAAACAGAAAGCAAAGCTGGGAAAATAGGAATTTCAATTCCATTTCATACAGTGTCGAAGTCCGAAAGGATGAAATCCTTCAGTGACGGCTTCACAAAGAGACGTCTGATTCTTCAACATACTTCTCATGCTTGTTCAGTGGGTGACTGAGAGTCTACTCATATATATCTATGTATTTATTTGACAATTTCTGTGTCCACTTATAAAGAAACATGTATAGTATGAAAAATATTTCCTTCTGTCTATTCTTGCTTACTTCTGTAAAGGCAGGCAAAGAGGCAAATATAAGTACATACACAGACATAAGCAAATACATAGACTCATGTCTGTCATATTAGACTGTATACATCTGTGTATTTATTGATATCTCTCTTTGTCTGTCTATATGTAAGTAAACACATATCAGTAAATAAATAGACATACTTAAATAGATGCAGTGACATATCGAAGTCAATATAAAGACATATGTCTACTATTACCTATAAATGTCATGCTAACTGCTTCTATTTCTCTATTTATATTAATATTTACATATGTGTTTCTGTCTACTTCTAGGTATATGTTGATGTCTTTACATCTATTGAATTAAATTGAACTTTATTGTCTGCAGTGTACAGAGAACACAATTATTGTCTTTCTAATTGTCATCAGTTACCTGCATGTTTTCACCAGAATGAACTCAAACATGCTGATTTTTACATTGTACGCGCAGTACTGGCGTGTGTGGCGTCTACCTGCAGACTGAAGGGTTTCTCTGCGTGGGTGTGGGGCTGAGACGTCGGTGAGAGTCTGATTGTTTGGACCACAGAGCAGAGGACAGAGTGTGAGACGTGCTGCAGTTCTCTGGAGACGGGACGTTCAGAACAACGGGGAGCTTACGCTGCGGACTGCTGGAGGGACGTGGAGCTGTGGAGACTGCAGAGGATCCCTGTCTTTAGAACAAGAGGCAAGAAACACTTGATCAACAACAAAAGGATGTTCCCTCTTTATGTTCCCTCACTATGTTCCCTGCATATGTCCCCACTGTATGTGTCCATTTTTTGTTCCCTGTATATATTCCCTTTATATGTTCCCCCTGCGTGCATGCAGGTGTATGCACACACACACACACACACACACACACACACACACACACACACACACACTTGGTTGCTCTTCGTTCTAATTATACTCCAGCGTCTCTGAATCGTCCTCAGCCTCATTGTGTCAGCTGGAGCGAAAAATAAAAATCTTTCTTCAGGTTCCGGACTTCAGGACTTGAGTGAGTGATTCCAGTCTATTTATGAGTTTTATGGCTTGTATTTTTAAACCCCGACAAAGAGAAAATGAGATCCAGCAGGATGACACAGATTCACGACTCTCAGGCTCAATAACAGAATCATGAGAACAATTAAAATAATACTGATATTAATCATAATAATAATTATGTTGATCATAATAATGGTGCTGGATGTCTTTCAGAGTCTGACCTGCAGTCCAGAGGGTGACTCAGTTTAATTTCAGCAAAACTACCCAAAATAAACTGAAGCTGAAGCCGTTAATCAAGTGTGACCTTTAAAACTTAATCTTATCAGATGTATTTACAGAACTCTGGGCTGAATTTGTAGAATTCAGGACATCTAATTATGAACTGCTGACATTTTATTTCATTTGCTTGCTTCAACCACATTTTAATCTCTTCTAGATGTTTCAGGTGTTTGAAATATGAGCCGTTTCAGGAGTTTCATGTCTTTTCTCGTTTTAACAGATTTAGTGTTTCCTTCGCTTCTCATGCAGCCATTCTATCAGTTTTAGCCATAACGGTTTTAATTTAACTGCTTTACTTTTAGTCACTATTCATAATTCACATGTGAGCTGTGAAAAACAGTTTGCTGTTTTGTTCATTCCTCCCCCGTGTGCGATGATAAAAAGATATGTGAGCCTGATTTGGTGCATGAGCTGCAGGCTTCAGTCATGATCACGTAAACCAGACGGACCCAGAGCGCCGTCTAAAGGTCAAAGTGCAGCGTCCCTGCCTCCCTCCGTACCTGCATACTCTCCCTCGTGGTTGATGGGCTTGGCAGGAAGTATGTGCACGCCCAGCGCCTCTTCCTGGTCGTCCACCACGTCGTAGTCAGAGCTGCAGCGGTTGCCATATCTTCTCGTCCTGCGATCCTGTGCGCACAGACGGCATTCTCACTGAACGTACAAAGGGTGTAAAAACCTTCAATCAGTAATGTATTCTGAGTTTACAGCCAGCATTAGATTAAACTCGCAGCTACAACGCTGATAAGCTCAGGAAGCTATTATGAGGTGTTGCAACATCACCCGCCGCTTGTCACCAAGGGATTTCCTTTTTAAAGATACCAACAGGCGCACATTATAGATTCAGCAGAAAGCAACAATCCAAGAGGCTGTTAAATAATAAACAGTCTGGTCCTGCGGCGAAGTTGACTGTGGTGGAGTTTTTATGCTCATTGTGAGAGAAAATAGGTGAGATGAAGATAAATTCCTGAACAGAGGAAGCATTAATCAGTCCTGTCAGCTTTTACTCACTTTGGATCTGTTCTAAGCATCGTCACACATTTCAGATTGGACTCAGAATATTGTATTATTTCCAGAATGTGTTGCACCAGGTGAATAACACATTTGTTTAATCACAACATTCAACATTGGTAATTAATCTAATAACACTTCTATAGTTTTCTGTCATTGAGTTCACATCAGTTTATACAAATTAATGTGACACGCGTGGCACTATGAGTGAAAAACAAAGGCTCAACAAATTCCAAGTTTACCAAACCAACGAATATTTTCATCTACAATCACTCCTGAAAATGTAATTGTATACGTTCTATTTCAACTTCGAGTACATTTAGTTTTATTTCAGCACCAATGGCAGCAACTCCACTTTTATTTTCTTTATAAAAGATATTTTAATGATGAAGACATTACAAAAAATATTTATTTGAAATTTTTACATGTTATTTTTGGAACAAAATACATTTGTGTCATCGGCAAATGTAGCAAGTTTTTACATATTTGACTTAATTTCAATCAATGATAATTAACGACAGGTTATTTTTCTACAGTTTAATTCTCGGCCTCATTTATTTTACCATGATAAGGAGACGTGTCTCTGCAGAAGCTGTGTGTTAAAATGTAAAACATTGTTGATCCGAAGGGGAGAAATTAGATCACATTTTTAATCGTCGAATGGTGCAGTGGTGACAACATTGTAGGATTTAAAGGTGTAATATAGGATGTTGTGTATGGTTTGAGTTCCGGATGGATCGTCACAATAATTGGTGGGTCTGTTTGTCAATCATTCTGCTGAGCTGCTTTCGTAAGGCCGTTCTACGTGCTCGCTCCCAATAAGCTTCTCCCTTTTGCGCATTCAGAGTGTTTACGTAGCCGGCGAGCTTCGGTTTCAGCTCGTACTTACCGATGGCCAGTCTGACGTAATGAAACTGTAACTGTTTTGGAAAATAAGCTTTATGAGAGAGGCCGGTCGCAGAAACCGTAAACAGAGCCGTGCACGCTTCCGCCATTGATAGGCGTTTCCTGGGAGATGCAGGAGAGCCGGGCGGATGGTCTGCCGCATGTGCGTTTCTCAAAAAGTGAGTAACAGACGTTTGGCTTCGTCTTTTCGAGAAAATCCTATATTACACATTTAATAGGAAGTACACAATCATGGATATTTACTCAGAAAAACGCTCTCAAATAATTATTCTCAAAACCAAGAATTATATGATGGGTTTGAATTTTAAGCCATTGTTCTTTTTTTCTTTTGTGGCATTGAATTTTGACTTTTTTTTAATAAAAAAAAAATATAACTCTGTTTTCCTCAGTATTAAAAAAAAACCAAGACTTGCTTTACTGGCATGAATTGGGATTTTTTGAGATCAACTGCAATAGTAAATTGAAGCCATCGGATGATTGGATTGTTAATACAAGTACATTTTAAAAATACATATATCTCATGTGTTTGGCATCGTGCACATATAAACTAGTGTTATGTGTGCGTATGTGTGTGTATGTGTGCACGTGTTCAATTAATTTATGGAGAACTTTCTTAAATATAGAGAAATAAGATAGAAATCATGATTTTTTTTTTCTGTCTTATCATGATTAATATGATTAATATTAATCAGGCAAAAAAAAACAACTAATAGAGTTTGAATGTCACTGTGGGGTTTCAATTAACATCTTTAAAGATATAAATATATATAAATATATATGTATGTATTTAATAGTGTTTGTGGAGAAAATTCCTCCCTAAAAGACAAACTTTCATAGTTCGAAAGAAAAGAGAGACTGAGGACATCATTAAAGAGGCATTAATACATGAATGTTCTGCGGTTGTTTGACTTTTAGACAGACTGTATATTTCAACAAAGTTATTTTCTCAGCATGGCATGAAAATGAATAATAATGTTGTTTATCTGCAGTAAAAAGTCCAGAGAGAGAGCAGAGTCTCCCTCTTTACTCATTTCCCAGCTAAAAGGTAATTACATGAGGGGGCTGCGGCCCCCGAGGTTCCCCCGGGAACGTCAGCGCGGAACCAGCGGGGAGACGCCATAACTCACCATTATCACAGCGGCCGCATGGCTGTTCCCGCGCCGCGCAGCTAACGAGGAGGCCAAACTGAAATGGAAAACATCATTAGTTTGCTCTGCCGAGGAGAGAGAGCGGCCGTCCGAGCCGCTCCGTCCTCACACTTCTCATCCTCCGCCGCCTCACCGGGAGGAGTTCAGACCAGCAGGTTAATGGACGCAATGAGACTCAGAAGGTCTAAAAACTTCCACCACGCTGATGGTTGTGTCTGTTTTTAAGTCGTTTAAAAAAGTATGAAGGTTATTATACTGGGAGTCATTTCTTCAACTGGCTCCTCGTGACTCTTCTCTGCTGTTTTTATTGATATTTTCTTTATTGTATGACTTCTCAGGCATTACACACTCCTTTATGTGTGTGTATATACGAGACATCTAGACATATTCTGAATGTATTTGAACGTCTCATAGCTCATAATTTCAGTTCCTATAAAAACATCTTGTTTCTCTGTCTTCTCGTTGAAAACTCGTCGTCTAATCTGGCCCCTGAACCAAAACCGCCGTGAATCAGCTCTCAGATCAGCTTCCTCTTCGTCAGATCTCTCCTTCCTCTGTGGTCGTTTCAAGTTTTCTGAAACTTGATTCACTGCATGAATTTTAAAGTCCTGCTTGGACGGGAGACGTCTGGAGGAAGAAGAAGACGGAGTCGGGACTAATCCGGCTCTCTGTGACCGACGGGCTCTGATCCTCCACGTCTCTTCGCTCAGAGTTAAAGAAACCCGGAGGCAGGATGCCAGGATGCAAACCCCCCCAGAACAGACGTCAGGACACTTCAACAACGGGCCGGGCGGCCAGGAGACGCCAGCAGGAGGACGGGGTTAGAAAGACGGCCTGGGCCGTGTGGAAACTGGCTGCAGAGGATTTGTGGCTCAGCTCAAAGCGTCGAGTCGCTTCAGGACCCGAGACTCGAGTCAAGAGCGCAGAGGAAGAGGAGGGCGAACGACTGGAAGAGAGTACAAACTCATTACTCCTGCATGACTTCAGACTCACTCCGTTACCGGATAAAGCACTGAGGTCAAAAAACAGACCAGTCAAACGTAAAGTACTCAAAACACAAAGTTATCTTCATCTTGATTGATTAATCCCACCAGCACATTTTAGAACCGGTGTCATTACATGACGTAAAATATGCTTTAACATGGGTGGAATTACACACTCCAGAAAACAGAACATGTACCCAGAAATATGAATCTGGTGTACTGTTTAAAAAAAAAAAAAAAAAAAGATATTGCAATATCTTTGCATTTAATTAATTCTGTCATATTAAAATCAAACAGCACAGAAGACTGTCAACGGTTGTAAAAGATACCCCAAAATACTTCCTGATTACAGTAACCTGAGTTTTTATCATGTATTTGCTTTCTTTAAAAAGTCCATAAACTCCGTGTTTCAAGCCTCTGGTGAAGAAAAATACCAAATATTGTCCAAACTTAAAACATCAAACATAAAATCCTGAGACATAAGAAGTCAAGAATACTACTGAAAGTAATCTGAGTATTTGTAATTTCTTAATAGTCCCTAAAATTAAATGTGACTATTTGCAATCAGCTACTTCCTTTCACTAAGATCAACCCAACCTCCTCATTTTAGCAATAACGCTAATTTATACAATTGTTGAGAATCACAGGAACTGTAAAATACGACTTAACTAGAATAATGTGAGTATTTGTAATGAGTTAATGCCGCCCCTGTTTGCAGTGTGTTGATTCTACTGTTCAATGATCGTGATTTTATTTTTATTTTTTTTAGGCTAAACAAATTTAACAGTTTAATCATAATACGGTTAGTAAAAGAGTTCAAACACTCACTATATTTCATGTTTGAACCTTAATGTTTAGAAAACTTTAATATTACTGACAGAGAGCGAGAACTTCAACAACTAGTTTCTTCTATGCAGCCCATTAATCTGAGCGCAGCCCTGTTTTATGTCTGATATCGTAGAAACTCTGCCTGCTTTCTGCACTGATATCTAATTAGTTACTTGCCATTGTAATTTTAAATTCCATTACAACTCATGTTTCATCTTTATTGATAAGAAAAGTGCACAAAATGTTATTAATTGCAGTATTGTATTTTTGATTGATTAATTCTCTATTTTTAGTGTAATTAGTTATCTAAATTCCCAACTCAGTATATACTGGAATATAAAGAACTCACAGCAAAAAACTACATTCTAATAAATAACTAGATACAAATGCAAAAATTCCACTGAATTATAGTAATTTCAGTTTTTTTAAGTATCCAGCTTGCGTCAGCGTTCAGCTCAGATTCCACTAACTACTTTTGATAAGCGTCGACAGAGAAATGTTCAGTTGATCGTTTTTTAACGTTCAGTGTCGTCTGACTGGATTCACACAGAAAACAGCAGCAGACTGAAGTCAGAGCTCATCGGTCCAGTTTTAGGGTTTTTAACGCTGGTCTGCAGACAGACTCGTCAGGCCTTCGATCGCACTTTGAGCTCGTCTGGAGGATCTGACCTCTCAGGCCAGCCGTCGCCCACCCGTCTGTCACAAGTTCAACACTTCACCGCCGCTCCACGAAACACCGCTGTGAACACACTCTGACCCAGTGGTGGTTGAACTGACTCCAGATCTGACACTCGTCCATTTTTACACTTCGAAAACATCGAGCTGGAGGACTAAACGTTAAACCTGCAGGAGAAGCGAGTTCCAGATAGAAAACCTCCAAACTGGAAGAAACGGGGTCAAACGAATGGTCTGATCACTGCAACCAGTTCGTGAAGATCCAACACGGACTCTGTCACTGTGTGTCCCTGTTCAGAGTTCAGAGACTTTATGAGCTTCAACTTCCGAATGAAATTGAGGCCTCGTTTATGCGACAACGTTTCCAGTGAAAATGCAAAACTGTCATGTTTCCAGTTGAAGCGTCGTCGTGTAAACAGGGTCTCAGTCTACCAGCAGTGGCCCGGAGGTTAGAGAGCCAGGGTGAGGATCTGAAGTTCAGCTGACAGGACCCCAAGCATGACCTTTGACCCCATCAGCTCCCTGAGCAGACCACTGATCCCAGCACATATAGTTAAAGTCAAGTACAAATTAGAAGGAATTTATCCAAGATTACTAAAGTATGCCTTTCCTCTTTATTCAGGGAAATGTTACCACTATTATTATTATTTAATAATAACAACAACAGTAATATTAATATTACTAATTATTGTTATTCTTCTTCTTCTTATAAAACTACATAACAAAATTCCAACTGTTCTCTGTTCAAGAGTTAAAAGTGCTTTTCCCTGATTTGCTTGTAGGAAAATTAATAGGAAAACACTCATTTTGCTCTTCAAACTTTGTTATTAAGACCAGTTTTTAAGATTTTCCCTGTTTCCGCAGTATTTCACGTGGAATAGGGATCCAAGCCTACATCACTCAATTCAATAACGAACACCTCATCTGACGTCACCGAGCGAATCGCAGTTTATCTTGTGTTGTTGTGTATTTCCATTGATATGGAATATTTGGGTTTCAGTATGATGTTTCGGGCCCGAAGGTTTCTCGGAATAGACGCCGCTCTCGGAAGAGTCAAACTGTCAGACGTCAGATGAGATAACGAGGCCTGAGAACTGTGATGGCGAGCCGTCCCCAGACGCCCGGCGCCGCGGGAGAACAGCCTCGCTCCAAAACACTGAGCGAGCTGGAAATGGGAGAGTCAGGTAGCGCTCTGCTCTGACCTGCTGGCTCGCTTGTTTTCTCGACAAAGTCTAAATAAAATTGAAACCTTGAAGCCTCATCTTTGGTTCTGTCTCAAAGAATTCGTCAACACGTTGCGCTGTTCCCTGCGTGTTTGGTAGACGCTGGCGCCATAACGATCAGCTACTGCTTCATCTATCAACGCTGTAACGACTGGCTCTGAAATTTTTGCTTCACTCATCTAAGAAAAAGTGAATTTCTATTGTTGTTTTTTTTTTTCAGAGCTAAACTGCCTCCGGACACACTTCTTTCTCTCTAACTCTGCTTCTATAAAGTCAAACACTTGAAGTTGGGAAGAAGTCAGAGGTTTCGTACCTTTTCTGAAGACTCTCCTTCACCGGAGGATGTCCAGCAGTTTATGCCTCTCTGGTTTCAACTTGGTTGCAGATGTGAAACTTTTTTTTTTTTTCTTTCCCCTCCCATAAATGCACAGAGACACTGGGTCGGCTTCAGCCGAGACTGAGAGAGAAGCAGCCCACTGCTCTAACCTGAAATAACTTCCTGTGTGGTGAACGTGTCCTCCAACCTGCCGCCTCACGCACACCGGCTGCCTTCATTTTCTTTGTGTGCTCTTATTATGACGAAAGAATAAAAAAAACCCAAAGATTTAGATGCATTCTTTGTAGTACTGACCTTTTTTTCATGTTTGTTCTGTCAGGACGATTTAAAAAAAAAGAAGAAGAAGAAAAAAAAAAGCATTTCCTGAGCAGAGTGTTTGTCATGCCACACCAGCCCCTCCTGCCCGACGTACCGGCTCTGCGGACACATTTCGGCTCCGAGCCCAGACGATGTGTTCAGCGATTCAGGGTCAAACAGATCCTTGAGTGTGACAGGTGCCTCGGTTAATTCAGGTGGGAGCAGACTGACATTTCATCGTCTGCTCCGCCGAGCGCCAGGGGTAGCAGCGTGACATTTACTCTCTTCATCATCGTCTGCCTTCATTTCTGTATCAAACAAGGAGGTGAACTCAAATTTAGTCAAAATTAACCTTTCTAAGTAACGATCCGCTGCGTTCAGGGCGGATCCAGAGACTCTTTTGGGGGGCACAGAGGTCAAACCGGGGGGACCGACAGCAGTCACTTTCCATCAAAAACTTAAAAGTTGCTTTTTTTCCACATGGAATGAAAAGAGAAACTTTTGGGCAATCCAAGGATTCCAGAAACTGGTCGATGTCTGCAACAGAATTGTCTTTTTTGTTCAGAGAAGATTCAGAAGATTTTCAGCTGGGAGAGTCGAAATGATGCACTGTAGAGCAAACGCAGACTGCAGTCGATCACGGTGGAGGGGAGGGGTTCGGGTGGAGGGGGGTGCTTTCAGAAGAATGCCTTCTTTCTTTGTTGTTTTTTTAAGAAAACAGTCTTGATAAAAGGGAGAACTAGAGGAATCACTCCATGCCAGGCTGGAGCCTGAGAAGACAAACAGGGCCTCCCACTGCTGCAATTCACCCACAATGCATTTGGAGACAAGACGGGGAAAATCATTTTGTGAATTTAAATATTGCGAGACCGTGTTTACTTGATGTTTACAAGTGAAAAAAGAAAGGAAACCTTCACTCCTGAGGTGGAGCTCTTTGAAAATACTTGGATTCTGTCTCTGTGTAGACAGCAGAAAACGTTTCTTTACAATAATATTCTCTCTTTTCCCCCAATGCATTTGTTTGTCATGATTAGAAGAGACAATATAAAAGTAAACATGAGCGCGATTTTAGTTCCTATGCAAAATTTAAATTAAAAAAAAACTTTTACAAAAATACCCTAGAGAAAGACTCATTTCTTTGTCATTTCGCAGGTCGTTTCTCATTGATCTCGTCTGCTGTCGGGCTGCCTTTCCTTTGCTGTCAAACAGAGCAGCGCTGAGACAGAGACCCTTTCCGTCTGCGGCAGTTTGGAGGCCGGGCCTCTTCTGAAAGCGCGATGCAGCAGAGCCCCAGAACACAAGGTCAGCCTCTCTCCTGTGGTTTCTTCTGCAATGATATAGCCTGACTTCCTGCGAGAGATTAGCATCGAGCCTCTCAGATTCTCGCTGATGCTTATCTCACGAGCCACAAACGCCAAGTCCCCGAACATCTCTACACCTCGGCCCCCTGTGACGGCTCGCTCCGTCCGCCTGTCAATCCCGCCGCCCGTCCCCAGTCCTCAGCCCCTCCCCACGCCGCCCACCCTACTGCCAAAAAAACCAAGCCTCCTCTGCCCGGGACCGGCAACCGGGAAACCGGATCCACAGCCCGGGTCTCGGGGGAAGGGGGATGGTGGGGGGGGATCTCAGCGTGAGAGAGGACCGTATCGTTACCATCGGCCACATCCATCATGCAGTCGCTAATGTCTCACTGAAGGCAGAGACATTCAATTCACAGTTCCACAGGAAGGATGCATGAATCACAGAGACAAACCACACCGCCATTACTCAACAGGTGCAGAGGCGGGCGGGGGGAGGGGGGAGGGGCCTCCGCTAACCGGAACGACCACAACCTGACAATCAAACAGCAATCATCTAACCTTTAACTGCATCAGGACTGTTAGGATTTAATGTTCTGCTTTGATTCCATTCAAACTTTCCACATGTGGCAGTAAAAGTGAAAGATTAACAACTCAGCAGTCTGACGTGAAGACTGCCGTCTGCAGGCATTCTGGGAGCTGTGAGGCGACGCCGAGACTGGAGCTTCACACTAAATGTCAACACTGATGTTCTACAATATAGCATGATTTACCGTTTTCACCTCCATTAAACACATCAATAATACTAATTAAAACAAACAGGAGCTTCAGTCGATTTATTTACTCACTGATCGTAAAGCAAACAAGAAAAACTTCATTAGACGTGACCAAACCACGGAGGGTTGATGGATGTTTGTACTGTTCTCATAGTAATCATCACTTTCACATCTGGAGACAAATCAGATGTACCTGCTACTTTGGTGGGCGTTGTTGTGTTTGGCTGTTGCCAGCTGTGTGTGAAGGACTTGACAGGTTGTTGTGGTCAAACACAAACTTCAGCCATCGATGGCGGAAGCCTTGCTGGAGACCCAGGCAGCGACCGGTGTCTCCCCGGAAACAGACGACAGCTGATCAGCTGATGAACTGACGACCTGCTTGAACCCCTGGAGGTCACAGGCCTGCAGGGAGGAGGGAGAGGAGCAGAGTGCTGGTGGCTCTGTGGAGAAACTCCAGAGATCTGGGCTGGAACAGGAAATATGTAGGGAGCTTAGAGAGAGACTGTGTGTGAGACTCCCTCCCTTCCTATTTATTCGCTCATCGTTATTCATCATTCTCTACCCTTTTTTTTTTTTTTAATGTCTCTTGTTTTCGTGAATATTCTGCTCTGCCTTTTGCTTTAGTCTCCTTTTAGTTTTCTCTCTTAGTTGTTGTGTTTACTTAACCTTGTTCCCACTGGCTGGTTTTTGTTTCAGCAGTTTTTCTTTTAACAATTGTTTCCGAAAATAACTAACTTTGTTGACCAAAATTTCCATCTTTGTTTGTTTTGTTTTTTTTTTTGTTTGTTTTTTTTAATGTGTCTCCTTTTTCCTACTTCAGGTTCAGGCTGTATCTGTGGGTTTTTTTTCTACTGATTATTGAAAGAAATTTAGATCCATTTTGAGTAACAAGTTAACTACGATCAATTTAGAGACATCAATTCATCATATTTCCAAAAACGGGTTTCTGGTGCCCAAAACCTGGACTGAACCTGGGCCGGTTCACACCAGGCACTAATGCGCGTTACGGGTGTTCAGATCACAAGTGGTGAACCTTCACGACAGCCATGTGTGATCTGATCACCTGAAGCGCCTGCTGATGCCGCCGGCCAGCCGAGGCGCAAAACAGCACAGAACCGCGCCAAGTTTGAAACGAGTAATTGCGAAAAACCTCTAAAATAAATGACCTGGTCAGCATCTAATAACAAAACAGCACCTTTACACCTGTGCCTGTCTCAGTGGTTCAGGTACCGCCCCCTTCTCCAATCGACCAATCACTGAAAAGCATTTCAGGAGCAGCCTACCAGTGATTGGCAGAGTGGATTTATGATGCTTCTGCAATTCTTTATATCTTAGCCAGGAGAGCAAGTCCTACAATAAAAGGTAACTTTGAGTTAAATACCGTCAAATATCCATCGTAAACTTATGCTATTGGCTTCATTACATCAAAACTCGCCTTTATTTTATGTACTATCATTTGTCATGAAAACACTCTCAGTTCCAGGTGAAGCTACAGTCCCTCTTCTCATGCTTGCTCATAGGCTCTTAAACGACTGTGAAGCTTGACATTGTCATTTATAATCCACAGTCCATCCGCAGAGGAGAAGGATGAGACGAGGGTGAGACACCGTCATACAGCCTGACAGATACGATCTGAGAGGGAGAGGGCGGGCAGGCCGATCTCTGATGAGCGTGTGATTCAGCCGCGTGAATAATTAAAGCTGCGAGCAGCGATAGGGATCTGTAGACGCCGGGCTCGGATAATGCTGGGCGGATATCGGGGGGCCGAGGGCGCGGCGGAGGTGGAGGCCGAGACCACATCAGTCAGTCCGCCCGTGGCCCCGCCCCGCCGGCCGTCAGGGCGCCGAGCTGAAGGTCAGGAGATGATGGATGGACTGAGAGCGGCTCTCCGCCGAAGTTAACCAGAAAACGAATGTCCTGTACATGAAACATCATCCAGATGCCTGATCTGACACTGCAGTGAGTGTCCTGCTGGTGGGAACTTGGTGAAGAGGTGTGGTCCGTCGGCTCGAGCTGGAGTTCATGACAATGAGAACAGGATGGAAACACAAAGCGCAGAGGAGGCCCAGCGGGTCGGGACAGAGATGGAGGGTTTAGGTCCTCATCAATGACAACATGATGGAACCCCTTTACTAGTTGTCTGCAATGACAACATGTCAGAAATCCCCCTCGCGGGGCCCCTTGACTGGCTCCTGTTGTGTAAGGGGTTGAAGAGACCTCCAGAGACATTTGAACCATGTCAATGGCAAACTGAAACCCCCTTTAAGGCTCCACATCCACACCAGGATCAGCAGGAGTCCCCCTAAAAGGGCCCTTCTTACTGCTGCTGCTGGAAAAGAAATATGTTCAATAATTTTTTGTTATTTTAAAAAGACAAGTGAGAATGTGTTACTTCAAAAGTAGACTGAGCTACAGGCTTCCTTCATGTGGTAAAAACAATTTATTCACCACTAATTATTTTCAAAATACCGACATCCTTCATTTAAAATGTGTATAAATATTTCATAGTTACTAAATATTTCAACAAACCAAAGGGCAACAAACGGACATCCAGGATAGGTCCGAGCACCTTGAGGTCCCGCAGGGTAACAGAAACCATGAGGAAGCTGCAAAGAAGTTGACCAAAGACGACCTCCAGAGAGTGAACTGAGTCCTCAGAGGTCAGTTCAACAACGCCAGTCATCAGAGACCCGACTGGGATCACAAGCTGTACAAAGGAGAAGACAGCAGAAAGACAGAGGCCAAAGACTGGTGAACATTAGAGTCACAATCGAGATGAAATATCCAAAAACAGAAAGATCTGTGCCCGGTATGGAAGAGAAGTACTCAAATCCTGGTAGGACATCCATCTCGAAGGTGGCTAAGATCCTGTTGGACTTGATCTTTCAGACTGACAAACCACTGCTGACTGGCTCAACGGACTGGCAGAAGAGCACAACAGTGATAGATGTGACAATAACATCAGAAAGAAGGAACACGGAAAGGTTATGAAGAGCCCAGAGGTGAAGGAACAACGGGAACAGATGGAGGGTTAAAGCTGACGTGGTTCTCCTGGTAGTTGGGCCATTTGGAGCAGATCCCAGAGGAGTCCAGAAGAGTCCCAGGAACAGCTGAGATACTGCACAGAGCCCTCAAACTCCCAGCACTCTGGTGGAGGAACCGAGCTGGAGGATGTTTATTCAAGAATCACCAAAATCTGACATTAAACTGACTATATTTTGTCATGAGTAATTTCTTCACTCTATGAAGGGTAAAATGTGTTTGTGACGAGTTCCACTGACAGCTCTGTTTTTCTGTCCTCCTAACATCTCTAGTCTTTGGTTTTGAACCAGAAATCTTTCATGTTTGCTCACGAAGTCAGCAGAGAGAGTAAACGATTTGAGGAGGAAGTCTTATTTTTCAGAAGAAAACATCTGCTAAACAAAACACCACTCCTCACTCACGCTGTTTCCTCCGTCGGTTTATAAAAGCTGAAATTCATATCATTCATCTCACTGGTGCTCTAAAAATAGCAGTGGACTGTGTGTAGATGTCACAACATCGAAACAAGCAGCTGTATGAGCAAAACCACAGAAGAGCATCTTCCTGCGGCTCTCTGAGCTTCAGCCTGACTACTGTAACCCAGTGCGTCTTGTTTTGGGGAGGATGGGAGGTACACCGTCTTCTGGCAGGGTTGTGAACTCCACTTGCTTTCTGCCTACAGGCTTCTTGCATTATTAATGATCCCCTTGAACTTTTCCATGCTTTGCCACATTTCAACCACCAATTTAATAGTGATAAATATATTGTATTGGGATTTTATGTGATAGAACACAATGTGCTGCATAATTGTGAAGTGGAAAGAAAATGACACTTTTCAATATATTATGTAGTTTTAGCTGCAATCACTGCTGTCAGTCTTTTGGGGTCCATCTCAATCAGCTTTGTACGACTCCAGACTGAGATTTTGTGCTTATTCTTCTTTGCAAAATGACTCAAGTTCAGTTAAAAAGTATGGAGGGCATTTTTTGAAAACCCTGATGACCTCCACTTGGAGCCCTGCCTTCTGTGATTGCGGGAGGTCTTTGGTTCAGAAAGTTTCCAAAGTGATCTCCTTCAATTCCAGATGATATCTTCATCTGAGATCAGACGATGGTCTGTCTCAGTTTGAGACTCCTCCAAGCTGCTGGACGCTTCCCCAGAGACTCTGAGGCTGGATGAAAGTCTGTCTCCACTGCTTTTCCAAATAACTCCGCCCATAAATATTTAGTAGAATTTACTGCAAGATTGTCAAGATTTGTCCAGGTTGGTGATTATACATCAATGCTGCTGTCTCTTTCAACATCTCCTAATTCTGTTTCTTTCTCTCTATTATCCAGCGTCCCGTAATTGTCACCCCGTCTTTCCCGCCGAGCGGAGCATCACAGATCACGGTGTAGCTCTACGTCTCACTCAAAACGCCGCCCCATTTACCCTGGCAGCGGGGCGACGACACAACCTCCACGACAGCGAGAAACCCCATATTCAGGTCAACTCCCAGCCAGAGCGATTCCTTGATTATTCCTTGTTTATCCCAGCCATTCTCCCTGCTGTGGGTTGAAGTCTCTGTAAGATGTGTGTCTGAGTGAGAGGAGAGGAGCTAATGAGCTGAGAGCTAGCCTGCTGATTGTTAGTGGGCTCCGAGCTGTGCTTCACCTCCCTCAGATGGCAGATTCAAATCACCAGCAGGCCAGCCGCGCTTTCCCAGAGATGCAAAGCAAGCGGAGCGAGTGAGCGATGGTAATGTGGAGGCTCATCTTGTTTATGATGATGAAAACAAGTTCGCACACAGCTCATTGGTTTTTTTTTTTTTTGTTTTTGTTTATGGATGTGATTCATAATGTGATATTCAGGAAATTTCTTCTCTGGTACTTTGACAGAAACCTCGCTGCAGTGCAACATGAGCGCACATTTCTCTGCAGCTTTAGGATGCTTATGTTGTGTCCCAGTGGACTCTTTTGTTGTTTCTTTTCAAACAGAGTGTTCTATAACTCACATCTTGGTAAATATACACAAGAAAAATAAGAAATTCACGAGTTTTAACGTTGAAAGTTTACCACAAAACAGCTGAACTTAGAGTTAACTTTACATACGATTTGCTTGTGGATCACTTCCACCCAGGAAAACAGCTTCCTGAGCTTATTTACTTCATATGAACATGTTTATTGCATGCAAGAGCAAGACATGTGGATTATCGATGTTAGAGAGTCCAAAAACTGTAAAAGCTGTTTCCTATCAGTCCACAAACCACTCACAGAGTAACAGATCGTCTTAGTTCTCGTTCCAGTTCCCCTTTAGGGATCAATGAAAGGACACCAACATGAGTGGACAGGAATGTATTTCCACAAACTGCACTTTCAAATAACTTCACACAGTGTTAGGGAGGAGAAACCGCCTCTGGAAAACTGTAAATAACAGTAAATAAAAACACAAAACTCTGATAAGAACTGAAAAAAGGAAGCATCTTAGTATAATTTCCAGCAGTCTGGATCATACGTACGCCTACGCTTCAAAACATACCACTGATAAAAAAATGCTCGTTTTTTTCTTCCAATCATGCCTCGTGCATTCATTTCCTACTGATGCGGCGCACCTGGCAAACAGCCGCACGGTCTCATCACTGCTCCGTCTGCCTGCGGCGAGAGCCGCTGATAACATCAGCGTGTGTTTTCTCTTCTCATAAAACAGGTAAACACTGTTTCTCTCTCAGACAGCCACTGGAAGTTCCTGTTAATCCGCGAGCGTTCAAAACATGTTGGTCGAAGAGCTTGGTTTTATATGTTGAGGTTGTTTCATTCGTCCATCCCACACTGTCCTGTCTTTGGTGTTCTTCATAAGAAAAGGAGCAGGCAAAGCAACGGAAAGTCACTCCAGTCAGGAAAAGGTAATAAGTGGAAAAACCAAAGACCTGGTAGATAACGGGCAAGCTCAGGAAACACTAAATAAATATGTGAAAATAGGAGTGGAATGTTGGAAAAGAACAAAATGCTGGCACAGACAAACCTGTGGGTTAAATGTTTATCTACTAGAGAGAGACTAACAACTGACAGCTGACAACAATCAGCATCAAGGAGCAGCAGCTCACAGGTAATGAGGCGGCGTGAGACCATCACCTGAGACAAGAGGAGATTCAGAGAGGAATCAAAGTCCAGCAAACATGTGAAACGTGAACGCAAAACTGGGAAATGGCAAATTTACTGTGACGGCCCCTGTAAAAAACATCATTTTCTAATAATAAACACGACAGTCGGTCAACAAGGTGATTTTTTTTTTACACTGATGCAAGACGTGAAATAGCTGGATGCCGATAAGTCTATAGTAATTTTAACAAAGGGTTTTAACGGATCTTATAACACATCAGATCCAAATGTGTCTTTTTATCATTTATGAATATATATAGTCAAACTTGTGAAAATTATTCCATTTTTAAATTCATCGGTTGTCGATTTCTGGATGTTCCCATGTTCTCAGGCTGTCCCCAAGACACTTTGAAAAGTCTCCAGCTGATTGTTGCAGTGAGCATCAGCCGCCCACAGCTTTCTCTTCATTGTCTTCTGCCAGGAATCGATGTCGAGGACCAAAGTGCCACAGCTCAGAGACAGACTCGCTTAAAGCCAGCAGGGGTTTTAGCGCAGAGTCAGTCAGTTCATGAAGCAGTCAAAACAAAGAGCAATCTAAAAGGACAACAACAGGGACGAACTGAAATGGATAAAACTGATTTTCTGTAGAACCAGACTCCATCGAGTTCTCAGTGGCCCGGTTTACATGGGCGTTTTTTCAATCTGATTGAAAACAATCGTGTTAGATGCATTTGTATACATGGATGGAATACAAAGTGATCCACGATTAATCCTCGTTTACAAAGGCCCTGGGTGAAGCGGATCATATGTCATCCTGTGACATGCACGCAGAGTCTCTCGCGGAACTTTCAGGTCTTTAGCTTTGCAGCCAGCAGTCCTCAGCGCCGAGCAGAGTGCTTTTATCTGCTGGATATCTGATCAAATAATGTCCCAACATCTCCATGATGCGCTGTGACCAAACCCGACGGAAACTTGTAGTTGTTCTAGCAAACGTCTGTTATCTACAGTTACAGTAAATGTTTAAGTTTAGTGTCTTTTGTGAGTCTTATTTTAACATCTGCTGTTACCAGCATGTTTTTACAGAAATCCGTCACACGGGAATCAGTTAATCCAAAACACCGGGGATGCGAGGGAACGCATGTGCGGAACGAATAACCCGTTCGATCCGCTCCGCTGTCAAGCACTGTATATGTGAGACATGGAGCAGATTATCGATCGGTATAGACTACCTTGTAAAATCGGATCAGAAATACAGTCCGCTCCGAGTGAAGCGGACCCACTCAGGTGTTTACGTATTTGAAACATTTACAATCCGCTTCACCTTCCAATCCGGTTATACGGAGGATTTCTGGCCCCATGTGAACATGGCCAGAGCTGGTTGCTGTCTGATCCCAGCTTGGTTCCTGTAACTCTGAACCGAACCAGTGCAATCAGAAAGTCTGTATCTGTTGGCAGTTTGTTCCTGAGGTTCAGGTCTTGTTGTTCTAGTTTTCCTTCTGTTTTAGTGCCATGAGACGACTGAGCTGAATTGAAGTGAATTGATTTGAAGTGAATTTTTCCAGAAAGTAGAGCAGTCACATTGACTTTACCCAGCGGTCATTATATAGTTTGCAAAAAGGCTGAAACTCGCCTGAATGTTCTCTCTTTCTCTCTCCTGGCGATTCACAATGAGCAACTCTGGGACCCAGAATAATGGATGAGCTGCAGCTCGGTCAAGTCTAATTACTGCAACCTCTCGACCAGCGAATCCAGCCCTGGTCTGGTCACATGTGTATTGGGCTGCTGGGGGAGCTGGCGTCCCTCTCTCCGTCCCTCTCTCCGTCCCTCTCTCCGTCCCTCTCTGCGCTGCAGCGGTTAAGCGGGCTAACAGTTCAGGTCTTCACCCCGTCTCCAGCCTCCAATAAACGTGGCTCTCCATCACCCCCAGCACAATCCATCCACATTAACTTCAAGCATGAGGAGCCTATTTCATCCCCATTGCCGACAGTGTGCGAGTGTGACAGCCACTCCATTCACATATTGCACGGGTTTTGGACGTGTTATGCGGCGTGCGTGAGGTTAAAGTGGTCTAAAGGACGCGAAGGGGCAGAGAATGAGAGTTAATTGAGTGTGCACTGACTGTAATGATTTGATCCCGGGCTGGGTGTGAAAACTCTCCGGAGTTTCTCTGCGGACCGACTGCCCACAGCCGCAATTAGGACCCAGGATTTATCACCAGTGAGGGCCGAAAATGTGATGTTCATTCAAATTATTTGTGACATAATACAAACGAGGGTGATGAGGTGGTTAACACCCTCACAGCTGGTTCGCTCCTGCATTCAGAGGGCCTTTGTGTGGGGAGTCTTCATGTTCTACCTGAGTGTGGGTTAGACAGATGAAATGGAGTTTCTAAATTGTGTGAATGTGAGTGTGTGTGTGTGTGTGTGTCTCTGTGTTGTCCTGCATTCACCCATCATCTGCATGGAGAAGCTCCTGTGAAAATGGGAAGAAAATCGAAGATTTACTCACTTTCATTCAAACTATTGAGAATTGATATTGATTAGGGTTGTAAAGGGGTGGAAAAGTTCCGGTAAATTTCTGGTAAATTTCCAGAAATTTTCCATGGGAAGTTAAGCTGGGGAATTTTGGAAATATTCCAAATTAGAATTATGGGAATTTATGAGAATTATTGGGAATTTATGGGAATTAAAAGGAAATTGGGGGCAATTTAAACAAACTGTATCATATCCGAACATAAATGTAAACATTTTTGGTCATAAGCAGACATCCATGCAAAATAATACAAAAACATGACATTTCAACAGATTTATTTCAGTAGAACTTTGGGTGGGGGAGGGGGTGAGTATTTACTCAACATTCATGTTTTGGTTGTTCATTAAAATAATTGTTCATACAAGAATAAAAACTAAAGTTCTACTGAAATAAATCTGTTGAAGTGTCATCTTTTCGTATTATTTTGTATTCTCTGAAGAAGAAACAGCATCAAATCTGAGGTAACTACCGCCATAATTAGCTAGCCCCTTAAATGGTCAATGAAATGAAAAATAGCTTTCATTTAGCACCTAACTTACCAGCTGGTTAGCTACTACAACTGTAATGATACATTTTTATTTAATATTTGCAAGTTAACAGGGCTTGGGTAAATATATTTACCCCATGATATTATCAAAACTTACTTGACTTTATATAGTCCGCTGGCTCAAATGTGTGGCTTCAATAGACTTGTGCTTTTAGCTCAAAAGTGTGGCCTGTGCATGTGATGGAGGAATGCACAGTGCATGTCGGGGGCGTGGCCTCAACAGCCCTGCAGTTAGCAGTGTGCTGTGTGCAAGTGATGGAGGAGTGTACTTGCATTAAATCTGGTTGTTTTAGCCAAGATGCTACAATATATTCCCCCCAACTATATTTAAGTCCCCTGTTAAGGGCCAACCTTCAATTTTGTAAATTTCCCATTTATTTCCGTTAATTCCCAGATATTCCCGCTAATTCCCATGGAAAGTTTCCAACTTTGAAAATTCCCGGAATTTTGCAACCCTAATATTGATTCAGGTGTACTAATTTTCAGATCTCACAGGGTCAACAGAGACAATATGAGCCTGCATATCTCACTAACTGGTGAATAATTCAAATTAAATGCACCTGAAGGTCATATATGACCAACAGCGTCTATCAAACCAGCTGATCTTGTCTCCTGTGAAGAAGCCTCATTTCCAGGAACGTCTTCCTGTTCCTGCAGCCTGTGTTTGATCTGCTTCAGCCACGCTTATTTCACATCACTTTCACAGAAGAGCAGCGGCGGCTGCATAAACACTCCGAGCCGCGGTTTTCCTTCTGCAACATGTGGTTGTGACTGCTGCTGTCAAATCCTCGGGCTGCCACATTGATCTGCAGTTCCTGCTACTTTTTATGGTCTGTTTCATAACCTCAGAGGCAGGGTGTCGTATTTTAAAGAGGGAATCAGAGTGAAAGCCTGCTGAAGGTCTCTCAAGGTCTCTCTCTCTCTCTCTCTCTCTCTCTCTCTCTCTCTCTCTCTCTCTCTCTCTCTCTCACACACACACACACACACACACACACACACACACACACACACGGTTGACTTGTTTCAGATTAGTCACACATTCATGAAAAAGCTGTAACTAGGAAAGACTTTTTGCTTGGTACCTGTCTCTGTTCTGTCCTTTTCTCTCTTCGTATCAACCTCCATCCAGACCAGCAGAACGTCTCCTCTGAATCTGGTTCTTCAGGTTTCTTCCTGTTAAATTGGAGTAATTTTCCTTTCTGCCATCTCCTCTGCTTACAAGAATCGGTAGGGGTTTTTCCAGGAAGCACTTCTTGAGAAGTTGAGAATAGACAAACAGAGATTAATTTTAACTGAAATAACTTGATGTGATCATAAAACAGGAACGTCCACGCCACTCAGCAAATGATGAAGAGTAATAACTCAAATCAGGGGGGTCAAGCATGTGACCTGCAGCCCAGAACAGCTCCAGTAAACATAAATAGCGGTTCATTACAAGCAAAATATCATCAGCATACATTTTAATACCATTTCAAATTTGACTCATTTTTCTGAAGAATCCATAAGGTTCCATGATCATCTACCAAATGCTCTTGTAAATTCTTTATAAATCAACGTTTGTTTACCATCGTATCATTTTTATGCCTTTTATGACTTTGAATGTAGATGTTTGTTTCAGGACACTTGAATAAATGCTGCTTGTGGCAAGGCAATGAAATGCAGTTAAATACTTCAACTGACATGACTCATAGGTGTAAAAATGTTGAGTGATGTGAGTTGACACCAGTATGAATTAGTAGTTACTGGATGTAACTCCAGTTCTACGAGTAAGTGCGTGCCCGCCTACGGGCTTCGCTAGTGGCACACCTCCAATCTCTGTCCAATCCACTGAGACTATACAAAGCTCGACGCACCAATCCCCCGCACGCGATGGCGCAGCGCCACGCCCCACACCGAGGGTACATAACCTCGGATGGCGCTAAGCAAACCCTTCTTCTGACGTAGCAAAAAACAAGGGAAGCAGACAGCTGGGCCAGCAGGTAGGCGGGCACGCACTTACTCGTAGAACTGGAGTTACATCCAGTAACTACTAATTCTACTTCGTAAGTGCTTAGCCCGCCTACGGGCTTCGCTAGTGGTACTCACCAAGGCGAAGGCCGTAGGTCGATGAATGTACTCCCAGCTGGCCTGCTGACGGGATTGGTGCATAAGACGGAAGTAAACAAACCGTACGTCCAGAACGGCCGTAGAACTCCCGAAGGACGAGGCGGGCACCTAGCGATGTAGCGCGGCCCACGACGTACAAAGCATCGCCACAGCGACACACACACACGCCGGCCGGGAAACCACAGCGGCAGGCGGTGAAGGGGGGGACCCCTGGCCCGCGTCCCACGCACGGGGAGCGGCAGCGAACCCAAAAACAGCAAGCGGCAGAACTCCTGCCCCTGCAACACCGTAAACAACATCCGCAGACCGCGGCAGAGCCGAGCCGCAGGTGGGGAACCCCTGGTCCGCGAGCCCACCCGGGACGCGGCAGCCAGGCCAGAAGGACCGAAACGGTTAGACGACTGAACTCCTGTTCTCGCCGAAAACCGACATGGCCACAGAGTCAGTGCACATATCCAACAGATACGAACGCACGAAGATGGACGCAGAGGCCCAGGAGGCAGCCTGGCAGATGTCACTCACCGTGACCCCTCTGCACAGGGCCGCAGAGGCAGCCACACGTCGTGTGGAATGAGCACGAATCACTGCTGGTGGCGAGAGATTCTGTGCCTCGTAGGCAGCTGCAATAGCGCCCCCCACCCAGTGGGCGAGACGCTGAGAGGTCAGCGGGGAACCACGCCCCCGGGCTCCAAACCTCACAAACAGCTGGTCCGTGGTGCGAAAGCCAGCTGTGCGCTGGACATAAAGACGCAGAGCCCTGACCGGGCACAGTGACCGCAGGCGTGGGTCGTCCCCAGACGAATCAGGCATGGAGTCAAACGTCCTGACCCGGATCACTCGCGACCGGAAGTCCGAAGTGATCACCTTGGGATGAAAGGCCGGGTTAGGCCAGAGGTGCACGAGTCCCCCATCCTGGCTGAACACCATGCAGGATGGGTGGACTGACAATGCGCAGAGATCCCCAACTCTCTTGGCGGATGCTAGCGCCAACAAGATGGCGGCCTTAAAGGAGAGAAAGCGGTCCTCCGCCTGCTCCAAAGGCTCGAAAGGAGGTCCCTTAAGGCCCTCCAACACCACATGGAGGTCCCATGGAGAGACCACATGCCTGGGGGGCGGTCGCAACCGACATGCCCCGCGCAGAAACCGCTTCACAAGCGGGTGGCTGCGTGCAGAAAAGCGGCCGAAACCGCCGTGCCCCGCTGTGATGGCCGATGCAAACACCGCCAGGGTGGATGCAGCGCGACCGCTGTCCAGCAGGGCCTGGAGGAACTCCAAAACTCCACCAACGGTGCAGGAGACCGGGTCCAAGCCCCTCTCCGAGCACCATGATGTGAAGAGCTTCCACCGAGACCTGTAGGCCTTGACAGTAGAGGGGGCCCTGGCACTCTGGATGGTGGACACCACCGCTGGGGGGAGGTCTAGTTCCACCAGCCTCACCCGCTCAGCCTCCAAGCCAGGAGCCTCCCGCCCAGGAAGGGGCGGGACCGAAGGGCGCCTCCTGCCTGCTGCAGTGCATCGGGCCCGTCGGGAATCGGCCACGGGTCCCCGACTGCCAACTGAACCAGGTCCGGGAACCACCGCGCACTCGGGGTGTCCGGAGCCACCACGATCACGTGAAGATTGTGCAACCTCACCCTGCGCAGCAGCGGGGTCAAGAGGTGGACTGGAGGGAACGCGTACAGGATGCCCGACGGCCAGCTCCTGTGTGCGAAGGCATCTACCCCTAGAGGGGGGGCGTCTGACAACCTGAGCGAGAACCAGAGTGGGCACTGTGCGTTCTCTGCACTGGCGAAAAGGTCTGCCACTGGGCATCCGAACCTGCGCCAGAGTCGGGCTGCGACCCACGGGGACAGGCCCCACTCGTCGTGGAGTGGGCCTCCCCGGGACATTCTGTCTGCACCGACGTTGAGGACTCCGGGCACGTGACGCGCCCTGAGAGACGCGAGGTGCCGGTCCGCCCACCGGAGGATCTCCGCCGCTATGCGATGAAGAGGGGGAGACCGGGTCCCCCCCTGCCTGTTCAGGTACGCGACCACCGTAGTGTTGTCCGTCCTGATGAGCACATGGCTGTCCTTCAGCCTGGCTTGGAAATGGAGCAGGACCCTCTGCACCGCCGTCATTTCCAGCACATTGATGTGAGTGGGAGTCAAATCCCAAGCACCGCCCACCGCGTGGTGGTCTAGGGTGCCTCCCCATCCCGCGAGAGACGCATCGGTGAACACTTCGACGTGATGCGACACGCAGCCCAGGGGAACTCCTTGCATTAGGAGAGCAGGATCCATCCAATAAAGGAGATCCTGGCGTGCTTGGGGCGGGATCGGGAACCGTTTGCATCCGTCCCACTTTCCCACGCAGCGGAGGCGTGCAAACCACCGTTGCAGCCTGCGCATGTGTAGAAGGCCCAGCCGGACCACTGGGTGGGCCGCGGCCATTAAACCCAGGACGGTCCTGATCAAACGAACCCCGACCAGGGGTGTGGTCACTGTAGACCTCAGGGTCGAGAGAAGGGAGGTCCGTCTCTCCTCGGAGAGGCGGGCAGTCATAGAGAGCGAGTCCAGCTCCAACCCCAGATAAGCCATGCTCTGAGCTGGGGTGAGTGCGCTCTTGTGTCGGTTCACCGTGAACCCCAGGAGCTCGATGTGGTGCAGGACCTGGGTCGTGTGCAGCACAGCCTCCTGATGAGAGGACGCCAGTATGAGCCAGTCGTCGATGTAAGTGAGGATCCTCAGACCATGACGACGGAGGGGCTCCAACGCTGCTTCGACACACTTGGTAAAGGTGCGAGGGGCGAGAGAGTAGCCGAAGGGGAGCCGGTTGTATTGAAAATACCTGGTCCCCACGGCAAAGCGGAGGAAGGCTCTGTGCCTTCTGAGAATGGGGATGTGGAAGTAGGCGTCCGTCAGGTCGATCGAAGTCATCCAGTCCCCAGGTCGAATGCTCTCCAGGAGGTGTTTGACCGTCAGCATACGGAACCTCCTGGTGGCTATGTGAGTGTTGAGGACCCTCAGGTCCAGAATGGGTCTTACACCCCCGCTTTTCTTGGGGACCAAGAAGTAGGGGGAATAAAAACCCGAGTGCGCCTCTGTCGCGGTCAGCTCCGTGACTACACCCCGGCGGAGGAGTGAGGCTACTTCTGCCTCGAGAGCGGCCGTCCCCGCAGGGCATGCGAGCCGCGTACGAAGGATGCCGTTGAAGAGAGGCGGACGACAGGCGAACTGCAGGGCATAACCGTTTCTCAGCGTCCTGGACAGCCAGGGAGAAAGCGGTCCCAACATAACACGCCACGTGTGAAACCGGAGCGTGAGTGGCTGTACCACGGCCAGCGGGGACGGCCCACCCGTCCTCCCGGCCTCGGGAGACGGGGGGCCCCCGGCGAAAGGGCTGTGGAGCAGGCGTCCCCTGAATGAGAGCGGGCGGCCGCCAGGCGGCCGCGGACCGGCGCTTTGCTGGGGACAACCCGAGCAGAGGCAGCGCGATCCCGGAGTTTTCCGGGTCGCTGTCCTCGGTGCTGATGTCGGAGCCTTCCGGATCGCTGGCCGTGATGCTGAAGCCGGAGCCGGGACGCTCAATAGCGGGAGCCCGGGACGGCAGAGCTCCGCTGCTCCGAGGCTCCGCTGTGACAACACACGGGGAAGCCGAGGGAGCGCTGCCGGGAGCAACACCAATAAGGCCGGGATCGGGGCGCTTTACGGCGGACACCCGGGCCGGCGTGAGTCCGCCGCTCGGCGGAGAAACTCCGCTGGGAGCGGCATGAGTGGCGCCGGGGCTGGGGCGCTGCACGTCGGCAGCCCGGGGCGTAACGGCACCGCCGCTCTGACGCCTCGTCATGCTAACACGAGCGGAGGTCGGCGGACAGACGCTGCTGAGAGCGCTATGGGTGCGGCCGGGGCCGGGATACCCCACGGCGGGGATCCGGGCCGGGCCGGAGCCGTCGCTCTGACGTTTCGAAATGCTCACTCGAGCCGAAGCCGGTGGAGAGTGCAGCCTGAAGCGTTTGCGGGGCGCTGAAAAGACATCAGCAGCGCACCGCTTGCGTGACGCACACAGCGGGAAAGCTAGCGGCTCCAGCGCGCTGCTATGCCCCGCGTCCGCAGCCGCATTGTGGCCAGAGCGCGAAGAAAGCGCCGGTGAAGAGGCGGTTCCGTGCGCATTCCGCTCACCATCCTCAGCCGCCTTATCGCGGAGCGGGAGGAGGGAGGGAGAAGGGCCCAGCCGGGTTTTGCACTTTTCGATCATGCTAACACGGGGGAGAGGAGGGACTGCTGCTCTTTGGAAGATGTAACGGGCCTGACGGCCTTTATTTACATGTTTGCTGGCAGGTGCGGGTCGAGCGGACGGGGCGCTCCGTGTCTCGGGAGCGCGGGACCGTCTGGGCTGATCGGCGCCCCGGGAGGATCGGCGGAAAGACGGTCCGGTCTGTCCAGGTGCCGAGGTGCTCCAAGGAGCGGGACGCCGCTGGTCCGCGGAGCGGCGGCGCTGCGGCGGCGGCTCACGGCGGGGCTGGAGGTGCGGAGCGAGCTGCTGCGAGCCTCGTGCTGCTGCCTCCAGGCGCTCGATGATCACCTGTATATCGGGCCCAAAAAGAGAAGAGGTGGACAAGGGGAGTCCCAGGACGCCCCGCTGGTCCCGCTCAGATTAGAAGAAGACAGACCAAGCCACAGGTGCCTCATGGCGAGCTGTGCGTTGGCCATGACGCGGCCTCCACTGACGGCGATGGCTCTGCACATGCGCATCAGGACTTCGGCCGTATTTTGGACTTCCACGATGTCTTCGGGGGAAAGCTGGGACTTCTCGTGGCAGATCTTGTCCACAGAGCCCAGGAGGAAGGTCATGTTATTGGCTAGGGCGAACGTCAGGTTGCCGCTAGCGTAGCCACGATCCAGGAAGCTCGCCATGCGCCTGTCCCTTTCAGACGGCAGCACGGGCTTTCCGCCGGGCCAGGCGGAGGATCGGGGGAGGAGGCACAGCCGAACGGAGTCCTCAATGGCAGGCACTCCGGAGACCGGCGGCCAGCCCTCCACACAAGAATACTCTCGGTAGCCCTTCACCGTACCCTTGGCGGCAAGTGGCGTACCCCAGTCCCGCTGCACGTGAGCTTGAAACGACGGCACGGCGGGACATAGGACCGCAGTCCGGGACCGAGCCCGTGACTGGGTTGCCAGCCCGAGTGCAAAATCACGCTGCACCGGCTCCGGAGGCTGCGGCGGCAGCGCGAGGCCGGTGCGCTCGGCGGCTGAAGTGAAGAGCCCCGCGAGGTGCTCCACAGGCTCACGGGGGAGACGGGATGCGGTGGAGGCGGAGTCGAACCGAGTCGAACTCCGTGACACAGACACGCTGCTGCTGCTGCTGCTGACGCTGCCGCGGATCTCGGCCCAGTCGTGGGCGGCGGCGGTGGTCTCCTCGGCGTCGTTGTGCCCATGAAGGCTGCTCGCCGCTGGCTCTCTTCGAGCGGCAGCGCGAGGCAGGCCGGGCAGGAGGTCCGCTGGCGGTGATGCTGCCAGCCAAGGCAGAGGAAGCAGAGCTCGTGACAGTCCTGTACGATGAGCGGAATGCCGCAGGAGCGGCAGGAGAACGGCCCGACGCCCGATGGCGACTGGTCCCGGGCCGGCGAATCCATTCAAGTCGAATCTTGATCCGTAGAAGAGGCTTCTAAGTCTCATGGAGATGCTGAGAAAGAAGAAGGGTTTGCTTAGCGCCATCCGAGGTTATGTACCCTCGGTGTGGGGCGTGGCGCTGCGCCATCGCGTGCGGGGGATTGGTGCGTCGAGCTTTGTATAGTCTCAGTGGATTGGACAGAGATTGGAGGTGTGCCACTAGCGAAGCCCGTAGGCGGGCTAAGCACTTACGAAGTAGAACGTGATCCTCCGTGTTTTTGTCTTCACGCTGTGTTAATTGAGCTTCACGGTGTGAATGGTGTGAGGCTGCAGCAGTGTGTGTGTGTGTGTGTGTGTGTGTGTGTGTGTGTGTGTGTCAGCTCGCCGTCTCCTGTCGGTCTGTTTGAAGTCGCCACATGGTGGTGCCACTAATCACGTCTCTTTCTTCTCCCTTTGTTTACTCTCTAAATGCCTTCAGCAACATTTTATTATTAGATTTCAATGTGGAGTCATCTGATTTAAATGTCATCGTAAATGAAAAACAGTGTCAATAAACAAGAAGGGAAAAAAAAAAAAACCTCCAACACGTCCCGGAGAGGTTTGAAACACTCGCAGGAGAAAGTGAAGCCCGACTGGAGTGAAGAGACACTTTCATGTGTTTGGATTGAATCAGAGAGTGACGATAGAACAGTGACGGCTGCAGGTGATCCAGTCGAACGAGAGCGTCACTCAACCGGGTTTATCAATGAGCTCTGGAGAAACAGTCCAGCTGTGAGAGTCCGTCACCTGTAAGTGAGAGCACACACACACACACACACACACACACACACACACACACACACACACACACACACACACACACACACACACACACACACACACACACACACACACACACACACGGTGAAATCTGAGTCCAGTTTTGGTATTTCAGGTCTGGTGCGTCCAAATTGAAAAGGTTGCAGTGTTACAATTACTTCGTTCGCTAACCCCCCCCCCTCGTGTGTCAATTTACCGATCACAGCTGTCTGACTCCGCTGACCACTGGTCTTAATTCAACCCGATTCCCAGGAAAAGAAGTCTCGTCTTTTAAGGCCAACAGATTCGTCTGTCCGGGTCAGTAATGCAGCAATCATTTGAATGGGTGGCCAATGAAGGGTATAACAATAAATGAAACAGTGAATGAAATGTGTATATTTCATTAAATTATCACTTCTGTCTTAATTCAAGAGATTTTCCTACATAACTAAATATGTTTTGCTCTCTGGAAATGCGTGTGCTATGGTTTAAAAGACAACAGCAGGCACTGCTAAAACTAATTCAGTGTCATTTGTTTCATTTCTTGTTTCTTGGAGTTGAGATAGCGGTGCTGCTGCTGTGGTTTTCCACTGACAAAGTTATTTACTCACGCTGATAATGAACCTCGCTGCTGCAGGAAATGTTTGCTCTGCATTGCAACCAACTTAACAAAGCAGTGACAGGCTGGAGGTGATCATTACAGCAGTGAAATCAGGCTGATATGCGAATGAACAAGCGGGACTACAGGAGAGCAGCTGACCTTGAAACCAGAGAAAAGTCAGTGAAACACTCACAGCCTGTTTATGCATTGAGGAGGAGGAAGAGCGGTGATTACACAGCGCTGTGTAATTATCACCTGCTGTGCGGTTGCGGTGCAAACACGTGTTATCAGGCCTCGCTCACCATTAAAGCTCCCGATCCAGGGTCAAAGGGAACCAACAGATATGCTATCAGAGTGGGAGGAGCGAATACCCAGCGTGCCTTCGTTTCTGTTTGTCATTTTCTTTATTAAAAAGGGAGTGTGTGTTGGTAAAACCGGATATTTGTTGGCATTTGAGAGCTGAATGTAACGACGTAGGCTGACTGCAACAGGTCAAACAGCTGAAGGGAGCCTCCAGCAAAACGCCCTCTGAGTGGAGCAGTGGAATCTTTTTCTCTTTCCCCACGAGACTGAATTTTAGTAAAGGTATAGAGGGGAATAAAGGTGGATCCAAACATTGACATGAGCTTGAGAGCAGCCTGTGGGATGATGGGATATCTGTCTTTGGATTCAGCTTTCCAAGACTCTGCGGTGTCTTCTTTCCAAACTGATCTCAGCCTGTCATCCTCAGAGATTTCAGTCCTCTCCCACTTGGACGCTGCTTCATCTTTCACCAGAGCAGTTTTCAAACGGTCTGAATCTGCAGTGGGAGGATTGATGGGGAATGTCTTCTATGATCTGGTTCGCTTCATGTCACAGAACCCATCCTCAAAGCTCTGCTGTCGACTTTCAGTGGGTGTGGAGAAGCGAGCCGCTCTCCTCTGGTCCCTCGTCGGATGTGGCTGAATGTCTTGTGGACAATGCAAAGACACACATGTCATATAGCATTTTCAGTTCCTCCCGCTGATCGAGAATCAGCTTGTTCAGATGATATAGAATGTCTGGAAAAACCTCCCTCGCGTTTCCCTTCCCCTGTGGCCTCCATGACCTACTTTCTTCCTGAGCTGCACACCTGGGATTCATCACCTTATCGCCCCTCAGTAAAACTCCGGCTCTTCATCCACTTATCACCAGATCGGCCGCTTCCCTCGTGTGGTTTTCTGCGCCTCAGGCTCCCGTTGTTTTCCTGGTTCCTGTGACATGTAGTGTTTATCAGCCGAGGTTCCCCCTCGGCCTCCCGCCTGCTCCCTGTGAGGAAGACTCACCCATCGCCGGATCCAGCTCTCCGTCACGCTTCACCTCTTTGACTCTCCATCGCAACACGGCATCTTCGAACTGGCTTTCTCCTCAGACTCTCCACTTTCAAATCAGTCAACTTCTTCGTCTCAGTATCAGTTTTTGGACCCAACTTGCTTAAACCTTAACTCAACCATCTGGTCTGTTCGGACTCTGTTGACCTGTCGTGTTGGATTCCATCGCACCCTCTCTTTCCTCGAGCAAACACTCAGGCTACGTCTCTAATCAGTTCTGTCTCTGCACAGAGTAAGGCTTGGTCTGTCTTAGCATTGTTGCTGGTCTGCCCCCATCTGAAGGTACAGCTGCTGCACTCGACCATTTCCTGAAGGCTGTACATTTTGTCCCTCTGAACTTCCTCCTGCCACAGATGATGGTCCAGCTTGTTTATCGTCTCAATGGGGTCCCTGAAGGCATCGAGTCAGGCTGCGGGCCACAGCTCTCATCTCAGGTAAATACCTTCTGTAAATCATTGGAGACCAAGCCCAGTATTTTCCTTCACACTGAAACAGAAATAATTAATTGGTTAAAAATTCAACACAATGTTTGGGTCCTGATTCAGTGTTGCCAGATTGGATGGGTTTCTGCCAAATTGGGCTTATTCTGAACACATGCTGGAAAGAGTCGCATTGGGCGGGTTAATAAAATTTGGGCTGGTTTTTTTTACAACATTTGGTGGGTTTTTAGAAACTATTTAGACCCACTTCCAAATCCTCCTGATGCGCCATTCAGCATGATCTATGAGCCACACTGACCATATGATAATGCCACGACCCTCCCTATTCATAATACTTACTGATTTGGTTGGTTCATGTCCATGTTGTGTCAGAGAGAAAGGTTATTATGAGTCAGCCTGCATAGTTTTTCATTATTATTAATCTAATTACAGTGAGTTGGATTTCGATGTTTAGTTGCTCATGTTTCATGTTGGTGTTGGATCTTTTTTTTGCAGCTGCAATGAGCCAGTGATTGATTCTGTGTTGGCCGTTGTCTCATTGCACTGTTTGTGGGGAGCCTGCTGTACTGCAGTTTGTCTTTATTTGGTGCAGCTGTGTGCTTATGACCCGTTCTTTATCATGCAAATAAGAGTTTTACGGTTGTAACATGAGCTTCTACAGAGATTGAGAGTTGGGCTGGTTTTTGTTGAGTTGGGCGGGTTTTATGTTGTGTTTGGGCTGAAACAGTGAATCAGATTTGGCAACCGCACCTACATTTACTGTAGCCTAAAGCAAAGACAGTCATAGATTAACAGAGTGGAGAAAAACACGATAACTATTGAACATATATGATCAGAGTCGTAACGTCTTACATCACAGTTTCAGTTCTTGCTGTCTTCTTCAATAGTTAAGAAAATGCCTGACGTTATTCCAACTGCCCAGTGTGATGAGGGTTTATTCTAAAGCTAAAAAAACTGGAATTTTCTTTTGCTGAGGACAGGTAAAGTGAAGCAAGTGATGGCGTCAGTGAGGGTACACCTTCTCCCCAGGAGAAAGAAAGGGGAGAAGAAAAGAAAAATGGATGCAGAGATAAGGGAAGAGAGTCTTCCTAAAAGAAAAACGTCTCATCTGAAAGCAGGAGGTTATATTTGCCGTGTGAGAATAGTGAAATTAAGCAGATGTGTGTGTGTGTGTGTGTGTGTGTGTGTGTGTGTGTGTGTGTGTGTGTGTGTGTGTGTGTGTGTGTGTGTGTGTGTGTGTGTGTGTTTGACTCGTCATGAGTGGAGTCGTTGGTGCAGTTTGGAGCCACTAAGTCCCTGAACGCGAGCAGTAAACCTCCCCTGGATGAATTCTTCATGAGTCTCTAAAGTCTCCCTCTCGGGAAGAGCTGTGCAGCAATCACATAAAACACCATTGGCAGAGCCACAATAGCTTCATCTGCACATGACAAGTTGAGGAAGAGTTTTTCAAGCGCAAGTTTTCTGTTACAAAAAGAAAAACTTGTCCTTGAGATTCTTAACGGCTCCGAGCAAGGCGGTGAAATTATTACATCAAACTGAGACATCGGCGGTTTTTCAAACCAGGTTTCTGTTTGTATACGAGCGAAGACGCTTTAAGGAAGATTCAACAGTTTGTGAAACAGATTTTATTTCCTTGTAGCATTGAGAGGCGAGATGAAACTACAGGTAAAAGTTCAGCTCATATTTTTTCAGCAACACCTTCATCAAACTTGCATGAATATGAAGGAAATCCCTCTCCTCCCGCCGCCCATCGCTCTTCTCTCCATCACAGTCGAGGCGATTCAGTGCACCGAGTTCAAGAGCAAACCATCGCTGGACTGACGAAGACGTGCACTGGAAATATTGATTTAATATGCTCATAAAGTAAACCTGTCCTTCCTGATGAGTTTGTTCAGTCTGCTCCTGTTCCTTTGTGTCCTAACATGTCCTAAACAGACTCCTGCAGACTTCTCAGGACCAGGTGAAGTCCACTTTGTCACCTTCTTGCAGGACGTCTGTGTTATTCGTCATTGAAGTGATTGTTGATATTTGTCAGTACTCCAGATCGTTCCACCCTGATAATGTCCAACGGCGGCTGAATCATCAGAGAACGACTGGAGGTGGCAGCTGTCTGAGATGTTTACAGGAGGGGAGAGAGTGCAGTGCCCTGAGGAACCCCTGCACTGCGTCGAGGCTCAGTCATGAGGGGAGAGATCGACGCCGCTGGTCTGAAGGTTTGGCTCTTTGGTGCAGGAAGCAACCAGGAGGTTTTCCACAGAGGTGAGCAAGAAAACAGCACCATGTGGACGGTGTGTCAAAATAAAACAGGAAGTGAAGTATGAGACTCCATGCAGTGTCTGACTACACAATAAAAGAGAAAATCACATCAAAGCAGATCGTTGACACCGTCTGTATCGCGACATGGAGTGTATTATCACAGCACTCCATTTAGACGGTCACCAGGTCATCATTTACGACTAAAAAACAATTTTGTGGGGCTGATGTGGGGAGGTGGTGGCTGTGAATGCCATAAAATGCTACATCTGGCACAGATTATTGCACATTTAATGCATACAGGACACATAAAGAAGGATTTATGTGTTTATGTGCTTTAAAAGAACGGTAACCAACACATGGATTTATCTGCTTGAGGTTTATTTTAGCGACACTTGACATTGAGAAGTGAAATCTTGCGGCTGAGTGCAGTCACTGTTCCACTGCGGAGCTCCGGCAGGTGTAAAACCACACGTGTTGTGTTTGCACCGCCTCTGCGAGACCTCACACATTCCTGGGGTCAGAGGTGAAATTCACCCTGGAGCAACACGAGCAAACAGGATTGTGTGGCGTTTGACGGCAGCTCCGCTCGCAATATTTCTCCCCCTGAACAGCAGCTGAAAGAAGCCGGCGGCGCAGCTCCGGCTCGGCCCTCCTAATCCCTCCACCCTTCTCTTTTCATCTCCTCCATCACCGGAATTACAAATGGGTGTGAACGTTTTTCTGCTCACTTCTCTCAAAGCCGCGTATTAACAATTGCACGGCGCCGCAAACGGCATCTCCGAGGTAGGCGCTGACCTTCATCCGTCTGCAGAGGGCACGCCAGTAAATCCATTTCTCCAGAGATGTGGTTCACTGAATAACAAATCACGGGCGCAGACGTGGCTCTCGCTCCGGCTGAGAAGCACACTGCTGGAAGCCTCTTTGGTGGGGCGAGTGACACCGGGAGTTTATTATGGAGAGGGAGAGAGAGAGGACAAATAAACAGTCCAGAAAAAAACCCAAAAAAAACATGACAGAATAGCAAAAATAATGAATCTCAATAAACTGCGCAAGGTGCTCGACCTCCATTTGGAGCAATCAGGGTTTAAACAGAGTTCAGCATGTTTTCCAGCCACACTCCGACAGAACGGAACAAGATGGCAGCCGGGTCTTATCTGCTCGCTGGCAAAACTGCAAGTGTGATCTGTTTGCATGGTTGTGCAGTTTAGCATTGTTTTTATTCAAAATCGTAGTAAATCAGAGCCTGTGAGTGAAAGCAGGTTAAACCTGTCCAGGTGAACAGCCACACACACACGCACACACACAAACACACCAATGGGGCATTGAGCTTACATTTTGCCAACCTTTTAAAGTGAAAACACATTTTGGATTTTAGTTTTAGAGTCCTTCTCTGTATGACTGAGAAAACTCCACTTTCAGAATCCTTTACCCTTCTCTAATAAAGTGTACATTTACTACATCATCATTACGATTACATGTGGAGACATTTTAGTTCTTACAAACAAACGATATTGAAAGGAACAAAACGGTGAGGAAAGACGGTTTAAAGGAGCTGTTCTCTGTGTGCGTCGAAAAAAACCTACAAACCGACAACAGGCCTTCCAGGAAAACCACATCATTTTAGGATTTTTGTTTTGTTTTTGCAATTTTCATAATAACAGACATCATTTTTAAGACACGGCCACATTACAGAAGATCTCTGAATGAAAATGCCAAAGTGATGCTTTTTTTTCACTTGAAATCTTGTATAAAAAGAATCTCAGGGTCTCAAAATAACCTTAGACACAGTTTTAAACCGCGTGGCAACTGGAGTACCTTTAGAAAACATGCAAAGAACACACTCGTGATGAGACTAGAACAGTGATTTTCCCTTTATGAATGAACACTAGGGGTGGGACGAGACACAAATTCCACGAGACGAGATGTCTCACGAGATTGAGTCCACGAGATGGAGACGAGACTAGACGGGCGGGGATTGGTGCTGAGCTGTGGGGAGCGGTGCGGTACTCACATGCAGCGTCGGTGCGGCGCAGAGCACTGCTCACACGGAACACGGAGTGTTGGGTCGGGGCGCCCCTTGTACGGCCACGGCGCCCTCCGCTGTACACTGCGCCCTAGGCAGCTGCCTAGTTTGCCTACTCCCGTTCAAACCGCGGCGCACAAACGACGCCATGACTGCATTTGCACTTCATGCCACTAGATGCGCTGTTTGCATGTTCAACCTTATTTTACACAGACACCACAGAGGAAGAAGGGCGCCGCAGCTGCTGCAGGCTCTCTCTGCATGTTGTTAGAAAAAGAGTGTGAGCCGGCAAGACGTGGTAAAATGTTCGTTGATGCGATGCACCGTTTTTTCAATAAAAGAGAAGAACTGAACGATCGTTTCCGCACATTTTCTTTACGTCGTATCAATTAAACTGTATCACAAGTAGTTTGTGTACTCAAAAGACCAAGATTCCTTGCGGATAGAACATGCGCAGAACAGTATTTCATGTCCCTTTCGACCGGGTTTTTAAATATGAATATGAGCACATTCAGGGTTTTGCACGTGTTTATATGGCTGTGCGCCATGTAATGTATCATTCCGTCAATATTCCAGTTAATAAAGAGTTATTGCCTGCATATAAACGCACTCAATCTCGCGGCATTCGATCTCGCGAGATCTCGCGGCATTTCAATCTCGTCCCATCCCTAATGAACACAAAACACAACTGCACAATGGAATAGCAGCTACTAACTCCTTGCCGGTTTGTCAGTGGAGGTTCGATCATCACATCACGGCATCAGTGAGTGTTTAAAGGCGACTCGATCTGCTCAGTTTGATCTGGACTTGAACCGAGGATCAACGAACTGCGCCCTGTAAACAGGCGTCCGTACATACATGAATGTGCACTTCATGCGTCTCTCTGGTGTTCACACCTCCACGGACGACAGCGGCTTCGCCTCATGTGGGAAACACGCAGAGTCCCGCTCTGAGCCGATATCTCGCCGCTTCCCTCTGCACATATTTCTGTATCTCATTTCCGATGTTCCTTCCCCCCTCCAACCCAGCCAGCGCCGCAAAAGATCAGCAACCCGTCAGAATCTGTTCGGGCTCGCATTTCACCAAGCGCCTTATCTTTACTTCAGCACCGATGTAACGTTATTTACACCGCGCAAACAAAATGGCTCCGGCGCTGCCGCCGCCGATAAGAGCCTTTAGTCGCGCTCTGAGGTGACAGCAGCCAGATTACAGGTTGGTGATTTACCTTATTCATTCCTGTGACCTAGAAAAGAAGACCAATTTCAGTGGTCGCCGCCGTTCCGCCGCAGACAGACGTGATTTACTGTCGCCGGTGTTTTATTGAATCCTCCCACCAGAGGTGTTCCAGCAACATCTCCGCTGACTCTGGGAGAGATCAGGATGCAGATTGGAGGAGATGCGATTCGCGACATTCACGGGAAGGCAGTTTTTAAAACATGGCAGCGCCGGGGTGATCTGTACGGTCTGTAATTTATTTATTTTTGTTGACATATGGCAACGCTGCGTGCGCCTCCAGCCCATGGTTCTGCTGCGTTCGGGGCCTGTCTGGAGATTTGTGCGTCAGCTGTACAAAAAGAGAAGACGCATGTCTGAAAGTTCTCTGGTGAAACAAGGTTTTTCTCACCATTTCACCCTGTGTTGTCTATTTGAAGCATGAATTAGGCTCCATAAAGGAAAAAAAAAGTCCTTATTGTGCTGTGACTTTGCTCTGAGTTGTTATCTTGTCCTTCACAAAGTAAGAGAACAACAGCCAAACCGACAAACAGTGGACTTTCTCTTTGAATATCCGTTCAAACCCTCGTCTCCTCCAGCTCTAATCCTTCAGTCCACACCTGATTATCTTGAGATTAAGAGACCTTTGAGGGGGCAGATCTGACGTTTGCTCCCCCGTGGAGTTCAGGTGGGGGGAAAAACCTGCTCCTCCGTGACTTTCTGTGTGAAACTGAGGAAAGTTTGGGAAGTTGGGGAATAAAGGCTTGAGGGAGTATTGATTTGAAGGCAGAGCACACTTGGGACACAAAGGTGCAAAGAGCCTTCAGACTGCATGCAGGATCACTCCGGCTTCTCTTCCTCTCTCACACAAAGGTGGAGCGTGCACCGGGTCTGGCGGGGGATGCCCTCAGCTACAACCTGATAAGAGCATCTCACACACACACACTCTTGCATGTAGGAGGCACGGTACACACACACACACGGATGGGTGCGAATGGGCCTCGTACGGGCTTATTAAATAAGTGGAGGTCCTACACGGTGAAGTGGAGCAGCGAGGGGGGGGGTGATGTGCCCGGGCTGCTCTGCAGTGCTGGTGGACGACCAGCAGCGCCATAAGCAGCCAGTCAATAGGCTGACTCAACAGCGTGTGAAATTAAGAGGGAAATAGAAGTAGACAGACATTAAGCCGCTCTCCCACTTCCCCTCACACCCTCAGACGCCAGACAGCAGCTAATGCACACACTCACACCCACACACACACACACACACACACAGACACACACACACACACACACACACACACACACACACACACACACACACACACACACACAACCAAACAGACACACACTTCTCCCAAAGCTGCAGGTTCAGGATGGATGAAGGGGATCTGCCCGACGCCTGCTCCACACACACCCCTTCTATACTTAATTATTTATCTTCCCTCGTTTCGAACGTGTGGTCTTCAGTCTGACGGAGAGACGGGTCCACAGACCGTCCTGGTGAACAGCGCTCACTACTGACATGCAGATCAATACCTCCCATCTCATGCACGTCTGTTGAAACATCGATATTTACAGTGTAGCTACAAGATAAATGCATCATTCAGGTTCACTAACTGCTGGTGAAACAAGCTTTACGCAGAGAGACCACACACTGTGACGTTTATGATACTGCTAGATTTCCCCGTTATTGATCATGTTCTTCAATCTAGTAAGACTGGGTCCTCATATATCAGACGTCGGCTGCTTCAGTGGCTGTGAGGACCGTAGGACTGTGTCCAAATCGTCTTCCTTATTTCAGATTTCATCTTCCCTCTGAGTCAGTATCTTCATATGTGGACAGAGAGAAACTGTGAGGAACAAAACGTACCGTTAAAAACTCCTGAATACAGAGCCTGAACAAAAAGCTCAGGAATATCAAAGCAATACACAATATTACATTTAAAATTCAGTTGGCTAAAAAAACCCATCCTGCTCCCATAAAACCAGACATCTATTGTCAGATATCCGCTGGGAAGATGTTTAGAATATCTCCTCATCTATTCTTCTTCCCCTCGCAGCTCCTTGATATGTTAATACGCTGCTTGTTGTCGAGTCGGAAACAAAATCCTTTCTGCTGAGAGCCTCATTTTGTCAAAGCAGGGAGGAGTCACATTTCCATACCAAATGTCTGGCGGAGAATGAAACTAGTTTTAAGGAAATTTTTGAACAGTGGCCTAATGATAAAACAGCCAGTTGCCAAGGTGATATGCAAAACAGCCTCATTGACTCCGAGTTGAACTATGAGAACCACCTTCAGGAGGGAGGCAGGGGAGGTGAAGGGAGTCCTGCTGGAAGGCTCCCAGTGCGCCACACACCAGTTTCCATGCAGTTCTTTCGCTTCTGGTAGTTCTGCGAAGTAGAACATGGCGCTAGGGGGCGTAGAAGGACCGGGTGCTCGGGTTCCTCGGCACAGAAAGTCGCTGTCGTCTCCTCTAAAGGTCGTTCATGAGTCGCTGCATAAAAGGAGGATTGTGGTGAGTCTGAGTCCGAGTCGGGCTTTTCTCCATGGAGTTTGCATGTTCTCTCTCTCCGTGTGTCCCGCCCCTGTGTTTCCATGTGATTGAGGTTAGCTGCTGACTCTAAATGTTCTGTTGGCGTCAGAGTTACTGTGTGTGGTCGTCTGTGTCCCGGGTGACCCGTCCAGGGTTTAATTAGGCTGGGATCATCTCCAGCACCCAGGGAGAACATGCAGACTCTATGGAGAAAGGCCCTGAAGCAAAAGGACACGTTGACACATGAGAGAAGGAAGCGTTAGATATGAAAGAGGACCGACTGTACGGTCTGAGCCACGAAAAACCTTTCTCTTTAAATATATTTCAACTTCTGAACTTCCCACTGCGCCTCCTGCAACAAATTCAAGTAAATTCTTTAGACTCTGATCATTTCTGAAGTGTTTGGTCTGTTTGTTGAACTCACACTGCTTCAAGTTTAGTCTTAACTCATCCTGAAAGTTCACAGATGAGTGATTTCCACAAAAAAAAAAAAAATAAAATAAAAAGCTCGAAAACAAGTGGAGCGAGAACGAATTCTGGAAACCACACCATCTGCTGTGTCCTCTTCCTCTGGAGTATGCGGCGCTCATCAAGTGTTTATTCCCCCGGCCGTCCCCGTGCAGCCTGATCCCGTCGTCCCTCTGAAGCAGCAGAAGATGAATACAAGCGGCCGAGGCTAAGAGGAGACAATGTCTTCAGATGGATATTGAGCGAAGAGCAACAAAGCTGATGGAATTTCATTGACCTATGGCAAACTGCAGCGTGTTACACAACCAGATCAATGTCCTCGCTCCCTCTTTTCTGCGCTCGCCTCCCTCTGGGGAACTTTTAATGCTCAGACTTGCTGTTGTTGGGGAATCGGGAGGCGGAGGAGCTCCACAGAAGCAGATGTGTGCATCCTGCCAGGTTCCTCAGGATTGCTGGTTGGTGCGTTTGATCTTCGGGGATTGAAGGACGGCGAGGCGAGCTTTCAGCCGCCGTATCTCCCCGCTCCGACTTCAGAGGGAATGTAAGAAAAATAGTCAATCTGTGATCTGGAAGATCCTGCACAGATGCGGCGTCTGCGTCTCCTGCTCCCGGAGACATTTTGTATTCATGCCGTCGACGCTCTGCCGCTATGTTCTGTGACCAAGGTCACCGGCTGAGAATATCTGATTGAATCCCTCCGGTTGATTTGTGATTCTGTCTTTCGTGAGGACGCGTGTGTCGGGTCAACATGCCTGAACCGCAGCGTGAACACAAAGAGGGAGTCTGGATTTCGCGTCAGCAAGGAGCCACCGGCCTGTTTGATCAGCGCCTTGTCTGATTTTGTTTCCCTGCCATCTGAATATGGGCTGATCATAAAAACATGAACAACATGCCACCGGAATCTGAACCCTTCCACACAGCGAGGCTTTAATCATGAGGAAGGACAGGAAAGACCCAGACCTGCAGGGCCAGGGCTGTTAAAGTACTGATCATCGATACTCCAGGACTGTGATAGTGTCTCCCTTTGACCAGACTTCAAAACACTGCAGTTAATGTTCACAAAAGCCTCTCAAATTTGGGCCCATTTCACAATAATTCACAACAACATTTTCAAGTAAACAGGAAAAGGATGTCGTGAGTTTGTGGTCCTTATGTCACGTTAATCAACTTGCTTTGTGTCTGTTTATTGTCATGTGTCTGTTTGTGCTCATAGGGCGATTTTTGTTCTGTTTGCTGTTAATTTGTCTGTTTAAAAGTTCTTTTTATTAAATGTTTGCTTTGTTATTGCAAAACACTTCTTGCTTAAAATTCCACGACACAAGCAAATCTGCCTCTTTAGCGTCCGTTTGTGGTTATTTTGTGTTATTTTTGTCTTTCTGTTGCTGCTTTGCCACTTTAAAGTCTTCTTTTGTCTTTTCTTGGTGGTTTTTGGCTTTATTATATAGTAATTGATTCTGTTTTCTGGGAACTCTTTGTAGCTGCATCAGATAATATGTGATCGGCTGTCATGTCTTCGTGTCTGATGTACAACACTTTTAAGTCACATTGTTATTTTCTCTGTTTGTAGTTCTTTTTAAAGCGGTTCTCATGGTTTCTGATCGTTTTGTGGTTGTTTTGAAGCGTTGCTCGTCATGCACAGATTTCTCCCATTTCACTGGATTTGTTCCATGTGTGAGCAGTTTGGGTTTTTCCCCCCATATTTTTGTGGTTTGGGAGTTTTGAATGTTTCTGTTGCGTTACGCCACTTCTCGCTCGTCCCACAGTAAAGCGCTCGTTGTTTCTCCGACTCGTCACGGGAAAAGTTGTGCAGCGGCGGCCCTGACGTGACCCGGGCCGTTCCAGATCTGACCTCGCAGCGGGACGGACGCTGATTTTAATTTCATTATCAGCTGATATGTGTTTTGTTTTCCGCTGACCTGGAACGGGAGTGCGTTCAGCAGCGGGACTCCACCTCCGGGGGAGCGGTGCACACCTGCTTTTAATGATATACAGCAGACCTGCTTTTAATCGACACACAAAGACAGTAAACACACACACACACACACACACACACTGCTGTTCTTGAAGGCTTCTGCATGCTATTTAGTTTTGATTTGAACCACATGCTGCTCTGTCAGGGAACATTCGCAGTGTTTAGAGAACCAACAGCGTCAAAAGATCTGCAGAAAAGACACAATGTTTCCCAACAGGCGAAGTAACACTTCGGCTCGATCCGAGCGTCAGCAGAGTCCAAATCAGCTCGGCGGTGACGTCAAGTACGACTGACGCTGTTCGCAGCAACACAGTGACTCCAGTTCCCCTCAACAGGGAGTTTCAGGGAACCTTGAATTTTTCCAAATCCGGCTTAGTATCAAAATCCAAATGGGTCCATATGGTCCAGCGCTCCCGTGGACAAACCCAGTCCCCCCCCCCCCCCCCCACACACACACACACACACACACACACACACTCTGCAGGAGTAGCACTATCGGAGGGCCCAGCCATGCTTCGCCCATGCGGAGGTGTGTGTTCGCCGTGGGATTTCTCTTTGCTTTATTCCTCTGCCAGAAGCCGCCATGCGGGGACTCCGCTGATAACGGCGTGCAGCGGCAGCACATGCACAACCTGACCGGGAGCAGGGGGAGATGGGAGGGTACGGCCCTTCCCCTCCGCCTAATGACGTGAGTTTACATCCCATTAGCGCCGCGAGGGCGGACAAGAGCGGCCGAGCAGCTCGCTCAGAGGCAAGAGGGCATTTCTCTGAGCTCACACCCAACTGTTATTTGTTGCAGCGTCAAGCAGCAAAAAAAAAAAAAAAAAATGAAAATGCTCATAAATGTAACGGGCACGGAGGGAAACAGATGACAGGACTGAGTCAGACGCTGCGGCGTTCAATTTATTCACTGTAATGTGGTCATCTGGCGTCACAGCCGCTCCGGTCTGCAGGACGGAGGGAAACGGAGGGAAACGGACAACCTGAGGGCGTTCAATCGACACCGCTCCGATGGAACGCAACAGAAAAACAAAGATATCTAGAATTTGGTCAAATTTCTTTGGTGCTCGTCCATTTTAGAACAAATATAACTGATTTTTCTAACCAATTCAGGTAAAACTGCACCTGCACACACACTTTATAGAGCTTCATCCACTTAAAAATGTGTGCCGGTAAAACTGTCCAGAACACAGCGGTCCGTCACAGGACACACACCTACCACACTAAATACACTCTCACACACAGAAACCGGTGAAACATTCCGAGTGAACCGCAGGCCGGGGGTTCGTGTGTTTAAACAGCAGGAACCATGCTGGTTCTCCGCTGCGAGAACACACTCCGAATCAATAAACTGGACAAATTAAAATGAGATTTCTATTTCCAGGAGGGGGCCTTCGTTTGGAAACAGAGACACAAACAGAGAAGCAGAACTATTTCTGAATCAGCTAACGGATTCTGGGAATAACCTTCAGATGGAGTTTAGAGCCGCAGCGTGGAGTGTGAAGGTAGACTGGGCACAAACCGGGGACACACTGGAGCGAGGCTAACAAGGACTGTGTGTGTGTGCGCGCGTGCGTGCGTGCGTGTGTGTGTGTGTGTACATTCCTGTTGCAGTGTTTGTATGAGAAACAGAGAATAGAGTGGGAGCATGTGTTATTTCTGCCGGGCTTCACACATTGAGTGGACAAACAATCTATTCCAATTAAAGCGAGCTGCAGCCCCGGAGACTGCAGAGCGGCCGAGCTCCATCGGATCACATCATCCCCTGAAACCCCCCCCCCCCCCCCCCCCCCCCCCCCCCCCCCCCCCCGACAGCCGATTGTGATTCGGAGGAAACAGGCCCCTTCAGGAACAACTGGTGGCAGGGGGGCGGAGAGGAAGAGGAGGAGGAGGAAGCTGGCTCCAACTTAGTCCAGAAACTTCCACACAAACAGCACGACGGCGGAGGGGGAGGACATTAATCCTGGTCGCCGCCGCGGCCTGCCCCTCCTCCTGCATGTGGGCCGGGGAGACAAATTAATTATGTGGCGAAGATTAATCGGCTGGCGTTAAGGGAAATGTGTGACTGTAGAAGTTTTGGAGGGCCACACAGCTGACTAGACTAATGGAGCGTTCATGAACTCTTAATAGATGCTGTGATGTGGAGAGGTGTGTAAGCAGAGGGAGAAACAGAGTCCCGGCTCACTTTCTGCAGCCCGGGAAGCGGCGGCGGCCTCTATGCATCATCATTACATTATCCTGCTTGTACTTAAAGCTGAGAGAATCAATATTTTATGGTCGCAAAGGCTCAAACGTCTGAACGCAGCGTCCTCACAGCGACTAACTCACACATTCTGCAGCCAGAACGAAGCTTTGAGCTTCTTTTGTTTTGAGTATTTACGATTGTTTGAGAAATGGTTCTCCGTCTCGAGGCAGGCTCCTCTGATGGTTCATAGAACATGATGAAGGTTCCTGTAAAAGCTCCTCTGATGGTTTCTTGTTCCTGCAGAAGATCAATGTAATGGATTCATAATTACATGTATAGATGCGTAGATATAAGTATCGTAAGTTACACACATTCATCCCAGATAAGTATGATTGTCACGACTTTGTAGCTTTTACCGTCTCCTCACTGAATCTCTTAAATCTTACCTTCAACTTGTGCTTAAAGGACTTTTTTTTTTTTTTTTTTTTTTTTTTCGAACACTCTTCCCTAAATCTGGAGTTTTTTGGAGCCTTTTTAACACTTTTCTCCCTCTTTGAGCCTCAGAGAGCCTGAAATGAAAACATCAAGCTGAAAAGGGAAAAAAAGGCCTCTTCGGGTGAAACTGCTAACAATGACTAATAGATTTAAATGGAGCTTTCTGTGAGGGGCTGCATGCCAGACGCCAGGTGATGAAGTGTGTTTCATCAGCACAATATGTCATTAGTTATGTAACGTGACGTGAATGTGGAAAAAAAAAAAAAAACTGTAGAAAACCCAACTCGGAGAATAAAGTGGAAGTCCAGCGAGGAATAAAAAGTAGAGAGCAATAGTTTTGAGGTGAAACAGGCTGTGGAGTAAAGGCAGAGCAGATTTATCTCCCAGTTACATCAGCTCTGCGGGAAGGTGACACTGTCATTGGAGCCGCTTTATTCCTGATTTCCACTGACAGAGCCGCAGATGTGGATTTATCCAGAGCTGCTCTCAGTTCAGAGGCCTCAAACTGAACAAACGGACATGCAGGGTCCAGGATCTGTGTCATGATTTAATACCAGGGGTGGGAAAAGTACAGTAATGAAGCACAAATACTTTTAGTTTTTTTTTAGTTCTCATCTGAAAAGGCCTGAATCTCCTCTCGTCTCAGGTTTTTCGTCTCACGCCGCCCTGGTGTCCTTCTCTGTGCTGCGTTTCCTTGATGCTGTGAGTTGTTAGCCTCTCCCTGGTACATAAATATTTGGTCCACAGTTTTGTCTGTGCCAGTTTTTCTCCTTTCGGCTTCCGTGTTTTGCAGCAACATTCCAGTTCAGTGTGTCCCGACCTTGCCGGTTATCTTCCATGTCCTTGGTTTTCCACTTGTTTGTACCTTTTCCTGACTGGGCCGACTTTCTGCTGCTTTCCCTGGATGGTTTTCAGAGCTCGGAATGGATTAAAGCTGCATTTTCTCTGTTTGAACAGAGTCTGAGCTTTTTTTGAAAGCTCCCACCTTGGAAGTCTTTTTGAAAAAGTTGCATTTTCAGTGACTCCTAGCACTGTTTTCAGATGACTGAAATGCAAAGAAAGTTGCCATTTTCACTTGAAAATAAGAGATGAGTTAATATAATAAATTCTCAAAACTATTGATTATTGTTGCCAATTTAGGCACATTTAAACCAGGTAATTGTTGAAATTACTCCAAATTTCAGTGCTAGCGATGTTCTTTCAAGGTGAAAAATACAAACATTTTGGTTGAAATTAGTGGCAAATGATTCGCCTTTTTTAAATTACAGCTCATGAAACCTTTTCATACGTACTCTGTCATGTTTTGCTGTTCAAACGAAGTTGCCCTCTATTCCTATGCCAGTTAAATTTGGACAAGTTTCCACTTTCTAACAAAGTTTATCAAATTTAAACAGCACAAAAACATGATTTGAAGGCAGACGGTTAAAAAGTGAAGGTCAGTTTTTAAACGCCCTTGGATAAAAACCAGTGAAATTGTTTGGATTTGCAGTGAGGGTGACTCAGTCAGGGTGGCAGGACTGGAGCGGCTGACAGGAAGAGTTATTCACACCCAGGCTGTTTGATGGGGAAAATACTGCTCACTCTGCAATTATATTTTGTGCCAACTATTGCTAAAGCAGAGCTGATAAGTAAGCATATCCTGTTCCACGAAAGCTCATTGTGTTGGTGCGAGTTTACTTTACACTAATTAAGACATCTGTCCTTCACTTCCTTCATGACATCCTGCTGGACGGACAAAACGCTGCAGCAGCAGAACCGCGACGCCTCCGGGCCGAGAACAAAGCAGCTCCAGCGGCTCGCCGCGTTAGACGCGCTCTGCCTTTCCCACCGCCGCGCCCTCGATGTTTCGCTCTCCTCTGCGCTGACATTTAGACCCGTTTATACGACATTTCAGGTGAAAACGCAGAATTTTCATGTTTTCATTACGCAGCAAAGACAGTGATGTCTGCACAGGAACCACAGTGATGCTGAAAGTGCCTGAGGGCCACCCTTCTAGAAAAATGGGAGAACAGGCCTAGGCATACATTCAGGGTGCTTTCACACCAGGTGAGGCCGGGGACTCGGTTCGATTGGGAGGGGAACGCCATAAATTCACACCTCCGTTTGGTTTGGTTTGGTTTGATTTCGCTCTGTGCTTTGAGGGTGGATCTAACCACCTGGACAATGTGACGCTTTTACAACAACATGGCGTCAAACGAGCACAGAGCAGAGAGGAAACGAAGCACGATGAAGAAGAAGCCTGGCTCATCGATCGGTCCAGTCCAGAAGCAGACAGTCCTCCCCTTCAGCCAACTTGTTCACAACAAAAAACACAAATAACCGCCACAAATAGTCTTCTGACCAACTTCAATGCACATCCTCACTCATCTTTTCAGCTCAGATTGGCCAGAACGTCATCACACAGCGCCCGTCAGGTGGTTTTTGACGGCGTGGGAAAGTGGGAGTGTTCTGCAGGACAGAGCAGGAGGAACAATTCTGCACTCTCCAGAGCCTGCGGGACAGAACGTGCAGGTACAGATCCACAGGTTCAGGTTCACCAGGATGCAGGAGCCGCACGAGCCGACGTGACGCAAGTCTGCTAATCTCACAGCAGATCAGCTCCTCGCTTTACACGGTTTCTGGCCTTCCGCCTGCAGTCAGACCTGCTCCAGTCTTACTCAACAGTATCGGAGGGAAAAGCCAGAAGTCAGAGATCAGGGAGCGCTCTGAAGGAGAGAACGCTGTGGTGGTCTGCAGCAGGGATAACATCCCGTCTGTGGAGTCCCACTAAGCCCCGGAGAAAAATCCAGGCCGCATTCAAATAAGAAACAGCCACTGTGGGTTTTTGGAGCTTAATGTCTTTGAAACTGTCTGCTGATGTTTTCAAAGTCGCATTTGAATAAATAATGCCATCCTGCACTCAAAAAAAAAAAAAAAAAAACAGAAAGAAGATCGCACCCTTGGGCATAAACAACTTCGCTTTTGATTTCTGCTGGTTTGGATTGTGCACAAATCTGAATTTACCTATCTGCCCACACTCCACTTTCTCACACTAATCCTAATTCATGATGGTAGAATTTACTCCTGCTGCGTGAAAAAAAAAAAGACTAACTCTGAACGATAACCTTGATTCAGAGCTGAAGCATGACAGACGTCAAGCTTTGTGTAAATACCCCCATCAGGTGAGAGACGAGCGGTGGCCCGACAGGAAATTCAGCTCAGTTACGATCATCAGCGATCGAGTTGCAGCATTGTTTCACCAGCATGTGAGAGCATGCACCAACGTCCCGTCCTGGAAATGTAAATTCATTCAAAAAACAGTGGGACCTGCTAATCCGCAGAGGAGGGTGCAGCCTGGACGCAGACACGCTCCTGTTACCTCGATTTGAGTCACACACTTCCTTCTTCGACATCAAACAGCTCGGCGGACCGACACATCAATCTGGATGCAGATTTTTCAGATTTTTCAGGAGAAATACAGAAACCTGTGTGAAATATTTGGCTGATTCGCTCATTTCGTCACATAACTATAAACACATGTGCCCACATGTAATGTTCTGTGGTGAAACTCAAAAGTTATTCATTAGTAATGACACATATTATGATTCAGGTTGTGACAAAGTGGTGAGTCAGACAATAATTGACGTTTCCGTGTTTAACCGCCACTGATCGCCCAGAATTCAACACTTTCTACAGCTTCAGTGACGAAAGCTGTTCTGATCTGTTCATTTCAACAGATACCTGAACAATCCCCTTAAGCATAATGAGCAATACTCTTAACAACATGCTTTTCCAGCAGAGCCTTTTCAAAGGGTCTAAATCAGGGGTGTCAAACACATTGTGGTTCTGAGGCTACATTCTGCCCAGTGTCATCTGGAGTCAGCCTACAGTAACCTTCAGAAGTTTATCGTTGTGGTGTGATGAAAATGTCTGTTTTTGTAAAACTAAATAATCACTACCAAAAATGACAACAATCTCAACACCTTCTGGTGAAAAACAGAATGAAATATCTTTTAAAGAACTTCTGTAGATGTTGAAACTAGACGGCACGGCTCTGAGGTGAGTTTCCTCCCAGCGCCACTGATGTCTCACCTCTGGCGTCAGTGTTTCAACAGAAAAATCAATTATTTGCCTGAAAGTTTCACAATTTGTTTGGTTTGGCGGGCCGTATTGAAGTCTTCTGCAGGCCGGTTTTGTCTCCACAGGCCTTATGTTTGACACCTTTGGTCTAAGAATCAATCAGAGCCCCACACATGCTAAAAATAAAATACATCTTTATTAAGGTATTAATTCTTCAATTAAAAAAAATGTACATTTACAGCGTAACAATCAGTAATGAACGCACACGGCGCTTCTATAGCTGATGAAGAAACACGAGAGCGACAAGAGGACAAATTCAATATGTGCCTGAAAGTGACGGAGGAAATCATAGCAGCAGGTAAAAGGTCCTTCAGAAGTGGAAGTGCAGCTGATGGCGGCGTCCTGTTTTATGTATGAGAGGAAATAAGCCTGATTAAAAATGAAAACAGGCATAAACAGGCTCCGTGGTGACAAGTCGAGTGCTGAGAGACAAAACAGGAGGAAAATGAACTGGAGCTGGGCTTACATGCTCGTTTCCTCAATTCTTTCTGATCAGATTGCTACAGTGAACAATCGCTTAACTGATCAGTCATAGGATTGATCCCATGATGCTTTGCACTGTGAGCCACGTCCGGCTTCACCCTGAACGGCAGCAGCAGTGAAATTAATCCAGCTTGTTGAGTTTCTTTTAAAAGCTTTTATCCACTGAACATTTTTAAAAGATTTTTGATCAGTTGGACGAGCGACGCCGTCAGGATTACCAGGACTCCGCCTCTTCCTGGAATTTCGATGTCAGCTGTTTCCTTGTCTGGGTTTTTCGACTTTTCTCAAAACCAGTGGTGCAGTCCAGGGCACACCCACCTATCATTCAGTCAGGATTGGAAATAACCGCTTCCAAATCCGAGTATCTATGAGCCAGATTGACGACGAAGCCACAACCCCCCCATCCTCTGCCTCTGACTGGCAGAGGATGGGGGGTTTAATGAGCCACTCGCAGCTTCGCTGTGCCGGCCGGGCGTACTTAGACTTGCATGGCTTAATCTCTGAGACAAGCATATGCTACTGGCAGGGAAATATGTGACAACGAGCAAATACTATGAACTGATTTTCACTAATTCCAGTTCTACTGTTTCTAGAAAATGGCTTTTCTGGATTGCTTTAAAAGAAGGTAAAATTCGATCGTATATCCACCTTGAAGGGACTACACCGCCCTTTAACCCCAACCGATCTGCTGGAGGTTTCATCCTCTCCACTGTCCGATACGCTTGCTCATGTGAGATCTCTCTGGGGTTTTCTCTGAAGCTGTTGTTACGTAAATAAACCTTGATGAACTTATGAGCCATGAAACCACAGCGACTGCCACGAACTGCAGGCTGCTCTCGCATTTGGCTCCAAAATACGCCTGTAACAAACGCACTAGTACAAAAATAGACCTACATTTACATTAGCTTCATCTTCATTCATTGTTAGTGAGGGGCCATGATCCCCAGAGCGTCTCTAAAGCCCCCGGGGTCACTTCCAGTCGAATGTTCGACCCACCAGCTCAAAGAACTTCTTGTTGGGTTCGTGAAAGAACTGGTAGAGCTTCTGCAGGATGGCGGGCGCCACGTGGGGGTGAGCCCTGCCCTTGGAGTCATGTAAACACCGCTCCCGCCCGTGGTCCCTCAAGCAGTAGAATCCCTTCGTTTTGTTGAAGTAAAAATTGGAGGCGTTGATCTGCGGCTCCAGCTTGAGGAAGCGCTCCACCTTCCTCATCTCGGGGAAGGGGTCCCGGATCAGCTGGTCCCCGTCCACCACGTGGATGTTGTCCAGGGGGAAGTACTGCAGCCAGTTCTGCATGTGCAGGTAGTAGAGGCTGCGGTTGAGGGCCTTGTAGCCCAGGTTGATGTCCCCGTCCTTCACCAGCACCGACTCGATGGGCTGGTAGCGCTTGTGCTTCTGCAGGCGGTTGTAGAAGACCTGGGTGTAGTCGGAGAGCACGCGCTCCGTCGGGTCCCGCAGGATCAGCAGCAGCTTGACGTCCGGGTTCATCTGGTGGATGCGCCGGGGCACCTTGCCGGCGGTGAAGTAGGCCGGCGTCTTCTCCACCGTCAGCTGGTGGGGCAGGGCGTAGGGCATCTGGCTGAGGTACCAGGGCAGCCCCCTCTGGAAGTGGCTCTCCCAGTCGAAGAAGTGCACCTCGTTCTGCGCCGCCGCCACCGCGCTGTGCAGGCTCAGCATCTCGATCAGCGCCCTGGTGCCGCCCTTCCGCACGCCGATGATGATGATCTGGGGCAGCTGCTGCAGGGTCCCGTTGGCGTGGCCGGCGGTCCCGTTGTCGGCGGCGGCGGGAGGCGAGGACGGCCCCCCGTCCGACACGGGCCAGGAGGGGAGGGGCGGGGACTGCATGGCGAAGAGCAGCAGGCCGAGGAGGACGGCTGCCATGACGGAGGTCCTGACCCGGGAGGATTTCAGCCTGGCGAGAGCAGAACGACCGCGTCCCACATCGAAAGGGCGGCTGGCCGAAGGCGAGGGTCCCGGGAAAGAAGAAGAGGAAGGAGCTTCGCTCTGCGGGGGGAGGGGACAGCTGGAGTTACTCCGCTCACACCAGATCACCGCAGCTTTTCCACAAATACCTCAAACTCTTCACAGCAGCACCTGCTTCAGTGCTCCAACTGAAAACCACACTAAGTATTCACTACTTTTTACCTTTTTAACACAAAACAGCGTGTTCACAACGTCTGAGGAGATCAAAATGATATTCAGTATTTAAAGCAAGACTCAGACATAAAGCATAATAACAGTGTGCCTGCTGAGTCATGACTCATGATCATGATGATTTATATACATGAAATAAATGTAAAAGTGAAGTTTTGCGTTGCTTAAATTGTATGTATGTTAAATGCATGTTAGGTGCTGCTACTAAACATGCTCGAGTAAAAATAGAAAAGCTACTGAGTAAAAGTTACTTTCTGACTCCATTCATTCTAAGTACTAGAAATAATGCAGGAACAACAAAGTCTATGTTTACTCAGAGGTGATATGAATGTACGTCAAGTAAATTTGAAATCGTTGTGTTTTATATTCTCGAAATTCAACAAAATTACACATAAAAATAATGCTTTAAGGAAATAGTCAAGCAAAAGAGCAAACTGTTCAAAGTATTCAGTACTTTTCAACCTTTAAACAGAGTGTGCCAAATATTAGGGTAGAAATGTGATAAAATAAACTATAAATATTCAGATTGAAGGTTTTATTATCGATTCAAATGAAAAAATGAGTTACCTTTTTACAAAAAAGTGAAAATATTTTGACAGTGTCTCACAGCGTTAATTTGAAACAAAAAAATCAATATAAAACCTGCATGATACTTATTTAAAGCAATGTATCTGTTCGTAGTTACTGTGTTCCATGATTCAGTCTCATTCACCTGGATACGCAGGTTTACTGTTGTAAAAACGTATTTACTATTAAAGTAACTACTTACTTTAGAACCACAGTAAACTGAATTCAATTATTGTTGTATGATAAACACGTCAATTAAAAAAAGAGACATTACATAATGGGAGGAATTGAAACGTGTTAACTAAAAAAACTCAATAAATCCACGTTTCATCCTTCATGTTTCAGGAAGAATGATTGGAAACATTGGAAAACCAACAACACTACTTTAGAGTAATCTGAGTATTTGTAATCCATTACTTCCACTCCTGCTTGTGTACAGATTATTAGCCACATGTAAGTATAAAAGTAGATTACAGGAGTTAAACTGTACGTAAGTAATTTACTTTTAAGTAACACTCTGAGTAAAGAACGTAAACACTTCAGAAATAACGGTGTTCCTTCCTACCATTGTGTTTACTTGATTATCTATGGAATCAAATGCTGCAAGGGGTGCAGAAAGCATTCAAGGAAAAGGAAAATGGTCACAAAAAAAGTACAAGGGACCTAAAATACAACTCAGTTACAGTTGCAATTAATTACTTCCACCAAGTTCCCAAAATACAATCCACCCCATGCTTTGTGCTTCATGTAAAGAAAAATGCAACTTATTTTAAGAAATATTTACAGTAATATGAGTAATAGTTGTAGTTTTTACCTCCACTTGTCTTTTCTGGACAGATTATTATTAATGCATTTATAAAAGTATAAAAGTCGATGAAATAGAGTCACCTACACATAATTAGGATTAAAACTACATACTTGAAAACATTATATAAAGCTAAAGGACCAATGTTTTGCTTAATTACAGTAATATATTTGTCCTGCTTCTTCCGCCCCACACTTCCACAAAGATCACATTAATGGGAATATCGAGAGGCTAAAGGAAAGATTCAAAAGTACTCCCCTCTACAATTGCTTATTAGTACCTTCTAACGGAATTTAACAGCATTATTAGATATTCAATTCAAATGAATAAAATATAAATAATGCAGTCACGTAGCTAAAAAAAAAAACAAGTTATGCTTACAAATACTTCTTTATTATAGTAATGTGACTTCCTGTAATTATGTACTTTCATCCATCATCTTCTGTCAGTCAAAGTCATGTTTCAGTGTCATCAAGGAAAGTAGAAAAACATCCATGGGATCATGGAGAGGTTTTAGGGAAAACAGACCTTCATGAAAAAGTGCTCATCTCAAAACCTGCTGAGAGTATCAGTTACTTTTCACAGCATTTAACTGCACTGTTAATGTTATTCCAAAGGCATAGCAGCTACAATAGATTGACCTAATCAGAAAGTATAAACATGTTAAAAAACAAAACAAAAAAAAAAAACCATAAGTTCATTACTGCAGAATTTGTAAATAGTAATTTCTACGCTGCTAAATCAACCTTCACTTCATGTGAGGATAAAGATAAATATTAACATCGAGATTCCTGAAAATAGGCGACTACTCAATTGCATGCATTCATTAATGAACTAATTAGTAATTTACAGTGGTGCCTTTTCCACGCTCTTGCTGATTAATAAAACAACGGCTTTGTAATATGTATGCATAGAGTACCTCATATTTGTACCCAACTACAAGTACAGTTACATTGAAATCTGAGATAACTTATTTATCTACCTGCGTGTGTTTTGTTAAAATCACGAGTCAGTGTGGTATAGATTAAAATTACACCATCTGAAAATTTGGATCATCTGTAAAAAGGAAAAAAAAAATCTATGAGAAAGAAAAACGTAATATTCGGCTTCACAAATCAAGGATATATTTGCAGATATTTGTCGGAAACATGAAGTAATAAAGCAGGTTGTGAAACAGATTAAAAATAAATGATGGCTCGGGCTCGGATGATGCCTCTGTATCATCAGTACCGAGCGGTTTCACGCCCGGGTCTCCCACCTCGCACGGCAGACGCGTCTCCCGGCTCTGCGCTCCTGCGGCGCCTCGGAGCTCCGCTCTGCTCCCGGCAGCTGCTTCACTTCGACCCGCCTCCGCCGCGTCTCTCCGGGCTTCGCTTCTGTATTCCCCGCGTGCAAACACACACTCTCTCTCTCACACACAAACACGCGCGCGACAAAACTTCCTCCGGTCCTCGTGCCACTTCCCCGGAGCGCCTCCTCCGAGCTGTGACCGGACCTCACCGAGACCCGCGTTTTCACCGTCAGCTGGAGCGCGGGCGAAGCCACGCCCACGTGACGCAACGCGGACACGCCCCCCCTGCGTGAATGCTATGTGTGACGAAAGAGGAGGGGCGGGGCCAGATGAGGCAGGTGATCCAGGTGTGGGGCTCCACGAGGGCAGCAGTTATGTAATTACATTTCCTGTTTGTGTGGAGTGAGTAGAGTAAGTATGAAGTAACTTGTAACTTATAATAACACCATTCTCTCAAAAACACACATCCGTCCCTCACTGGAACACTCATTTTTACTGCTGTCAACAGGTTTTTGATGTTTTTATACTGTATTTTGATAGATGATGCCAGTTCATACTGGTATATGTTTGATTATACTGGTTTATGACAGTTTATATTTGTCTTTACTAGTAATTCTGGTTCATTATGGCTTATAAGGCTTTAAGTTTTGATTTTTAATGGTTTAATCTGGTTTTTTTACTGGTTGATGATGGGTCATTCTAGTTTTTATAATGCTGATTTATGATGCTTTATGCTGACTGATGTTCATTTATACTGGTTTATGTTGGTTTATACTAGTTTTTGTTTGACAGTGGTTTTTGTTTATTGTTACTGGTTTATGAACATTTATGGTGGTTTACACTCTTCAAACTGGTTCATGATGGTTTATACTGCTTTAAGTGTGTTTATACTGGTTTTTGGTGGTTTATATATTAATTCAACCAGCATTGACACTCACATAACATGCTGGTTTGTACTGGTGTGATGCTGGTTTGTTGTCTCCTGTTGAGCTTTACTGGAACACTCAGTCTTGGTCTCCACTGCTGTATTGATTTTTCATTTTTTTTTTTCTTATGCATTATAAAATGAAAGATGATGACTCTAAATAGAGACAGACATCACTAAGAACCAACAGTGACCAATCAGATTGTTTGTTGGGTGAGGGGCTGGGAGGGTGGAGGGGGGCACCGTGGAGGCTCTGCCCCTGCAGGAAAACTCAGCATATTAAAATGAAGCCGTCCTCCTCGGTGCGCTCAGTAAATTCGCTGCCCATAGAGAGCCTGTGCCTTCTCAGGATTTGGATTGAAAAAGGGCTATTCAGCCCAGCCTCCAGGAGTTCTCTCCTCACTGCTGGCTTTCAGGGGAAATCAATGAAAGACACAGACCAGTTATTCATCCCTGGCATTCTTCTCCTCCTCTGTGCACAATGCGACTGCATCTGTGGGTAGTCGCTGAGTCCAAGTTGCACAATCTCACCACCTGTTGAGCTGCATTTCTTTCTCTCATTTTTTTTTCCAGCTATGTTTAAATCCTTCTGACAACAGTTTGGCAACGACGAGTCCTAAATAATACGTGGGGAAAAGCTCCGATCCAAGCCTCAGATTAACCAACGTCGGACTGAATCACTGCTGTTTCACACATTTCTCTGAGTCACCGCTGATCACTGAGTCCCTGTGAGAAAGTTTGAGTGACTGATTGAGTGCCGATGAGCAAGTGTCATGTCACTGATGTCACATACCTGCCGGTGTGTGTCACCGCCGCCCCGCAGGGACATCAGAGAGAGAGAGATCTGCAGCAAATCTCAGTGGATAATGAGAAGAAAATGAAGCCATGAGCACACGCTGACATCAAGCATACCATTCGCTGAGGGGCGTGTGTGTGTGTGTGTGTGTGTGTGTGTGTGTGTGTGTGTGTGTGTGGCATTAGCTTATGTCAAGAAAGATTTTCACTATATAAAGAGCAAGAATGGGCAACTTTGATCATAATGAGAGCCACAAAAAAAGTTATTTCTCCCCAAAACCTAAATTTTAGCAGAATATTTATAAACAAGTGAGACTTAAAGCTGCTAATTCAAGATAAGCAGCTCACTGAGTGGCTGTAGATTAAGCTTATTAACTCCAAATGCATTCCTTTTGATCATTTCTATACATTCATGTACTGTTGAATTATTAAAAAAAAAAATTGCTATTGATAGATACGCACGAAGTTCATTGACCGGGCGCTTGGCCCCGGGCCACCACCGCCACATATCTAGCGATCCTGCCGTACCAAAGTGCAAAGGCTTAATGTCCATAAAGCCATAAAGGGCTTAAATGTACAGATCGGTTCCACATGTGTTTCACAGAAAAGATTCCAGCCGTGAGAAATGTTTTCTGTCCAAAGTCCAGCTCACAGCTATCGAATGCAGCGGCTGTAAAGACAGTGTATGTTACATTCCGATTCAATAAAATACACATTTGATTTATACACTTTACATTCACATGTGAGAGGAGTCGCCTAACTAGTCTCAAAAAAGCTGCAGATTTCCGTTTGCTCTTCAAAAGTTATGAAAAAACGGTCACCGCCATCTTCCTTAATGATCTCATGATAATGTTGTGCCTTGCTCATGGAGCGGATTTCATGCCCAAAGCATGAGAGGCTTGAGGGTTTTTCAGCTGAATATGGATGGATCTGATTTTACCCATGTTTGCAGAATTTTTCTGCTGTGTCGGGTCTTTAAGTGAAAGCCGTCGCCCACATTAAAGCAAACGTAAACTGGGATGTTTCCAGCCCAAGGATTGTTGCCCCAGCAAAAAAAAAAAAAAGAAAAAGAAAAAAGAAAAGGGAAAAGAAAAAAGGTCAAAGCAGCTTCTTAAATACATCCTTTCTTTACAGAGAATGCCGACGTAAGAGCTTTCCCATTTCAGCCGGAAAACTTCCCCCACATCTGATGTTCAGATGCAGTTTTGTATAATCCTCACCCTCCTGCAGAAGACGTGTGAATTCAGGGGAGTCGTGCCGTATAATCCCGCTCTGAGGATCATCACACACGTCCGACTGCATTAACATGACAATGGTGTGTATTCACGGACCATAAACACCCCTCGGTGACTTTATTCAGCCGCAGTTTGCGGCCGTTAAGCGGGACGAGACAACAGCAGCGCTGGAAGAAGGACGACGATCTCCTCCTGCTCTCAGGGTGAAAATGCTCCTAATGTATGAAAGCAAAGGATTTATAGGCGACAAAACAACAGTTTTATAACATTTTAGTCATAGTTTCAGATGACTTGGGACTGGGGGTGGTTTTTAAAGGTGTGAAACATAAGATGTTAACTCATTAACACCTGCAGCGGCAGCGGCAGATGAATCCCACTAATGCTGGTGGACACACTGACGCACTGTAAAGATCTTATAACCAGAAGCACGCTGCTACACAGAGACGCTGAGACCTGGTCTGAGAAGATTACCCAGCCGAGACTTTATCCCCAGATCTGATTCCACTAAACTGTGTTTAAGGTAAATGAGTGGAGATGAAAGCCGAGAAACACCAGCAAGAGGTCCGGCGGCCCGAACGGGACTTTTTGTTCCACCAACATGCGTTAATTTAGACATAAATCACCTCCATCCACCCAGAATCACTCACACGTTGTGAGACGGGTATTTGGGAGGTAGACTACCCGTCCCTGAGCCACAAACGCCCAACTTGTTTGTTTAGGGGGCACTGCAACTCAGAAATACACCAAAAACAGAGAAGAAGACATGGAGGTACACTGTAAACAACCACAACACAGAAGATATCGCCTTAGCATCAGCATCAGGAGCTTCTGCAGCACAATCAGCTGCATATTGCCTGAGTAGATGTTGGACTCGTCCAGGACGATCAGACAAGCGTCCTGCCCATGAAGGTCACATGATTCACAGTTTGGCAAACACAAAGAGGTGCACTATGGGTGAAATCACACCTCTGATACAATGCATGCGTGGAGAGAACATGCAAACCTCACAAATAAAGGCCTCAAGGCCACAGTATAACAGTGAAACCAAAACATACAACAGAGGAAACTGTCCAAATAAAGCCGTAGACGTCCACAAGATGACAACTTGAGATGTGGCAATAAACTACACCACCTTACAGCCCCTCTTACCCAAAGTGACAGATGAATTACATGTTCATCAGTCTCTCCTTTCTGATGCAAGTCAGGCTAACCTCGTCATGTTGCTACAAGACCAGGATGCTTGGAAACATCCTCTACAGCTCCTGTGCCAACTGTGCGCAGCGTTAAAAACAGGTTTACTTTTGGCTCGTCGCCTCTCGTAGACTTCACAGCTTCGCGAGTGTTGAGGGTAAATATCTGATATTCACGCCGTGAATGTCTCTTGACTCTGATCTCAATATGTCTGGAAAGAAAAAAATATATAAAGCGACACCTGAAAACCTGTGTTTTTACATATGTGAAAGCAGCTGGAGCGCAGTGTCAACGCTGCTGCCATATGCTGAAAACAGAAAACAGCTCGGCTTTCTGTTAACCTCGTGTTCTATTTAGGTCTTCAAATGAATGCATACTCATAATTAATGTGGAACAGAGGCAGGCAGAGGAGGTTGTTTATGAGGAAGAAAAGGTTATCCCAGGGTCTGTGGGACACTTCATCACGCCACGGAAAAGAGAAAGTGTCAGTGATCAGAAAGCAGAGCAAAACTGGAAATAGCTCTTGATCATGTGTGTTTGTATTCTGATATGACATGAACAAGGCGTGCTTTCTTGACAGGTTCTATCTTCACTGGTGCTGCTTGTATTCCTCTCAGTATCCTGCTTTAATGCAGGTTCACAAGAAAGAAACATCCGATCCAGAAGAGCCACAGCCGAAAACCTGTGTCTGAGCTCATGTTGACAACAATCGACCTGGAACAGCATCGCTGTGTTTCTGATTTATTATCGTTCATCTTCACTCACACACACACACACACACGCTCTACAAACAGAGCAACATTACACACCTTTTTGCGCTTCAGACGATCGTTTCCTTCTATTAAAGCGTTTTCTTAACATTGGTTTTATTACAGCACATATAGCTGCACCCTGAGGATACAGCGCTAATGTTGTTTGGTTTGCATTCTGCAATTGACAATTCTTATTCTGTCGGAGGAAATTACATTTTTGTGTGTGCATGTGTGTGTGTGTGTGTGTGTGTGAGAGAGAGAGAGAGAGAGAGAGAGAGAGAGAGAGATGCTCATCTTGTTATCTTTCCTATTTTCTTTGTGAACATAAACGTATCCAGCTTTTTGTCATTCTGAACACCTGAAGAGGAACAACAGTTTATTCTGCCGCTCAGTGGTGATTATTTTTTTTATTGCTTTCTTCCACAGTTTAATTATACCATACAGTGTGAATCACACGCCCACACGGTGGCACACCGCAGGTCATCAAGCTGATTCTATAGAGCTTCGTCTATTCAATGAAACACTGCTCTCTGTTGAAGTGGGTTCACAGTGTGCATCATTACAGCAATTATTCCTGGTGGTAATACAAGATGATGACAAATGTCACACATGGCACTGACAGGAAATGAAGCCCGTCGTTGCAGCAGTTCTGAACACCGAGGTGTGTTTGGAAAGTCGCTGCACAGAAATCCAGCTTCTTCTAACAAGCATCTCTAATGTGAGAACTTTTCTCCAGTACAGTTATTTATTGTACTTCAGAGGAAAAATGATAGTTTGAAGATGTTGTGATGCATGTTGCTGGTTGTGATACTGGTTTATATGGGTGTGATGCTGGTCCTGACGGTAGTTTATGCTGATTTATGCCTGTCTGGTGCCGGGTTATGCTGCTCTATGCTGGTCTCATGTCGACCTCGGCTGATCTGAAGCTGCTCTGATGCCGGTTTACACTCATCACGCTAGTCTAGGTTGGTCAGATATTGACTCATGATGTAAGGTTCAGATGGTTTTTTTTTTTTTTTTATGGTTTATTTTTGATTATACTGGTCTAATGCCTGTTCGCACAGCTTCGATGCTCACTGATGTCGTTCTGTCGAGTTTACGCTGGTCTATGATACATGCTGGCTTAATGCAGGCCTATGATTTTCTGGTTTCTGATTTTATGGCGGTCTACATTCGGCTATTTTCACTTCCCTTTGAGAGGAAAACTGGGCATCCTGAAGCCTTTTTCAATCTCGAGGTGTTCAGGTTGGATTTTTTTTTTTCCTCAAAAAATTCCAGCTGTGCTCAAAAGGATGCAGTATGAACAAAGACATGTGACAAAGAGAATACTGTCTTCAAGGCTGAACTGAAGATCTTTTCTTTGGTTGAGTTACATTTTGCAAAGCCTTTTATGTTTCCATGACAATAGACTTACACATTCACACAACTCTACGTCTGGACAAAGTTGATGCGCAGATAAAGCTGTAAAGGGCTGCTTAACACGGAACAGCAGCGAGAGTTAAATATCAAGAACCCAATGAAAAATGATGAAAAGAAAGTTCAAGTATTCAGAATACTAATGGGAAACTTGCCTATTCTTGACTGTGTTTCATGGATTTTTCTGCCATGCGTTGATCCATACGGTCCTTTTCTATCTGAGTGTGTGTGTGTGTGTGTGTTTGTGCATATGAAGATTAGCCGTGTTCTCGGAGATAACACGGCTAAATTTTGAGAAATGTGATGAAAGTGTGTGGGAGGACAGACTGGGAGGATGGGAATAGGCACTGGGAGCAGAAAGTACAATTAATGACTCGTTATGGCAATTTCCTGTCTCTACTTGAAAACCAGACCTTTTCACCGTGGCTCGGTTGGTAGGGCGGTCATCTCTCACTTTTGGATTCACTCTGACTGAACTGAATCCAAAACACAGGACTGACAGTTTCACTGCTGTAGCAGCTGAGAGCGTCTCAGCAGCTGGAGTCGAACCGGAAAACCTTTCAGCTGCTCTGCAGATATGAGGGATGTCTCACTCCCTCGAACTATACCGAGAGGCTAATGCGTCCTTTACATCCTCCGTGTTGTAATACTCTTTTATCCGCCTGAAAGAAAAACCACGATAAACGAGTGAGAATCGATTCGGGACCGGGCCGCGCGTTGCAGCGCGTTGCACCAGCCGGTGTCTGACATGCTTTTATCCTGTGGAGGAGGACGGCTTCTCCGCCGTCTCTCTCAGGACGCTCCGGTTCAAAGTGCGGGACAGAAGCTTCTGGCAGGATAGTTCACATGAACCCAGATGTTTGTTTCCTCTGAATCCCAAAGAAAAACAGCAGCGAGAAAAGCATCATGTGTTCATTAGGAGACTTTTAGTTTATTGATCAGACTAAATAAAGGCTTTTGCTCATGACGAGGTCAGCGGTTTGCATGTTTCTTATTAATGAATTAACCGTCTTAGACTTGATACCAACAGTCCTGTCCACACCTTCAGTTTGAGTGATACTTTTTTTTTTTAATGCAGATAACTTCTTAAAACATCAATTCAGTCTCACACCAATGTATCCTTCCTATCTACTCTAAACAACAGCGCAGTTTTCTGTCCCTCTTATTGTCGTCAGTGAGCTCAGGTTTGGGTACTTACTGTTTAAAACAGTTTGAGTCCAGTCGCCACATTCAGACAAATTTCATCTGGAGTGGGATGGACTGGAAAACTGGTGCAGTAATAACCTTTACATTTTAATTTTAAAGTCCTTTGATGCTTTGATCCTTTTTGGTTATACTTTATTTATTTCTAATGTGGAAAAGAAATGAAATAAACAGAATAAATAAGAAAAAAATCTAAATGAATGAAACAAATAGAGAAAAGGTGACTATCTGCGTTTGTGTGTTTTCATCTTTCATGATATTCCAGTGTATCCTGTGGAAATTAATTTTATTTCTAATATTTTTATTCTAATGCTTGCTTGCTTACATATGATATTTGAGGGTAAAAGTGCTATAATATAATAATATGAATGCAATAAGCTTGCTTGTGTAGGTTTTGATAAACTCTAGGTATGACCCTGAGAAAAGCACACAAAGTCCCGGGGAGGGTTCTTTGTTTGGGCTCTTTGCAGATAACATCCAGGGGAGCGAAGGACGGAAAGCCGGAGACTGACTGACCCACGAGCCTGGGAGTGAGGATGGCATGACGGTGCGACGATGGAAAACTACAGAGAACTATAGCTTGAGAACCCCGCCTGCGAGCGAGGGATCATAAATACACACACAGAGATTAGACATCGCCTTTTGCCTGCTGGATGCTACTTTCAGGTAGACCAGGGACTCAAGGACCAGAATTCTGTTTCAGGGAAACAACATCTTACTGTAATAAACTCACACACTAAAAGCCAGAAGTCGTAAGGTCATTATTGTACACCTTGATTTTGGGATCCAAAAAGGCTCTGTGGGATCGAGGCGTGATTGGAGGGGAAGCCTCGGCCGGAGCGGCACCGTGGAGACGGGCAGAAGATTTTCACCTCGACAAGTCTCCCTGTGCCTCCTGGAGCTTCAAAGATCCGTCACAAAAGGACCGCGGCTCCGTTTACATGAAAACGTTTTGAAGTGAAAAGGCTTTTTGGAGGTCCAGGACTGAGCCGTCTGCTCAGAAAGCTCAACATTTCTGAGATGCTGCTCCAGCGTACGATCACAACGGCCATGGACAACAGTTCCTCTGTGCTGGAAAAACACAAAAACTTTCCAAACGCTGTGCTGGGATGTTTGGGAGGAAATCACGAAATGACGGATGAATTCAGTCAGTCAGGAAGCTGCAGTCAAACGATTTGTGCAGCGTTTACTGACATTTATTGCTCAGACACATTTCTCCAGCCGCTGCTCAGCAGTGAACCTGGACCAGAGGAGAAGGAGCGCCTCTTTCTCGCCACACATTTACAGAGAGCGTTTAGCGGCTGTCACTGTGCATCACAGTGAGTAAACGCCCGGCCTGCGTAAGATGAGGCAAGAGGGGCAGAGGCTGGAGCTCAGTCATCCTGCCTGGGCACAACACGCAGTCAACAAGCAGTCAACACACAGTCAACACGCAGCAGTCGCTGCAAGCTTGAAATCCTCAGCTTTCTACTGAGGATGGATCAACAGGCAGTATTAATAACTGGGACTTTAACCTGGTGTCCTTGTTCTTCTTGCTCTGGTTTTGGTTTCATGTTCCGTTCAGTCGATCCTCTGTGCTCCCGGTGATTACCTCTGATTGCTGCCGGCTGTGCCTCGTCCCTCTGTGTGTGGATGCGGTGTGTGTCCTCCCTAGAGCCGCGACCAGGCAGCTTGTAGCTCACTGCGCTATCATCCTGTTAGCTGTTTTTGGCTAGCTGATTGCTTTTGATTCCTTTTTGTATTTTGGGCTGCACGGTGTGAATTAAACTCAGTTCAGGTTTATGTCTAAAGTGCCAAATACAACACAGTCACTTCGAGGCTGCTTTATAGAGAAAAACTCAATATTTCCACGTGAGCATGCAGAGGAGGTGGAACGGAGAACTTCCTTTAACAGGAAGGAACCTGCGGAAACGAACTCAGAGGATGCGACCTTCTACGGAACCAGAACCAGACTCAGGATTCGGGATTCGGACCCTGCTGGGGCAGGGGGGTTACAGTGGTTCGCAGTGGTGGGCTTTGAGTCCAGTTCAGGATTTTACATGTGGAGTTTATTTCCGGCTGTACTTCTATTTTATTTAATTTTTCATCTCACCAATCACTAAGCAATCCAACAAACTCTAAGATGAGCTGAACCCGGTGAAGCACTTTGTCGACTCCCTCACTCAGAAGCAGCGACGTTCATCATTATCAGTCAGGAGAGAAACTTTTTACTTCTAACAAAGATGGCCCCGGATAGCTATTTCCAGAGCACGGACAGCGGTGAAGCTCAGAGGAATCAGCGTATAGGTAGTGGCTGCAGATTCTGGAGTCTGTGCCAGGTGTAAATCCCTGGAATGGCCCCTATTATGGAGACGCTGGCAGACTGTGGCTAAGAAGTGAGGATAATGACAGTGTGGGATTAACCCTGCTTTGCCACTCTCTGTACTCCGCTTCTCCCCAGCCGTCCTGCCACCAGCCGGCTCCCCCCCTCCGCCGCCTCACACACAATGCAAACGCCTGCCGGAGGGGGTTTTGATCATCCTGCGATGCGGCGCTGTGTGACAGGCCTCAGACACACACATTTAAGTTTCTCACTCAGAGAACTTCAGCTGAGGGGATTAGTGGGAAAACGACTGATGCAGCCGCGAGTCGGAAAATTCTCCTGCAACCAGCCGTCAGGTCCATCCCCACCTCAGAGTGTGTGTCCTGGCGGAGACCTCAGTATCATTCATTTTCAATGAAAATGAAGGTTCTCTGCAGGTGAATCAATAAATTTCAATGTTGCTCAGCGTACACTATCATAATGTGAGTGTAGAAGTGTGTTCCGGTGTCTAATACTTCGAGAGGACTAAAAAGAGACTGAGCACTATATCTGTGAGGTTCAACATCCAGGACTTATTTCAAGGATGAAAGTAATTTTTGGCCAGATTCGTGGGGGTGTAGGGTATGTAGAACTGAATGGAAAGGCTTCATCAGAATAGCACCAAAAAAAAAAAAAAAATCTGTGTGTTACTTTCTGAATGAATGTTTTTCATCTTCTTTCCATTTGTCGCCTGCACTTATCCCTCCCTTCCCTCCTCCCTCGCTTCCCTCTCCTCTCTAAGCCAGGCCAAGGTTTAAACTGTGTGTTCTCAATCAGACAGGCTTTTTCTATTTAAAAAGTAAGTTTTCAAGCTTTTGAAAAGAGGGATTAGTGGCTATTTGGTGTGAAAAATGTTTTGAGAAATCCACTTGAGCCCATTCTGAAACTCCCTCAGAAGACGAAGAAAAGGAAATTCAAATAGTGGGTTTCTGCATCTGGATGCTTGCTGATCTGAAAAGCAGTCAAAGCATTTCCCTCTCTGTTATTATCAGGCAACATCGCGCTATCAGAGGGGAAAAAAAAAACATCATTTCTGACCTGTGGCACTGGGCTGTTGTGATTATAGCTGTTGGTATCGAACGGTTGCACCAAAGAAGCGGAACACAAGAAAATAAATTTGCCCTGTTTTCAAAAAGAAAGTTCCTGAATATGTATTTTGTGATAAATAATCAAAAAGTAACTCCGAATGAAGTGGTGCAAAGCGGAAATAAAAACAAAATGACTAAATATGAAAAATAAACTGGTCAAATGTAATAATCTGTTTCCCTGAGACTATCCTGAACACCAATGGGGGGGTGGGGGGGGGGGGGGGGGGGGGGTATGGATTGTATGTGGTTTGTTTGTTATCCAGAGAAGATTTGGGGTAAAAACACCTTCAGATCAGAAGATCCAAACGCCATGTGGCAAAACTGCTATCGAGCTCTTCAAAAGGGAGCTTTTAACGAGAACCCGTCTGGCTAATCTGCTCCAATAATCAGCATTAATGCACCTGCCTATAGTGGTTCATTCTCACTTCGTGTGTGTTGCTGTGTGTACTTCTTCCGGGAAAACTATCTGGAACAAAAACACAAGGACAGCCGATACCTCTGACACTACAGCTACCATTATATTATTAAACTTCTTTTCATAATCACCAAACAGTATAAAGATCTGTGTCTATATCTTACATCGACTGAGCTTTCCCTAGTGGACCCTGTTGGTCTTTGGGCCTTATGTTTGAAAACAAAATTATTTTTACTGAACTGCTCCCTCGAGACTCTCAGAAAGTCATCCCGAAACTAAAATAAGTGGAGAAAACTGTAAAATCCACATATGTTTGAACCCGATCTCATAAATAAACCTGACAGCAGCAAGACTGGTGCTCAGTGTGAAGCTGCAGCTCACATCAAATGAAAGTGTGAAGTTAGCAGTGATTTTTTTTTTCTAAAAGTAGCAGCTGTTGTCTATAATTACTGTTATCAAAACCGAAGGACTCATCTGTTTTAAACACAAGGGCCTCCGTGGTGGGAAGCCCATGGTATTTGCACGGCGGGTGGTTAAAAAGACAGACAATGTGGACCAAATTAAAAATAATGAGCGGCTCGGATGAACCTCGTGAACCTCGTCACAGTGGAAGCGAACTTCACTGGCAGATATCAGGCCCTCAGCGAGGAGGACGGAATCCAGACTGACCCGGACTGTGCTGCGTTCGGTTCATTAGAAACCAGCCAGAATCTCTGATGATCTGTTTTGAAGCGCTTTACATTAAACAGCATCATTAAAAAACAGGGGAAACGTAAAACAGATCCTGGGGACAGATGGACTGTTTGCTTTAGCTGCTGCAACACACCACATTCAAATCAACTGTTTCTGGACTCTGGAGTGAACAAGACACACACACACGCAATAAACACACACGAAAGTATATTAATAGTTACATAAGGACCACAAACACACCACACAACTCCATACAAACTGACAACTTCACAGAGATCTATGAGCTAATATGACAGCAACAAGCAAAGAAAACAACATAAAACACACTTTCATCATGCCATGAGCTGATACCGTTCATTGTTTATGTAATAAAACCACGCATGTTGACAGAGAACAATACACATAAACAACAGCGAGTGAACAAGCGTTCGTACAGACACACCATGAAGCTGGATTGCTGTTGTACCAAGTCCCAGGAGAGGATGGACTGTCCGTCTACTGAGCACGAGCAGAAGAACTTTATAGTCCTACTTTGCACATGCTATTGTGTTCATGTTAAAATTCACCCTCTCACTGTTGTCAGGTGGTGTCAGGATCATCCTCCACAGCTTGGCTTCCTGCCTTTCCTGGGATGTGTGTTTTTCTGTCCCTACAGGACCTCTCAGAGGCTGCAGCAGCAGGGTTGGAGCGACTCCAACCATGATCCATGTCCCCTCATCTCCTGCAGACGAGGAAAACTCACCTTTCCACGGACGAAGCAGGGTTTCGGCTCTCCTGTCCTCCTGTCTGTGCAGCGCTGCTGCTAACTTCATGGGTACCATCTGTGTCAGTATGTATTCTGAGCATTTTAACATACTGCCAGACTCAATTTCACCCTTTTGACTGGATTTATTGAACTCACTGCAACTCACTTTCCTTACCACAGGTTATCTTATCTTTAGATATGGGTGCATTTCTTCTGTTTTATCTTCATTCTCGGATTTTGATGTTTCATTATGGAAGGGTTTTTTGATTTTCTTGGTTCTTAGTGTCGTGTTGATCTCCAGACATTCAGTATCTATTCTTGTAGTTATGTGTGAGGAAGTGTAGGTTCAGAAAATTCACATATCAGTATAAAATGTGATTTTTCTCACATGCAGTAATGTGTTACAGGAAACACATTAGGTTCTCGCTTTGAGATCAAGGTATCATCGCTTTGGGATGGATGATCCTCCCTGTAATGTAACTGAAAACTCAGCATGCACTTTGTCACATGACATCTTCACTCACTTCACTGGAGAAATATTTCTGCTCCAGTTAACATGTTTATGTGACAGCCGGTTCTTCTGTTCGCCGTATCGCCGCTGCGCCTCCGCCGCCTCCGTCTGCGGACGTCGATGTGAAGCATGACACTTCCTGGTGCTGCGGCTCAACGTTTCGGAAGAAAACGTCGTCTTTCTGAAGTCGGGTGACGTAACTGTCAACTGCTGTGATGAATGGCTCCGTTCAGGGGAATTTCTAATATTACACATGTTACACCGAATGCTTAATTTCAGACAACATTCATACTAACATTCATAATATAAATTGTTAACAAAAAAAAAAATCATATAAAATTAGTCACAGAAACATGGGGATTATTCAGTTGGAGCTTTCTTTCACCTGAAACTATTGTTTGCGCTGAAGTCATTTTTTGTCATTATAATTTGACTATACATTTTTTCCATTTTATTTTAATTATTGTGCTGTTAATGACTTTTTAAGTCAGACTGAAGCTAAACATGGAGTTCCACAGGGTTCTGTGTTAGGATCAATACTATTTACATTATACATGTTACTATCATGAATTTAATCTGAAAACACTTTAATAACTTCCTCTGATATGCAGACGATACACAATAATGTATCTTCTCACCTCCGAAGACAAATCCTCACAACTGACATTGCAATGTCAGTGAAAATGTTACAGCTAAATAAATACATTTACCTGCACGATAAGCACATTTCCCATTTTCCACTTCTTGTCTTGAAGAATTAAGATACTGGCTACAGAACATCAGATCATTTCCCCATGCACAGCAGACAAACAGAAATTTATAACTCAGAAAGAAACCTCTTGATGTCTTCCGAACAAACAAAGACGATGCAAATTATAGAAGCAAAACCTCAAAAAATACGACATCTCCTTTCAGAAGAGGATTTTTTTTATCTGTTTTTGGAGAAAAGGGAGCTGATCTACTCTGCTTCTTTTAAATGATTCCAGTTTGTTCCTCTGTCTGTTTCACTTAGGGGGAAGTTCAGCTTAACAATAAGCAGGCTGAGTGTGGAGTTAATTTACTGCAACTGTTTGAACGCAAGAAGTGACAGAAGGGCTTTTATTCCTCATTTTTTTCTGACTAAATATTGTGGGAGTTGAAGTAATGCAGTCACACATACACTTATACATCTATCATGGTCATGTTTAAGGAAACCTGTTCACAAATGACTCAACAGGCTCAATAAACGGATGCAAAATGAATCAGAAATGTTCTCGAATTCAAATACAAACAGGTACAAATACATCCAAAATAATGATGAACGATGAATGCCAAAATCTTCCCGAAACAAAAATGCAATAAATAAATAAATAAATAAATAAAGAAAAAAGATTTCATTTGAAATATTAGGTGAACGGGGTCTTAAGCTCAGTAAAGTTCAATATGTGACGTCTCATGAAAGCAGACATGCCAATCCAAAGCTTTGACGTAAACGCTGTGTCACGCTGAGACTCGGCTTCCCTGCGAGCTGGAAGTCAGTCTTCAAAAACATTTTTGCTTGAATGAAACAAAAAGCTGTTTGTGTGCATGAAAAGCTGCAGACAGTGTGCAGCAGTGGAGAGGAGCCTTGGATTGTCGGAGCCATCTGTCAGCGCGGCGGCGGCGTGATTGAAAACTGAAAAGGATCCTGTGAACAGCTAAAGGTGAAGCTTTTCTGACTCATTGATTCTGTGACAGGTGTTGACATTTGATGTGACAGGATGTAGGTGGCTTCAACTTTTTTCTGGATGAGTGTAAATGTCAGATTCGCTGAAATCAAAATGTCTGTTTATCAGAAAGTGGAATAAAAAAGCTGGATGTTATAGGACAAAGATAACTTATTCCTGCATGGAGAGATGAGTCTGTACAGTGTTAATGATTATGATTAATAACAGACTAATTATTAACCAATACTGAAGAGGTGGTCTCAGTCGAAGTATCTTATTACAGTCTGTTTGTCTCCATTTCAAATCGTGCCGTTCTACTTGTGCGACGGTGAAGCAGTGATACTGAAAAGCTGGAGGGAACGTTGAAGGTTGGTCAGATCTCGAAGCCGCACTCTTCCCTCTTACAAAGGCCAGCTGTCATACAGAGGTCCGCTGAGAGCTGAAAGAAAATCAATGGCTATAATTGCTCAATAACGGTGCGACAATGGAGGTGTGTGTGGAGGCGACTCGGGTCACTGCAGACACACTCCAGTGTGTTCCCTCTCACACACTGTATCAGCACTGTTTGCATTCTCTTGCCACTTGAAGAGCCCAGTGCTGCACAGCTGCTTCTTCTCTTCTCTAGCAAACGCTGTTTTTCTTCCACTGTTTCCTAAACATTTGTCAGGTGCCTTTGTAAACACGGCTGCTGGCTGTAATTATTGCCAGTTCACAGCAGCTATTAAGAGATCTTTTTCCAGTCCTTATAAATGCAAAGTGATGACCGAGGAAAGAAACGCTCCTCTGCGTTGACTTCCTGATCCTCACTGGGCTAACACTCATAGAACATGGTGGCGGGCCGTGAACTGCAGACCAGGGCCTTCAGAACTGCTCCGTCTGCTTCAATCCACCGCTCAACAGCTGATTTATGGCTATATAAACCGTCATGAAGAATAAAGAGCTGTTTCATCACAGACACATAACCTGTGTAGCCAAAATAAATGTTTTTACTGAAGAAATAAACCCAGAGTGCACAAGTCTCATTCTACAGTAGGTGCAGCTGAGTCATATAAAAACAATCGATAATAATTTACTTAAATTGCAATACTATTTAGGAAGATAGCTACATTTTACACACCAAAAATCCTGATTATTTCAGATAAAATCCAAAAAGAGTTCAATAAATCTGTTCAGTTCTCATCAGTTCCATCAACAAGTTATTTTATATCCATCAGAGCTCACGATGAAAGTCCAACTTTCTCTGCAAGCTTTTCCTGAAACTGCCTTTAACAATAAATCAGCAATCAAATCAATTTATTCTCCATCAGTCATTGTGGATCGATAAAGCATCCACAAACTATATTTTTGATGTGCAGCTGGCTACAGATACAGCTTGCTAGCTCTGGTTAGTCCGCTTTCTGACTGTCCAATCAGAGGGTCTGAATGCACTGACATCACCGCAGGCCTTCCAGAAGGCTCTGAGCCACCAACTCAACATCTGATTGGTTGAAGCAACAGTCTGGTCAACACTGACTTTACACTACAGGACCAGAAGAACCGACTGTGAAGACCTCCAGGCAGATTTCGTTGACCCTAGCAACAGATGATGGCTGAAATGTGATTGGTTAGATGCTTTAATGTAGAACAAAAAAAGATTGATTTTTGTAATTTTTCTGATATTTGGGAAGCAAGAAGAAAAAAACATTTTGTACTTGACAGGAGTCACATCACAATGGAAACATCAGACTTCTGATTTGTTTCCGTCTCCCTCAGAAGCATTTGAAGCTGTGCAGATCTATTCAGAGGAAACTAGCGCGACGTTACACTTTATGTTTGAGGTGGATTATCTACGAAGCAGTGGACCTGTACCTCCGTCTTTTCTCCAAATGTCAAACTTGTCAGTTTTTAGATTGCAGACGACAAATATCATCACCATAGTTTCCTCAGAGGATTGAGTAAAGTGAGCGCCAACTACGTCACCGTGCGTTCACCGTTAACTCAACATGTACCCAATTACCCATGCAGGTAAATAAATAATACAACTGTTGTTGGCTGCAGGAAGAATGACAGAAACCAGCAGAGCCAATGTGAACGAGCACGACTCTTCCCAACCAGCTTCTTGTCTCAGTTCCTTCAGCAGGATGAAGTTCAGCCCTTTTAAGCAGAAACCGAACTGAAAGAATGAGTTTTACTCCGGCGATAAGTTGGAAGTTATTTGTACTTTGTTACCACCGCTTGTGTTAATTTTTCACAGCTGTCTGCGGTACCAGTCACCCCGACGCACTGAGGAGCCACAAGCTCCGGTATCCTAGCAACAGAGGCAGACATCCCTACTGTTTGTTCTCGCACAATGTGTATGTGTGTGTGTGTGTGTGTGTGTGTGTGTGTGTATGAGCTCCTCCATAGAATGCGTCTGTTGGCATGCAGAGCGGCACCTCGCCTGTAATGGCTCAGGATTTATGGCCGCTGAGAGGAAGCTGTTTACACGGAGTCCTCCACTGTTTCCAGTGGCCGTGATAATGCCGTCATTCCTCCGTCTCGCCCCACTCCATAATGTTTACACACCAACTCTGCAATGTGCTCCGCAGCGCCAATTCTGATCCCGTCCCGCAACGATCCCGCCCTCTGCGAGGTCACCGGTGGGCCGGTGCCCCCCTGACCCCTCGGAGAGAGCATCAACATTCCCACTGTGGAGAGTCTGAAGCCTCTGGGGCAGAATTTCATTATCTAATTTACAACAACTGGATCTAATAAAGTGTAGAAGAATAGATGGAAAGCTTCCAGCAGTCCGGTGAGGGCTGCAGTGTGCTTTTCATTGGGTCTAATTGAATTACCGCGCTGCCCCTGTGGAATCCCTCTCCATGTCTGCATCTTTTACCTAAGCTTCTCCAAACATGGTTCAGGTTTGTTTTCTCAGCATATCACCTCATGGGGAGGGAAGAAATATGTAGATTTGGGATTTTTCTCTCTTTAAAACCTTCGAAAAGTGATGAAGTGCCTGTAAGCCCCCTGGGTATGGCGTGAGGCAACAAAACTGTCAATAATGCACAATTCGCTCCAGTCAGGTTTGAGTTATTCTCATGAGTTGTTGCTTAACAGGTATCTATGGGGAGCTAGTCGTGCACTTTTACACGACCCTTGATCTGATTTTTAATGTTTTGAGTTACGACGATTGCAATAAATTATTCCAGAACAAAATGACAAAAACGTATAATATGCAACAACATTGTCCGTCATAGATAAGTCAGAGTGTTGGATGTGAGCTGTGCAGTGAGAGTGAGTGTTATGTACGCTGCTAACCAAGAAAAAAAGGGATGGGAGTTTTGCCAGTAATACACACCAAATGACGCATTTGTAAAGTTATAAAACAACACGGATCAAGCCTCCAGCTGCCTTCATGATCTGCTGACAGAGCCTTTTGAAACATGAGGAATTATTCTGTTTGTTGTCCAAACGATGGAATACAGCCATGGGTTCATTTCTGCCCTTGGTTATGCTAATATTTCCCAAATGAACAAAATGTGGCATTCTGGTCCAAGAACCTGAGTGTTTTAGCTGAATGGCGTGTTTAAAATTTCTCAGTGTGTGCGTGTCTCCATGCATTCATTATCTTCATGCCACCGCTGCTCTCAGTGCCTGACAGTTTTGTGAATGTGAGGAATGAAGTCACGAAGAGCGCCTATCGAACCTCGCGATGAAGACAATCTGGGCAGAGAGCAAGGACGCGATAAGACGTACTGAAAGATTCAACCCCGTGCCGTCAGCTGTCAGCGCCAGATTTATTATTCAATTAAAGCAGTTAGTGTTTCCCTTCATGTTCATGGCTGCTGGACTGTCATGCAGTCACCTGCCACTTCGTATTTTGCTGCTGTCTGTTCAGACAAGCAGGTTCTTAAGGAGTAACTGACACGATTTGTATGAAACACACAATCACTTCATAAACACCTCATACTCAAAACTGTTCACAACAACAACCGGTGTGGAGCTACAGCAGCTGCTTCTCACACAGCCCGTCTGATAGCATTTAGCAGAGACCCTGTGATCACATCTGATCTGAGACGATCATCACCAAAACCCGTGATTTCGCACTTTTAGGAAAACTTTAAAACTCCCAATGTTTCTCTAACTACTGATGGTATCTTTGGATCTGATTGCAGCTTTTATTTTATCCAATATTTTATCTTTTATGATATATTGGAGGCCTTTTAACCACTCTGTTTGCTTTCTGCATTAACCTCTGCTGTGTTTCTTCTTGATTTTAAAGCTCGGCGTGTCCGTGAAAAAGCCTCTCCTCTGTGCAGCAGGTTGATGGATTTACCATCAAAGAAACCACAATCTTCCTGTTGTGGACCAAATTCACAGATACCCTCAAAGAGAGCCACACTTGTAAATTCTGAAGAAATACTGTGCACTAAAAATGTGTCTCACTGAGGCTCAGAAACCAGGAAACACACCAAACAATAAGTTTTGTGTCCTGGGCTGAACCTCAGTAAACCTTTGCTTTCGCCCGGCTGGAGAAAAACATTTTTTCTTTCAGCAGACAGAAGTGCCGTTGAAATCTGTGTGATGTTTTTTTGCCAAATCAAGATTAGTTTTGTGGTTCAAAAAAAGGAGCTCCAATTATTGAACAAATACTATAATTATCACTCACGAGACAACAAAGAACCGCCACGAGGCAATTTCCTCGCAAAACGCTCACAAACCAGCTAATTCTTTCCAGACACCTCAGGAAAGCAAACCTCCCGTAGACACCAGAGATACAAAACAAGATAACTATATGGGTATTTTCTTCTGGCATTAGAAGCAGGAATAATTGCCCAGTGTGGCCACGTGGCAGAGTCTTTGAGGATATCAGCAGCACAGCCCTGCAAACACGCCCGGTGCAGATAAAGACGTTAACGCAGCTGGAAAACAGCCGGCAGGCTTCTCTTTTCACCGGGACCAATCATGTCTTTCTGTCCTTGCTGCAGCTCCGCCGTCCACGCCGCGGAGTTTGTCCTCATAATTGAAACAGTGTGAAGAAATGTGATTTCTGATAAGGTTAATCTTCACAGTGATTAAGCTCCCATAATCTGGCAGATAGCTGGGAGATGGCTGAGATAATGGGCCGGGCACAGAGGAGCCTTACTTCTCTCTTTTTTTATTTGCTTTGTTACCCCCACACACACATAAACATCCATGCCTGTCTCATTTAAATTGTAGCAGGGCATACCTCGTAGGACCGCTAACATCTGTTCTTGTTAAATTGCAAAGGAGTTTTATCGATCTGATGCTGGGCCCACATTCCTCTGCAATTTACTGCCGAGGGTGCGGGCTTCTAAAGAGGATCACTAGTTCAGGTAGTTAATGCCACTGCTCTTTTTTCCCCCTTTAAATCTACCAGGAGGGGCATGCAGAGGGAATTCAAATGAAAACAGACTCCTCTGCCTCCTCTGCAGTCCAGTCAGCCAGCTCCCAGCTTTGTGTGATTTAAAAGAGAATTGTGGCGAGGCCAAATTGGCTGCAGATGGGTAGGGGGTCCGCAGCTTCATAACCTCACAGCTCATACGTATGGATTATCTGAGCTAAGACCGCCATAAATTACGCATGGCAGGCAGCTTTCTTGGACTATGACCTGGCAACCCCACCTGGCTGGTGTAATGGGATCATTCTTGGGGGGGGTTATTTCCATTAAGGTCTGCAGGCTCAGAGATATTCTTCAATACAGCTCTCAAACGGCAGCGACGCCTTTGGAAAAGCTGCTCGGTTGGAGTTAACTGTTCAACTAATGAGGATTGCCTTCCCATTCATGTATTGATTATGTGTTCCTCACATCTTAATGCAGAATTGTGGAGGTGTTGGAAGCAGCATTACTCCAGCAAACATCCGTTCTAATGCTACGATTTTATTTGCACAGACTGAAATATTTGGATTAATGAGTTGAGTTTGGTCTTCAGAACCAGGGTGAGAATTTCAACAGAACCACACTCAGAGATAGAGACTTTCTCCAGAATCCAATGTGGCCTCTCAATGAATTTAATCACATAACAATCAGTGTTATGCCACATCCTCTTAGGGCCAATCTGATCAGACAGAAGTGTTTACATGACACAGTTTTAATCAGATTGATGTTCAAAATGATTAATCATGGTAAAGGTAACAGCAGTTGTTTAAATGATCCAACTGATCGTTTGTTCAAACAGCCAAACTGGACAAAGTGTCAACCACAACAAAATGTACACATGCTCCGTGTATTGAAGACTGGTCTCCTTGTTAACTGGCGAGCCGCTTCCTTTAGCTATTAGCTGCTGCTGCAGCTAGCAGCAGATGTTGAATGAAGAATCATAAAATGTCAAACAAGTCTTTCTGTCAGGTTTTTAACATGTAGCAGAAACAAGCGACATAACAGGAAAAAGCAAGTCAGTCGTTCACCAGTTAGCAGGGAAACCATTCGGTCCTCCTCGGTTAGCTTCTGCGTTCAAGTGACTGGAGCGTCGACAGGCTGGACTCTTCAGGCACACAGGAGAAAGCTTGGAGAATGTGAATGTATGAACGACTCAGAGGCAGTGAACTGTTTATCATCATTCATTCGACTCGTTCCGGAACGTCACTTCTCTACCTGGCATCAGACTCACCAATCCTCACTGCCGGTCAGGAACCGCTACAGTTGGCCTGTGGGTCTGCGTGGAGAAACAAGTTCTATCTGCGCTCACGTTTCCACAAATCTAATTAAAATGTCAACGGGGATGTTTGGAACTGAAAACTAGAACCGACATTCATCAGAGCGAGGGCTGAAAAACAGACCTTTCTTGTTTTTGTTAATTACAGTTTGACTAAATGAGTACACAAGTCAAAGGCACCCCAAGGGTCCTTATTTACTAGTTTAAAAATTAATTTTAATTTCAGTTTGACTGTAAAAACCAAAATGCCTCAGTTGGCTATCTGAAAGCCGACTTTGTTTTTGTAATCACAGCCGTGATAAAGACGACTGCGGAGCAGCGCGGCCTGGTTTTAACCAACACTGACTGCGAGCAGGGAGTTCGGGAGGCGTGCCAGAATCTCGCTACCCTGCCACACAGTCGAAGTCCAAGCATGCCAGGAAACAGTTGCTTCCTTAATTTCTCCCTCAGCCTGATCCAGAGAGAACAAATCCTCCTCAGTGCCAAGAGCCACAGAACATGGCACCCACAGTCTATCGGCAAAGATTAAGCCGCAAAAGAAAATATTTACAGCAGAGCGATGAAAAGGTTGCTTGCAAAAGGTCGACATGTAGGTGAGAAAAAACACAAGGAACCCGAATCTGAAAGCTCAGAGAAACCCTTCACAGGTTGCTGCAATCTTTATGAGAGTGTCGGCTCTATTGAAACTCCTCAAGGTTAATTCTGAACACCTTGTTTACTTCTCGTTGCCATTTCTCTCACCAAATAACAGTCACTTTGTGCTGAAAAGCCTGTTATGAATTGGTAGAAAATTGTCCGCGTATCCACTCGAAGCGTGCAAACGCAAGCCGAAGTGAAAAGTCACGAGTTTAATTCATTACGTGGTCCTCGAAAACAGAACTGGGTCTCTTTAAAGAGAGAGTGTAGTAAAGCAGAACATCGTCTCAGGTGAGAGCGCTCTCTGTGAGATCAAGGTGGCAGGTTAAAATTGTATCATTTTCAGAAATTGCTCCCTGCTGCCGAGCTGTGATAGCTCAGAGCTAACACGGCGGATCAAACGGCGGTGAGAGATGTGAGGTCTGCAGGGCGGCGGCTGGCAGTGTCATCACCTCCTCACACAGCTGGCGGAGGAGAGGCAGTCACGTCTCACAGCGTGCTGAGGAGGAGGAGGAGGAGGAGGAGGAGGAGGAGGAGGAGGAGGAGGAGGAGCAGTGGACGTCAGGAAATACAGTGTATTCACTGGAAGCACCATAAACCAGTTCGTCTGTTTCACACTGAACCCACTAATTTTCAACAGGACCTTTTCAATAGTCTAAAACCATTTTATTAGTATATTGAGTTGGAAATTACAAAAAAAAATAAAACATTTTTGATTAAAAATTTACAAAAAACAGAAAACACTTTTTAATCTGATCTAGTATATTCAGTCTGGTTTTCCTTGAAGTTTGTTTCTCATTGGAAGATCTGCTTTCCTGAATTCAAACATCCAGCTGTGATGAACTCCAATATCTTCATGACTCTGTGGAAGGATATGCAAGTTGTTTCTTTCTGCATCCAGAAATTGTCACGCTTTTTTTGTTTTAGTCAATAAGATGAAGAGACGAAGGTGAGAGATGTGCCGACCGCCGGCGGCTCGGAGTCATCACCTCCTGTTAGGGTGTCGACACGGGAACGAAGTTCATATTTGATTCTTGCTTCATGATATTGGATATTCTAACGCAGAGACTATAAGTAAAAGCAGATGCCTGATCTATTCTATCAACATAATTGCTGGAGTATTTCATGTGGAGTTCAAACATATGTAAGCTCTGGCAAGCAAGCCAAATATTTCAGGGTTTTTTTTAATCTATTATGATGCACATTTTCAAAGTAAGACTGCGACTGAATTCAAAGTATCAAAAACAGTGAAAGCTCAGAGCGGTGTGGTGAGTTCCAGGTGAGCGGTTTGATCCTCTCATGCTGTCAGGCAGAGCTGACACTGAAAGAGCAGCCGAGAGCTCCGGCCACGGCGCTGCACGGACTCCACTGAGCTCACACTGACCAAACCCCCGTCTGTCAGCAGACTGCAGCTCAGAACGTCGCTCCGGCCACAGAGGACTGGAAAACATTACACATTCTGGACTCGTCATTCATGTCCTTTACTGGAGGTCACGTGTTGGGACTGCAGCTTCTCTACGTTTCAAGAAATGATTAATTTTATAGTATTGAAGAGTGTCATGAGTCCATCTCCTCCTGGACTTGGTAGTTTCAGGGTTGACAGTCAATCCAACTCAAACATCTGTCCAAGCGAATGTCCGTGTGCTCCCAGTGTTACTGTTTGTTCTCTTTGGACCGGTCAGAGGTTTTATTGACACACTGCACACCTAAAGCAGTGTAACAGATACTGTGGATGGGTGTACTCACTGTTTCTGACTCAGTGCACCAGACTTTGAAATGTTAATGCAATAAAAAAGCAGTGGTTGATTATTTACTCCGTATCCAAAACTCCTCAATACGTCATTTTAAGGGTGCAGTTTTGGAGAGCAGTCATCAGGATAATCAATAGGAGAGGAAGCATACGAATTGAGTTTTGAAAGAGTTGACTCATTGCTCCGTTTTGAAGTGTAAAGTGTGCAGGCAGCCAGAGGCTGCTCACGGAGGGCCACACACACACACACACACACACACACACACACTGGAGAACATGAGACTGGGAGAGAAAGGAGTGTGACCGTGAGTGTGTTGAACTGGTGTATCAGCAGAGTGAAACCCGTCGGCCCTTCAGGGAGCTCAGTATGGAGACAGCATGATGCATCTGTGCTCCACGCTAATGTACGTCTGATTTATGTGACCGTGGCCGCGGAGCGCCGGACAGGCAGGGGACGGCGAGGCCGACGGCGTCCGACGTCCCGTTAATGACAGGCAGGGATGGGGCCCGGACCGCCGGCGCTCGCTCGGCCTCGCTGTTTGTGATTACAGCACGGCGGAGGAATGTTCTGACGTGCCCTCCACCGCTCCTCCACCGCAGCCAGGCCGCTCAAACAAAACAAAGCAGCTGAAATGTGTTCAGCACCGTGCCAGGAATGGCTGGAGAAGTGTTTGGCAGATATGTACATGTACAAATGAAGACAGAAAAAAAAAAAGTATTAAGTAATGTGTTCATGTCCTGCTCCTGCTGGAGCAACATCCAGAGCAGAAACACACCGGCAGTCCTGGTTCACTTCAGACCAGCAGTGTCAAACTGTTTCCACTTCAGGAGCCACAAATAGAATAGTGTGAGCTCAACTGAGTAACCAGGAAAATCTGTTGTTTTTTTTTTTTTTTTTTGTTTGGCTTCAAGCTTAAAAAAAGAAATGCAGATATACAGTGATATACTGCAGAACAAAAAACAAAACACTAATTTAATAGAAAGAAACCTGCAGAACCAGACGCAGAGGAGACTTCCTGCTGTTCTGATTGGGGTTTTTATTATTTATTTATATTATTCTTCTAAATATTGATACTCTCCTTTCAATCCAGCAGAATGAGCAGCGGTGGGCCGAGACGCCACATGCGATTTGTCTCTTGGAAAGTGATTGATCCCTCGGAAACTAAAGGTCGGTTTGTGTTGGGTGATCAGTCAAATCTATGGGAACCAAACACGCTTTACAAAACCAAACGACACGTTTACCGATGGCGATCAGCGGGGAGAAAGTAATCAGTGTTTGATTAGACGTAATGCCCCGCTATTGATCCGTCTCTGCAACAGGAGGCCGCTTCCAGCGCTGAATGAGGCGCCTTCGATCGCCCGCCGAGGTTAAACGCCGGCTGTCGCCACACAGTCAGCTGCCGCGGACAACAGGAAGGACAGGCGGGAATGAGATAACCGCCTCTGATCAACGTTTATCCACTTCTGCCAGCCCGGCGCCGAGGCTTCGGGCGGAAGCGTTTTCAGCGGTTTGGGTTTTTTTTCTATGCTGTAGGTGCCAAAATTGATTATTTCATCAAGTGCTTTGCAGACGCGGCGGTGACACAAAAGGCTGTTTGACAAGACGCGGGAGAACGGAGCGTGGCTGTGACGCCTGAGGACAGGAATATTCACAGCTCTGGAACCTGGCTGGCCGCAAAGAAACGATCAGTCAAAAGGCGACGATGCCGACCTGACAAATGTTTGTCTGATATTTATCATGCAGTCGATTCGCAAGGAAATGTGTTTCTCAAACTGAAAAATAACCTTTAAAAATGCTGTTCAAGCATTTAGTAAAGAAAGAGTTTGTGTATTTTCAGACTGTCTAGTTTGAAAGTTCTGGTTAAAAGGATTCTGGTTAATTTAAAGGGTAATAAATTAGTTTGAATAATCTGGGTTCACTTTGAAAAGTCTGTTTTAAAGGATTCAAGATTAGCTTGAACTTTCTGGATGTAGATTTATCAATCTGTTGGAAAAGTCAAGTATCAAGAGTGTGATTTACAATTTATGAAGTCTGATTATAAGAATGTAAAGAATTTGTGGTTTAAAAGAGTCCTGGTAAAGTTCAGAGAATCCAGGTTGACTTTCAGGCGTTTCAGCCCAATAGAAAGGTCTTCCAGGACCCGAGGCTCATCCAACAATTGTGGATCTATCTGGAAACTACCTGGAATGTTTTGAAGAGACTTGAGGAGCACAGTGTCTCCAAATCAAGTCAAACAGAGGAAAATGTAAAACCCAGCACAGTGTGAAGGCCTGTGGACTCATATTTAAAAAAACACAACCTCAAACATCATCAGACACAAAAATCTTCACGTGCTCATGAGCTTGTTGATTGTCACTGTGTATTTTCTGTCTTTTCTGTTTCCTGTTTAATCTTTAAGTTTCCACGCTGTCTCTGGTTTCAGGCCTCTCGACTCTCCCCTCCCGTCTTCCTGATCTGTTTCATTGTTCCTTCTTTCTCAGCGCTCCGCCCTTCCAGAGGCCCTTTGCTCGTTTCACGTTTCTCGTTTTAGTTTGGATTTTGGGTTTTTTGGCTCATCTTTGGCTTTGCTGGCACACGGTTTCCCCCCCAGTGGTTTAAATCAATCTACAGTTTACTTTATGGATCAACTCAACAGAAAGATCACTTGACATCGGATGAACTGCAATGTGACTGTTCCTCGTGTTCCCTGCTGTAACATGCTGCAGAGCCTCGTTTATCATGATAATGTTCATCAGACCAATATAAAGCAGCATGTTGACCGAAATCCAGGAAGTGAAACATCAAATACATTTGACATGTGAACTGTTTGTGTATCAGTCACAGAATGATTAAAATCGTCTGTCAGACACTGCTGGAGGCCAAACTTTCCTAATGAGGCTGACTGACTCCATGCAGCATAAACAGACTCAAAACATCCACTCTCTTAGCAACACGGTAAAAAAATATATAAATAAATAACAAAAAACAGCCTCCATTTTTCAAACCTCATTTTCAGGCAATAAATTAACAAGCACCGGGACGAGTGCCACACTTTATCTGGACAAATGGAAAACACACCTCCTGTGTTCATGTTCATCTCAGCAATGCTGAAAACAGGTCATTGTTGGAGAGTAATCAGTTTTTTTTTCCTGAAAGAGGCTTTCATATATGAAGATAAAAGCTTCAGTATGTTTCTCTGCATGAATATGAACCATTAAAGCTGCAGCGTTTCTGATGTTTCTGATCTCCTCAAGTCTGCACTGTGTGGATTATTTACATCAGATTATCTACCAATAACACTTTTTCTCACATTTTGAGACCTGCTGAGGCTGAGAAATCATCTCAGTCATCAGATGCTGTTCACATACTGACAGGAAGAGATTTTTCATCTTTGTGACCTTGACAGTTGTGTGAAAACTCTTTTCTTTTGTCATCCTGGTTGAGCTGTTTCCAGTGGAAGGACCAAACTGTCCTCTGTGATGTTGGATCACTGCGGCCTGGACACATGACGCCACATTAAGCTCTGTCAGGACCGAAGACAGAACTGCTCACTTGACTTTAGTTAATCTGTAACACTAATGAAACCTCCTCCCACCGATGCTCACGAGGAACCGAAGAGCGGCGCCGTGTCCTGAACTGACCGGCTGTGCTTTAACACTGCATAGCAGACGTCATGGACGAGATGACAAGTAACAGGCACCAACAGACGTCACGAAGCCGCCTGCGCGAAGCAGATACTGCTAACAGATGTCACCAAAGGTGGTAGTGGGAAATGAGAAGGAACAGATCGCCCAGTATCTGCTCAGCGCTAAACCAGCGGCTGCCAGGACTCATCATGTTGTGTTTTAGCTGTAAGCAATTCTAAATTTTAAAAGTAAAAACAACCCAGAATAAACACTTTCCTGTTGAAATTAATGTAAGAACGTAAAATGATTCAATTTCCTCCCCAAATCAATCTTGATTGAATTTTGTTGCCTCTTGTATCAAATGCAATGATTCAGTTAATAAATGACAGAGTGTGTAATAGGTGAGGTCAGGCAGGATGGCGCTGATGAACGTGATCCTCAGCTCGCCGTAAACACTGAGTCAGAGAGATAACAGGTACAGGGAGAGCCGCTCCAACCCCATTCTGGTGAGAAACTCCTGGCCTTGCAGTCCTCGGGACCTCGTCCGGGCCTCATCAGCTCGGACTCACACGGAGCGTGACCGGCGCTCTCCCTCGCCCGGCCCGTGTGTCCCCTATACGCCGAGGTCGGTCACCTTGTCCGGGAGATTAGAGCCGGCTGCGGGAGCAGGATTGGACGGGGGTGAGGGGGTCTGCAGAGTCCTGCGGGGTGCCGTTTGGTTTGCGCCTGTCTCTGTGCTGCACCGGCAGGCGGCGGCGGCGGCGGCGGCGCCGACCCCTCGTTCTGTCTCCTCCTTGCCGCTCTCTCCTCTGGGGGGTTTGGCGTGGCCGAGGCCCAGCTCAGTAATCGGGGCTCAGACAGAAGGCGGGTGTGCGAGACTTCGCCCTCGCATCCATCTGGGGAATCAAGAAGACTTGTGTGAAAAGCAGGGTGACGGCGGTCTCTGGCGGGTCTGGACGCCTGCCGAGCGCGGTTTTCGCAGACAGATGATAAATGTGAAATGGGATCAGAAGGGAGGATTTTGGCCGAGCAGTGGTTGTCGCAGTGGCGCGCTGCCTTCTCAGCCGGCCTGTGTTTTATTTATCTCTTCTTCAAACTCCAAGTCTTTGTGATCTCTTCCTCAATCCGCTCCTTTTCCATCTGAGCGATTGTTCCTCTTCTCTCCCGTGTTTCTCGGTGAGAGGCGGCGGCCGTGGGGCTTCCGGAGCCCGCCGCCCCGCCGGGGGCTCGTCCGCGGACTTCAAATAAGCTTTTCTCAATTTTTGCTGACAGCTCCCTCCCAACTGTCAGCCGTTGCTTTTTCCACTCGTCCTGCGCCGGTGGGTAATTACTCTCATCATCACCTACACTGTGATTACCATCATCATCATCATCATCATCAGTTTTGCTATCATCTTCAATCATCATCCCTGTTTTGAACATTCAACATTTCCTCCTTTGTGAATCAGAAAGCGCTCGTTTCCACAGCATTACCGGCTGATTCTCCGGCTGGCTCCGGCTATAACAGCACGCTGGAAAATAGGCTGCAGTAATGCGTTTCCAGATTTCCAAGCACCACTCAGGACCAGAACAACAACATAATAACAACAAAATAACAGGGTGTGTGCAAATTGCAAGTTTCACACTTTTTTCTTTTTTTTTTTTTTTTTTTTTTTCTCAGGCAAACATTTGGTCGACTCCGTATTCAACATGTGCTGCACCTGTGAAATCTGTTTACAGCTTCCCAACAGGCTGGCCCGATGACAAAGGGGTGAAATCATTTAGCGCCGAGGATGAAATGGCGTGCGGCGTTGCTTAGGGACGCGCTCTGCGGCCAGTGGGAGAGAAATGACAAATTACCCTTCTATTGTTGCCGCAGGTATTCTCCTGATCGCTTGAGCCCAACTTTGTCCGTCATTACAGCTGGAGCTGCGACGCATTAGCTGCTAATTGAAGGTGAAATGGTGAATGATTGCAGGATGGGCTGCTTTGCACGGCGGAGAGCAGAGGGCTCTGCAACAATCACCCTTCCTGCTTTTTACCCAGTGTTTTCTTGAATGACTGTCGAAGCGACGCGTTTCTACCCGAACTTGAGTAGAAGAACAGAACTTTTTAAAACTCTTAATGATTATTCAGTATGGAAAAAGGAACCATTCCCAATTCAAAAGTTCAGAGATTTAAAAAACACCACAAAAACAGTTGCAATGTGACTGAATTTGAGCTGCATATCAGCACGGCCACGCCCCTTTTTGCCCCTCAACCAATCAGTGATCAGCAGGGGGCAAAATACTTGACAGGTTTTGGAAGAATTGAATAATTTAGTCGTTGGGACCCTCTTCCACTAACTATTTACCTATCTATATTGTATAAACATACATACACATATACTATGCACTATATTCACAAGATAAAAACATATCAGGAATACCCAACCCCCCCCCCCCCCCCCCCCCCCCAGAAGAACTTCCAGCCGGGGACATTTACCTGCTCGCTACATTGACTTTATATGTGTGAATGAATATGATGAAAAGCAGCAGCTCCCACACAGTACCAAAACACCCAGCGGGTCTATGGATGGGGGTGGGGGTAGTGGAGGTGCTGGGGGGGTTCTGGAGAGCCACCAGGTAATTTGGCGCGCTGTGCAGAGGTAGCCATTTCCACAGTCGGGAGATGAAGCGATGATGGATCATTTGATGTGGCTGTGTTCTAGATGGATGCGGCGGTGCGGCTGCACACGCAGGAGGGATTGGTTTTCGCCTCGGCGGGACGCTCTGAACGCTGGCGGGCCGGCGGTAACCTGTGAACGACACCCCGGCGCCCCCCCCGAACCTTCATTAGCTGATATATGCCCCGTGTGGCGCCACCGTTTGCTTTCACTTTGGGGCACGTTATGGATGAAGGACGGAGGCTTTAAATCATGACGTTGATAAATATTTCGAAGGCGTGATGCTGCCCTCCTTTTATTGTGGATGCTGGGATAAAGCAGCTGTGTTTATACACACCGTTTTTTATGAGTGCTACTTTTTTTTTTCTATCTTTGATTAAAGACGTGTTAGACTATAAACTTTTACAGCGCCGGAATAATTGCCGGCTGTTTTTAGGAACGTAACCTCTCTCTGAAGGGATCTAAAAAAAAAAAAAAAAAAGCAAAAAGAAACCGGACGAGGGAATAATCCTGCAGAGAGACAATGTCACGGCTCGAAGCTTTGTTGTTGTGGCTGAAAAATCCACACATGAATCACGCTGCACATAAAAGTTTGTCTGATGTGAGATTCAGATAATAGCTGTTTATTTTAAAGACTACCTATTAATTATGTAATTAGGCACAGTAATTTTCAACTCTGCTAGTTTGGATTTGAATATATATATATAAAAAGACTGTCTATCTTGATGTTTCTCTGCATTTGGCGGTGGTTTACTGCTGAAAGACAATCCTGGCAGGGATTGTCAGATATCACACAGACATATGTGATCCATTTAGTCTCATCAACTCAACACAAACATACAGCTTGGCACAGACCGGATCACATATATTCTCCGTGTTTCAAGATGTCAGAGGCTTCTCTAATCACAGAGATGAAAGAAAACGGCTTGGACACAATTCTCAGAAACCTCAGAATCCCTCAGAAGTTGTTTAATTTGGACGAAGCTTCGCGTTTGTTCGTTATGCTTGGAGCTTCAGACAAAATGTTGCTCAGCTTGATTCCCTACATGTGCAACAAACTCAAAAACTACTGTGTGTGTGCGCGCATGTGCGTGTGTGTGCTATCTGTAAGGACATGCCTGCAGCTGATTAAATGCCTCCCCAAGCACGGTTTGTTGTCTTGAAATGAACGAGAGGAAGAATTCTCCAGCATGCTTTGCGAACCTGAGAAGTATGTGAGAAAATATGAAGAAGGTCAAGAGGGGGAAACGGCAGATTCCAGTACCTGCTCATACCAGACAAGACAAACAGACGAAAACTGTATCATGGTGAAGGTGAAGGCCTCGCTTGGCTTATTTGAATGGAGGACTGTAAAGTAGCACTGGAAGGTTGTTGGAAATTATTATATCCCTGCAATAAAACGGAATAAAATCAGACAGATTCATTTGTGCACAACACAGCTTCTTTATATCGTGTGTGAGATTTTCCTTCTAGACCTGTAAATGTCTCCTGCTCAGGTTTCTTTATAACTCTCCAGCACAGTGCAGTGAAAAGTTAAGAATATATATCAAAAATGCTTGTTCGAGCATGGGGTGTCAAACATAAGGTCAGCGGGGCAAAGATGGCACCGTGGAGGCTCCAATCCAGCCCGCAAGACACCAAGAAAATTCAGAAAATTTCAAAGAAATGACTGACTTTTTTACAATTTTCCAAAGGACAGAACACAACACACACTCAAACTGAGATATCAGTGATTCGAGCATTCTAGCATAGTACCTTTTAAAAAAAAATCCACATTCTGATGGTTTTTGGGTAAAAAACAAGCATGATGCAACAGTTATAGGATCTTTTAATCTGGACTTTTTACTGTAGTTTGGACCACAATTTCATTAAAAGTGATGCCATGTTGAGACTGTAACAATTTTGAGAAATAATTGTTAGGATTTTGTGAAAATACAGACTTTTTCTTCATGTATCTATTAATCAATCTGACAAACCGTATCTGACCGAGGGTCCTTGGCAGTGTACTAGCTGAGCCATATGTCAGTTTTTATTGTTGTTACGTAGGAAAAGGACACTGACTGTAGCCGCGATGCTTCTGTGCAGCTCTGCACTTTCCCATAAGCCTTTGTTTTCCCCATTCAGAGACGGAGGCGTACGGAAAACGTTGCGCTCTGAAAGCAGCTTTCACAAAAGTGATGTTTTCAGGGACAGAAATCCTTGTCCTTGTCATGTCAACAAACTGTCAAAACGTAACAAAAGTTGCCTGTTTTCACTTAGAAATGTGTTTAAAGAACCTTTATGGGTGAAACTATGTGTTCACCCTGACTTTCCTCGCTTGCTTCTGTCGGTTCAGCTGTCACGAATGGATGGTTACCTTGGGCAGTTCTGACTGGTCAAATATGTTAACAGGCAGTGAAGGAATGCAAAGTGCATTTAATCAATTCAGCTTTATTTGTGTATAAATGCAACGCAGTCATCTGAAGGCACTTTAACAGAGAAAAAAACAACTGTACATGAGCAAGCAGAGGAAACGGCGGAAAGGAAAAGTTTTCTTTAAACAGGAAGAAACCTGCAGAGCCAGGGTCAAAGGTGGCGGCTTTCTGCTGTTCCACTTAGAATTAGAGGATAAAGAGAAATAAAAGGAGAGGACAAGCCAACAGGTTCTGAGAGCCACAAGGAAAAAGCAACAAACATTAATGTTCATTTCCCCTGAAAAGACATTTTGAACTTGACACTCAGCTGCTTCACTGTGTACATACTTTCTCTTTGGGGATGGACGGGATGAGCCGAGTGTTTGAATTCTCTGACATCCTCATGTTTACAGCTCAGAGGAATTATGGGATTTACTCCTCACACAGCCACTGTTTGCTTCTCCTGTGAAGAAGGTCAGGATTTTATTTGTTTTTCGGTTAATTTGTTTGCGAGAATCACCTGAAAAGTCTGGTCTGGTAAACAGATGTCCCCTGTTATCACACGGTTCCACCGCACAGCCGCCGCGCGCCGATCCAACCCTGCAATCAGCGTGATTAACAGGTTATTTGAACTCACTTCAAGTCGCAGGAAATGTCAGCCAAACAGTCGTCGTATAAACAGTAGTTCTGGATGACAATTACAGTTTAGACATGTTGATTACAGCAATTCTAGGCAACCAAAAAAAAAAAAAAAAAAAAATCCTGCGTGAAAACAGGGAAATAAACATCTTCAAGATGATGCCCGGAAAATAGTAGCAGCCTTTGTTGGTACTTTGAAGTACTTTTAAAGTCAATTTGGATGATCAGGGGTTTCTTTGTATTCAGGCTTACTGTGGAGAGCTGTGGAAAGCATGCAGTGTTATGAAAGGATGCACAGATTGTAGCTGGCAGTGATCAAAGGCAAAACTTCCCAAATGACAGCTTAAGCAGGAGCGTGGCTCTGTCTATTATTCTGTACAAATACGGCAATCAAACCTCGTTATGATCATCAGTGGAGACATTGTTGTGTTGCAGACAGCAGCTTCTTTCTGTTTGACAGGCTGACTCAACTCTTCAGTTTCGCAGGTCCATCGATGTATTCATACATCCGTTTATTCAGCCAGCCAACCAACCAACCAACCAACCATACACCCATCCAAGTATCCATCTGTCCATCCAACCAACCGTTCTCACATCCATCCATCTGTCCATCGAACCAACTAACCAATCAACCATACATCATTTGAACTAACCATTCAGCCAACCATCCATCTGTCCAAACCATCCATCTGTCCATCCAACCAACCAGCAAACCATCCATTTATCCACCCAACCAACAAACCAACCATCTACCCATGTGTCCATCCAACCATCCATACACCTTCCTACCCAATCAACTAGCCAACCAGCCATACATCCAACCAGCCATGCAGCCATCTGTCCAACCGACCACCCAACCATCCATCCATCTGTCCAACCAACCAACCATCCACCCAACCATCCATCCATCCAGAACATGAAAGAAATGAGACTAACTTGTGTACAGTAATAAAAAAATCTTGCCATCACTAAAGTTCCACTCCAATCCCCTTTTGTAGCTATTTCAAAGTGTTCTGAGGAGTGTTTAAATTGTGATTATTAAGCCAAAATCACAAAACCTGCGCCATTTTCCAGGGCTCTGTATCTGCAGAGTTCCAGTAGCTCATTAGCGATTTGCTGATTCCTGGCTGGCCAGGCTGCGGGGGGGCTTCTCTCCACTGGGACTTTGTTCTGCGAACCCTCCAGCCTGTGAATCTCCGAACAGAGCCGTGATGTGAAATGCCACATGAACATGTGAGCAACATGAAAATCATGATTTTTCACTGGAGTGGGTCTCTAACTTAAGAGTGTTTTCGCAGTGTTGTTTTCAATCAACAGCGTGATTGCTTCATTTATGGAAGTTTGAATGTTGCGGCTCATCTGAAATGATGTTTCCATTAACCCTGTCAACGCTCGCCATCATGTCACTACGAGGCAACAGCACACTCCGTCCACTGTACATCCACCTCAGTAACTTGATTACTTTTCAGTTCAGTGTGTGAATACCTGTTATCATTCTTTTACTGGACTCTAAATCATCCTTACAGACCTAAAAAGAAGAAATGAGACCAAGAGGAAAATACATATATGCAGATATATGACACAGATATATATGCAGATATATGCATAAGTAGAAGTACTCTGTTAGTGGCCACCAGTATGATTTAGTAATGTTAGTTTAACAGAACTCAATGATTAACCTGCTGTATTTTTCCCAAAAAACAGTTTTATAACTTCATTCAACAGCTTCCATGGGTTCTTTTGCTTTTATCAGTCATTTACTTCTACCTATGTGAAGAATGTGAGTAATTTTACAAACTCTCGCGCATCAGTTGTTTTTCAGTTGTTTTTCCACCCTCTTCAAATTGAATTTTCAAAAGGAAAAAAAAACTTTCCTCTTCAAACAGATGAATGTGAAAACAAACTCCTACTCTTAAACTCTGCTCACATATAATCGCTCTGCACTGTGAAGCTCAAACATTCGGCTCAGCAACGCAAAGGAAAACACATTTTGGAGGCTTTCAGATTGTTTGCATAGTTTTAGCAGAATGGAGGAGCTGTGTGCCTGAATCCACAACAAGTGGAATGTGGCAACATCTCTCCCCTTCAGTTTCTTTTATTTCTCACTGTTTTTCCTTCTTTTTAGCTACACAGAAACGGGTCCAACTTTAACATTAATGCTCTGAAGAGTTTGGTCTTGGATCCGTTCGGTAGAAGCAGCTCTAAAGAGGTGAGATGTGTTATTTCCTTAGATCGTAAAATACTGTACATCTCTCCAGCTTCCCTCAATGTTTCTATAAAACTGTCCGATCAGTGTTGGGTATCTACTTACACAGCTTTGCACAAAGAGTGTGGACTAGCAGAAAAAATGAAGCGAAAAATAATGTTGAAAACTACATACAAATTCAAAAAGATGTCAAATAACCAAGTAATTTGCAAAATGACACAAAATGACAGGTAAATTACATGTAACAAAATATGTCCTGGCTCATCACAACTTTTGTTAAACTTAAATGTATGATGTTCTTTGTTGTGTCCCATCTCCTATATTGCATTTTTCTCTGTGTGATCTTTTATCGTCAAATGAATTTTACAGAACACTCCAAGGCCTTTTCTCGCATGTCGTTTTAGTGGAAACAATCTACTGCATGCAAAACCCTAGTTCTAATCCTCCTGTTTGCATGTGATGTGGCTCGTGGTGTTCTTAGTGAAGCACCATCTATTACATTAACATTTAATTTAGCAATAAATGAGGCTCTTCATGCTTTTAGCTGATGACTCACATGCACCCCCCTTGAGGAACGACAGAAAAAAATGCACTTTTTTGTTGTAATTGTTGCCATTATTTTACATTCTTCTCTACAACATAAGCTCCATCCATCCAAATTGCAGCTGCGACAGTACAGCCACGTGAATTAATTAATGAGCCGTGTGTGAAACTGGAAACGCGCACATTGTGTCAGAAAGCGAACGGCTGTGTCACGCGCCACATGAAGAAAATTACATGACACATGCTCATTTGTCTCCCTGTAGAGATGCCACCAAACAGTTTGCAGACAAGCTGCAGAGTTCCTGCAGGCTCTCGCCTGGGTAAATACCATCTGTGTGCGTGCACGCTGCTATCTGTTTGCTACAAGACAACTAAACTACTGCCGGAGTGAGTTATCACTGCACGCAAACTCCAAAAAAAGTTAGAGAATTAGGCAGGAGAACTTCTCATTTTCCTGAGCCGGCATTAAAATCCAGCGACTGTCAGCTTCATTGTCACACTCTGCAGGAACGACTCACCAGGTGTGTTTTCCTTAAGATTAAATTTCGCGGCTCCAGCAGCTCCGAAATATGGATTTAATATGCTCTGATGCTGCGCTCAGCCGACCTCATTACAAACACCTGGGAGACTCCCTTTTATTCAGCTCCCATTATGCTGGCGCTCGAACGGCTTGTGTGGAAACCTGTAATTAAAGTATCAACAAATGGCATGCAACCTGTCAGAGGGGTTCTGCTCCCGACACAAATCAACTTTAGAGGCAGCTTTTATTACCGCTGTGAGGAGCTGGAAGTGGCGCAGCGACCTGAATCATCATGCATCATCTTCACTGACGTTTTCAACCAAATTACTGGAATTCCTCCTGGAAGAAGCTTTTTTTTTTCCTCTCGATGTTTGTGGTCATCGGCTTCTGCTCCTGTAGAAGAGTGGTTTGTCCTTCGATGAAATCGGTTTGATCCTGGCCCTGCATGTCCATGTGAAGGACAGTGTAGATTACAGCGGTTCATCCCATTAAAAGTCAGACACATTTCCATGGCAACGGCCATCCAAGGAGCCAATGCATTAGTGAATGATTGTATTTGAAATATAAAGTGCTTCAAGGGGATTTAACAACAGCAAAACTTTGCAGTAGACCTTATTACTAGAAAAAAAACATTGTACTATCGTGTTTCGGACCTTCTGTGGGCGGAAATAAACACACAAATCCTCTGTTTCTCAGCTTTAGCGTGCTCAAACACTTATGGCCAATCCCAATTCTATCCCGTTCCCCTACCCCTCAGCCCTACCCCCTATGATATGCGCGTTCCAGAGGCTTAAGGGCTATCCCAATTCTACTTTTTCAATAGGGGTAGGGGAGAGGGGGAGGGCTATTTCACCCCTTTCAGAGAAGTCTGCATCGATGCTCCCTACTCTCAATAGGGGTAGGCGGAGTTTCGCATAAAAAGCTATAAAAAGTGCGTTTGCTTAACTGAAATTTATAGATATACTAGCGTGACAGTGTCCTAGTCATGGATTAACGTTTTAGCGCTGCGTAGCACCGTTTCCGATCATAAATCTGTGTATCCTGCAGGATAAAACTTTGGCCGGGGGGGGGGGGCGGCGACAGTGATCACTCATAGCGCGCTGCTGCTGCTCCACGGTACTCACTCGTAGCAGACCGACCAGCTCAATCGATTGAGCGCAACTGCTAATCAGCCGCAAACGCGGCGCTATTACTTTTTTTTTTTTTTTTTCCTGTCCGTTGTCCGGGCGCTGCAGAATTTAGCACGGGCGGGACGCCCGGACTGAAAAGGTCTGGCGGAAACCCTGTAAATTTGTAACTTCTGAAGAGCACTAATCACTGTATTAACGTCATCTTTTATCATGTTTTTAACCTAATATGTTTGACACAGGGACCCCCGATGAAACCCGGCTTCTGATGAGGGCCAAGCGGTATCCCAATTCATAGTGCTGCAAAGATAGCCCTAGCAATTTACAAGACGCTGCAACAGTGAAGACAACCACCACAAAAAAAAAAAAAAAAACAGTACAGGGATTTACTGCAGTGTCACCATAATCACTCCAACCTTCACTTGTCTCCTATCACAGTAGAAAAACACTTTGTTAAATATATATTTTTTTCATAGTTTCATTGTTGAGGCAGATTCCATTCATGGCGGCAGGTGAGGATATGAATATGGTGACTAATGTAATGAATGAACATATCGTAATATGTTTAAAGAGACTTTGAATCGGCAACATCAACATTAGCCGAGCTTTGCTAGCTCCCCCATTTTCTATGAGGTCCCTTAGCTGCCCTGCAAATGCCTGAAGAAAAAAAATATACATTAGGAACTCTGCATATGCCTCAGAAATACTGAAAAAAATAATAAGTACAGGAAATGTGTAATATAATATATAAAAGGATAAAAAAACATTTATATCCATGTATTTGTTCAGTTGTTTGCAGTTTGTGATTTTATAAGCAAAGAAAACCTAATAGGTAATGTTACTTTTGCTATTTGCACTACTGCCCTTCTGTTTGTGTCAAAGAGTTTCAATAAATGTTCAATCTGTTCTCACATCTCGACTCGTTTGATTTGAGTCATTACAGTTTTGCAGTACTGGTGTACTAATAAAACTGCAACTTATTTGGTATAGTAGAGTAGTATTTGGTATTATTTTATAGCAGTGTTTTTGGCGCTCCAAAGACTGAGGTAGTGATACAGTCCAAAAGGTGGAGTTTATTTAGTCGTTTTTTAATCGCAACATTTATCGTTATCGGGATTAATGGCAGAAATTATCGGGATAAATTCTTTAGTCAATATCGCCCAACCCTAGCAACCACTCGCCGTGCTCCCTGGATGGGAGACTGGAGGAAAAATTGTGTGATTATAGTGACTGACAGGTTAGGGGTTAGGGGTGAGTAGTAAGTGTCATAGTGTCATGCCCTGTGTCCCTGCGGCCACGTGAGGGCTCTTGGGTCTTGTTTTGTGTTTGTCTGCCCTCTTGTTCTCCTGTCAAGTCGCCTGCCCTCATGTTCTCCTGCCTCGTTACTGCCCTAAAGTGTGGCACCTGTGTCCTCCCCGTATTTAAGTCTGGCTCCCCTGGTGTGTCGTGTCAGCTCTTTGTGAGGGTCTGTCCGTGGGCTTGTGTCCTGGCCTGCCTCACCTCCGCTCAGCTCATTCCCGAATCCTGCGTTCCTGAATCTTGCGTTCCCGAATCCTGCATTCCTGAATCCTGCGTTCCCGAATCCTGCATTCCTGAATCTTACGTTACCGAATCCTGCGTTCCCAAATCCTGCGTTCCTGTATCCCTGCGTTCCTGTTACCCACAATAAATGCGTTTGCACTCCGCCTGGCTGCCTGTGCGTAGGTACTTCCATCCCGCACCCATGACAGAAGGAGCCGACCAACACTGGACCCAGTGTTGGAAGCTGCGTGCCATCCACATAATAGCGCTAATAGCGCTATTATGTTAATAGCTATTACGCTAATAGCGTGAGTCATGGTTAATCACTGATGACTGACCGGCGAGATGGCGCTGGTGGAGCAGCAGCCAGTTACAGTAGCTTCGACCCTTCTCTTTGTTTCCAGCAATTTTTCGCATATTTAGCCTTCATCTACTGCTTTCTTTTATACAGTCGTCGCTCTGGCACACGTACATCTTTTGGTGTTAAACTGGTGAGATTACTGCTGTTTTTTCTACTGTTCTCTGGACTTTTAAACACTGCATCAGCAAACACTTTTTGCCGTGGCTCAGCTGTTGTTTACACTCGGGAGCAGCTGTTAGTGCTTAGCCATGCTAGGCTACATCCCGATGCGCGACCGGAGATCCCCGCCGAACTACGGAGGAGAAGGAGGGGATGCAGAGCCGGGGTCAGACGCTGCGAAAGAAGACGACGGTACAAACCATACCTTCCATCTGTCATCACTGGAAACGTGAGGTCTCTCCTCAACAAGATGGATGAGCTAACGGCGCTAACGTGGCTACAACGGGAGTACCGAGAGTGCAGTTTACTTCACTTCATGGAGACCTGGCTGAACGAACTTACATCAGACTCAATGGTGCAGCTGGACGGGTTTCATCTGATCAGAGCGGACAGAGACACAAGGGAGAGTGGTAAGAAGAAAGGTGGGGGAGTTGCAATGTTTGTGAACAACAAGTGGTGTAATCCTGGGAACATCTATGTCAAGGAGCAACGGTGTACCAGAGACATTGAGCTGCTAGCTGTTAGTATTCGGCCTTACCAACTACCGAGGGAGTTTTCACATGTGATTGCAGTCACAGTGTATATTGCTCCCTCGGCCAATGCCGACTCAGCCTGCAAGCTCCTCCACAGTGTGGTTTCACAGTTACAGACTGCACACCCCCAAGCCTTCTTCCTCATCACTGGGGATTTTAACCATGCTTCCCTGTCTGCCACCCTCCCCACCTTCCACCAGTTCGTGGACTGTCCCACCAGGGACAACAAAACTCTGGACCTACTCTATGCAAATACAGCAGAGACCTACAGTTGCTCCCCCCTCCCCCCGCTTGGTCGATCAGACCACAACCTGGTCCATCTGCTCTCTGCTTACACACCTCTGGCGAAGAAACACCCCCCAACCAAGAAGTGTGTGAGGCAGTGGTCTGAGGAGGCCAGTGTGGCACTCCAGGACTGTTTTTGACACCACAGACTGGGAGGTGCTCTGTGGGCCACATGGACAGGACATCGACAGTTTAACAGACTGCATCACTGGATATATAAACTTTTGTGTAGAAACCATCGTGCCTACTAGGAGGGTATGGTGTTTCTCAAACAACAAGCCATGGGTGACTGCTGAGTTGAGAGCGTTGCTGCTGGAGAAAAGGAGGGTCTTCAAGTCCGGTGACAGAGAAGACCTGAGGAGGGTACAGAGGGACCTTAAATGGAAGATCAGAGACTGTAAGACCACCTACAGGACAGTGTTGTTTTTGGCAGCCTATTTTGATTTAGTTTTAGTCTTAGTCTTTTGGACGAAATGCTTATTAGTTTTAGTCACATTTTAGTCATTTCTACACTTGATAGTTTTAGTCTAGTTTTAGTCGACGAAAACCAAACGGGTTTTAGTCCAGTTTTAGTCATAAAAAAGCCTTAAAAGGAAAAAGACAAAGGAAATTGTGAACAAAACAAACATAATAAAATATACTTAAATGGCAAAAAAACAACATAACACATTGATGCCTTTGAATATCAAATAATAAACTGGACTAGTTTGATACTTTTGCAAACTCAATGCAGTGCTTATATGAGCTCTGCAGACAGAATGAGAGGACTAATAGGATTTTTGCTGATACTTTCAAGTTATTTTTATAATGTCAATGCTGATATAAAGGCTGAGATCTTTTATTAAAACTGGTCTGTTATGTTTCTGTTACTGATTTGAACTGAGCCTGTTATTATTTTGGAGGAATGATAAAACCAATATTAAGATGGTTATTAGGAAAATACGAGCATTAAAAATACTGAAATAAACTAAATTAATCCCTTGGGTACACCTGATGGTATGAAACACTTGGAAGTCTTCAAAACTGAAATGACAAACATAACTTGAGTTTGATAAACTTTGTAAGTATTCCTTACCTGAAATTTCTCCATACAAATATTAAACAAAAGTCAAAATGCATTTCTTCAAAATAAGACAACACCTGAATTATTTAAAAAGAAAGAAAGAAAGAAAGAAAGAAAGTAAAGATTTATTAGGTAGGCTACTTGGGGAAAAACTCTTCACTAATTAATGGTGGGCTCCTATTGCAGTTTCACAGTAAGAACAAACAGTCAAACAGTTGGATTAGTTCCTCCGTCTCCACTACCAGACATTCTGTTTTATTTTCTGCTGGATTCTGGTTTAAATACATTCATAAATCACTGCGTCTTTTCCTCTCGACGAGCCCCAGCGAAAGTTGCTGCCGCTCTCGAGTGCGCCGGTGCATGCAGTGCAGGCGTGGTCAAACAGGAAGCAGCTCGTGAATTCATAATATTTTCAGAGTAAAGCAGCCGATCTGTGTGAAAAGCTGGGAGAATCGCATTTGTTTTAATTTATTTTGAAAGTCAAAATACTGACATTTTCGTCTCGTCTTGTCTCGTTAACGAAAACAACAGATACGTCTCGTCACATTTCCGTCTTTTAAAGAGATATTTTTAGCTCGTCACGTCTTGTTTTAGTCACGGAAAAAAGGGGCGTTGACGAATTATTTTCGTCGTCGTCATCGTTAACGAAAACAACACTGCTACAGGAGGAAGATGGAGGATCAGCTGCAGAACAACAACATAAGAGAGGTCTGGAGAGGACTCCAGACCATATCAGGGCAGGACAAGGCCAGAAAGAGGGAACCTGAACCTGGGGATAGAGACTGGGCCAACCAGTTAAACCTGTTTTTCAACAGGTTTGACAACGGTCTCACCATATCCCCCTCTAGCCTGAGCCCTGTCCAGCTGACCTCCAGCTCCTCCTGCCTGATCACCCACTCCCCCTCACCTCCTTCATCTCCACCATCCCGGGGGCTCTCCTCCCTCCTTCCACCTTCTCCTCTCCTCTTCACACCTACAGTGGATCAGGTGAGAACGCAGCTCAGGAAGATCAGAGCCAGGAAAGCCACGGGTCCTGATGGCATCAGCTCCAGACTCCTCAGGTACTGTGCAGACCAGCTCTGTCAGGTGGTCTGCCACATCTTCAACCTCAGCCTGAGACTGGAAAGGGTTCCTGCCATGTGGAAGACGTCTTGTGTGGTCCCGGTCCCCAAGACTTCACGCCCCAAGGAACCCAACCACTTTAGACCCGTGGCCTTGACCTCTCACCTGATGAAGGCTCTGGAGAGACTGGTTCTTAACCATGTACACCCCCTGGTGAGCCCATACATGGATCCTCTGCAGTTTGCGTACCAGCCTGGGATTGGGACGGATGATGCCGTCCTCTACCTGCTGCAGAGATCCTTGTCTCACCTGGAGGATGCTGGGAACACCGTCAGGATCATGTTCTTTGACTTTTCCAGTGCCTTCAACACAATACAACCATCACTGCTGAGGGTGAAGATGGAGAGGGTGAGGGTTAGTGACCAGCTGGCTGCATGGACCATGGACTACCTCACAGACAGACCCCAGTATGTGAGGCTACAGGACTGTGTGTCTGAGGTGGTGGTCTGCAGCACGGGAGCCCCCCAGGGTACAGTACTCTCACCTTTCCTCTTCAGCCTCTATACATCAGACTTCCACTACTCCACAGACACCTGTCATCTCCAGAAGTTCTCTGATGACTCTGCCATCATAGGATGCGTGTCAGAGGGGGACGACTGCGAGTATAGGAAGGTCATCACGGACTTTGTCTTCTGGTGTGAGCAGAACCACCTCCAGATGAACGTCACGAAGACAAAGGAGATTGTGGTCGATTTCCACAGGACACCGTCAATTACTCCACCAGTGAGCGTCCAGGGACTCGACATCGAGAGAGTGAGGACTTACAAGTACCTGGGTGTTCACCTGAACAACAAGCTGGACTGGTCAGATAACACTGACTCTCTGTATAAGAAGGGTCAGAGTCGTCTGTACCTGCTGAGGAGGCTCGCATCTTTTGGTGTGAGCAGCCCATTGCTGAGGACCTTCTATGACACCGTAGTGTCGTCAGTGGTCTTCTATGCGGTGGTGTGCTGGGGGGGGGGGGGGGGGGGGGGGGGGTTGCACTGAGCGAGACAAGAAAAGACTCAACAGACTGATTAAAAGATCCAGCTCAGTCTGTGGCTGCCCCCTGGACTCCATGGAGGTAGTGGGAGAGAGGAGGGCTCTGGCCAAACTACTGTCCATCTTGGAAAACTCCTCCCACCCGCTGCACCAAACTGTGAACTCGTTAAAAAGCTCCTTCAGCAACAGACTAGTGCACCCTAGGTGTAAGAAGGAGCGTTTTCGCAGGTCATTTATTCCAGCGTCTGTCAGACTATTCAATGCCGCTGTATAAATTCCCCTGGGTGGTGTTTTTGATGTGCTTTTGCCTCCTCCGGTCTGCATACTCAACCATCTATTTATGGGCAGTGGCGCATGCCCCATCCTCCTGTTTCTGGTGCTAAGGATGTGCACGTGGTTGCCTGCAAAATGTGTGAAATGCTTGCCTGCAAACTTTTTTGAACTTTGTGTTCTTGTTTTTCTATTTATTGATATTTATTTGCGACTGTGGTACTTCTTCTTTGGGCTGCTGTAACAGTGAAATTTCCCCGTCGTGGGATCAATAAAGTCTTATCTTATCTTATCTTATCTTATAAGTCTTCGGTCCGACAGTGGCGGTGCTCCACCTGCCCCCGGATTGTTTGCTTCTGGCCCCCACCAGCAAAGCTGCTTGACCCCGGACTGTGTGCCTATGGCCCCCGCCGGCAAAAGAAGCTTGCCCACGGATCGTGTGCCGGTGAAGCTGCTCGCACCCGGATCGTGTGCCGCCGAAGAAACTCGCCCCCGGATCGTGTGCCCCAGGCCCCCGCCAGCGAAGCTTGCCATTTCCCCCACTTCTCCACTCCTGGATGGCCTTTGGGGAGAGAGGAGTTCGATCCCGTTCCTGTTTGCTGCTGGTGTCCAGTTCCGTCCCATCCCTCCGTCCCCATCTGAGTCTGCTTTTTGTCCCAACTCGTCTGCCCCCCTCCTCTGCCCGGGAGGGTTGCCTTGTTGTGCGCCAGGAGGCGCACATTAGAAGGGGGGTACTGTCACGCCCTGTACCCCTTCGGCCATGTGGGGGCTCTTGGGTCTTGTTTGGTGTTTGTCTGCCCTCTTGTTCTCCTGTCAAGTCACCTGCCCTCATGTTCTCCTGCCTCGTTACTGCCCTAAAGTGTGGCACCTGTGTCCTCCCCCTATTTAAGTGTGGCTCCCCTGGTGTGTCGTGTCAGCTCTTTGTGAGGGTCTGTCCATGGGCTTGTGTGTCCTGGCCTGCCTCAGCTCCGCTCAGCTGAATCCTGCATTCCTGTTACCGGCAATAAATGCGTTTGAACTCCGCCTGGCTGCCTGCGCATGGGTCCTTCCATCCCGCACCCATGACACATAGGTAATATTTAGAGATCTTTTATTACATTCCTAGCTTTTGTATTTTTTTTTTTTTTTTTAATGGATTTTCCTACTACAGCCATTCATAGTCATCCTGGCTGTTTGTGGGGTTTTTTTTATGGAGTTGTATGTAGCTGTATTGCACAATCACAGTTTTGCCTTTTTCTTTATTTTTCTTTGTATGAAGTCCTGACCTTTTGACCTTTATTTTAATTTTTTCCATTCTTCGCTTTATTTTTTTTTATTATTTTTACCCCATTTTTTCTTTTCATCAAAAAACTAATACTATTTCAATCTTCTTTTCTTTGTCTTACTTTTCCTTTTTTTTCTCTTTTCCTTTTTTGGTTGTTGAAAATTTTCATTCAATTCGCATGATGGAGTAAATTTACTACTGCCTTTATGATATTTTTCTATTTTCAATCAAATTGATGAAACCATTTCAACTTCCATCCCTTGCAGTTTTTTTTTTTTTTTTTTTTTTTTTAAAATTCAGGGAACAAAACATCTCTGGGCAAAGTTCATGGTGTGTCCTTGAGAAGAAGAGAATAACAGACAAGAGAAAAACAAACTACGAAATCCTTTCTCAGTATTTGTGGAGCGTAAAGAAAGAAATGGCGTGGAACTTCACGTTGTGCAAAATAAATGGAAAACATTGACTCACACTGAGTAGAGAATGAAATTTAGCAGCTTTAAAAATGTGTTGTTATGGTTTCTGTGTGCGGCTCCTCGAGCAGATATCTTGTAAAGACATCTGCATAAAGCAGCTTGATTTGTTAGAGCCTGGAGAATCTGTTCTCATAGAAGCGTTCCAGAAGATGGACTGATGGATGAGCGACTGTTCTGACTCACATAACGAACTGCTATGTTCAGCCACTCTACTGAGACGTCTCCCTCACACTCTGCTCACTTCTGCTTGAAGTAGCATTATCAATAACCGGCCTGCCGCTGAGGACGGGCTCCTCGCCGGCTGCGTGGCGTTGGCTAACCGTACCGACTTGGTGGAGCTGCGGTTGTTAGCAACAGATGTCAGTGTCACATTATATCTGTTTCCAGCTGAGCTGCTCAGGCTTCACCGCAGTGAGACGTGTTTTCCACAGCTCAGCTTTGGTTCTGGGTAAATTCAGAAATTCGCCCCAAGTTCAATAAGTTTCAATTCACTGATGTAAACAACTACAAAACTTTTATTGCCTGGAAATTTACTTTCATAGCAAACTCCTGTATGTAAAGACACTAAGATGACGGATGTGAGGATGAAACAGACCAGATGTGGGATTGAAGTGTAGACATGAGCAACATAATTTAATCAATAAAGAATATAATCTATAATTGAAGAACTTCTAATATCAGCGTTAAACATGACCACAAAAACTTGATTGATCCTATTGTTGGGAACGGGATAAAGAATAATACCGAGAATGCAATCACATACAAACACAAATATTCCCCATATGAATATAGATATGGTATATATGGATACAGAAGAGACAATGCCTTAAAATAAAGTCCTCCAATAAAAGTCATGGCGGGTCTTCAGAAAAAAAAGGAAAAAACTAAATCAAAACAACTGATTTATTTTTTTGTTCACTACATTAAAATCAGATGTGACAATAAACAATACAAATGTTTTCTTATGTTGTGCATTCTTCAATGATTCATTAAGATAAAGTCCTTCAACTACTTTTGTGTAGATCTGATACAAATGAAGTCAAATAATCAGAAATGATTCCATCGTGATGCTCAGAGGTCTAATGTGGACGTAACGGTTACGTTCTGGAAAACATGACCAGTTATTATAAAATACATTTAGTCACATTTTTGTCAAAAACATGTTGCACAACATGTTGACACCAGCTCCTCTCAGATCTTTTTATAGTCAGCTGCTCAGCCAAACAACACCTCTGTTAATTACTCAAACCAGTGAAACATGACGACCTCGACTTAATGAAGGGCCGCTGGGTGAGAGGAGGTGCGGAAAAATGAGGAATTAGTGTCAGCAATGGGAGCATTTCTCATCTATACCCACTAATGAAGATCCTACAGCCTAAACCAGGTTCTTTATCAGCTGTTTGAAAGGTTTTGACATTGTTTTGATGTAAAGCAGCTGTCTCTTGTGTGATAACGCATCCTTGATCTTTAGGAAAATGCCAGAATGCAACACCTTGTGCAACACACTGATATTATCATGTACCTTAAACTAAAAAGTGTTTTCATCAGAGTTCAGTAAAGGGTGTGAAACTTACAACACATTTAGTATTTTCCCTAAATCCTTCAAGTAAAAGTCACGGTGAGCCAGCTGAGGAAACGCCTCTCATTAAAATAACAGCTAAAACAAAGCCTGCGCGTGAAAGAAGTAGTGAAAACACAAAAAAGATGACGTTGTGTAAAGGAGGCCTAAATGTGAAGAATCTGTGAGACACGGACTGTGATATAACAGCTTCTATATGCACAAAGCTTCCGTATTTGAGGCCAGAAGTTTCTTCCATTGTTGCGAGCCTGAACGTGTGAGACTGTGGCGTCTGGGAATAACAATTACTGAAGTCTGTTAGACTTGTTGTCATAAGATGTTTTAAAATTGTTTCTTTGGCCCCTGATCCCATATCTCCATAATTAATCTCCTCACAGCGAGGACTGAACATCGTGGTTATTGTTCCTCAAAACGTTTAATCTTCGAGCTCCTTGATGTAATCTGTGCTCCAGTCAGTGTTGAACATGTTTGTGTGGAGTGAACACTGTTCCACTCGCCGCCTCCTGAGTTCAGCCTCTCTCTGTCTGCATGCGAGTCGTAGCGTTTGGCAGAAAGTCTCTGATAGTTCCCTGATAGTGCTATTTTTCTCCCCTTGGCTGGAATCCGCCAGAGGATGTTATAGAAGTGAACACCTATCCTGTGCAGAGCTTGGCTTCCTCTCATTTGCTGCACACGATTCATTTATACCCACGATTCTGTATCTTTTCTTCTGCTATAAGTGTATAACCTCAAAGCTCTCGCTGGGAACAATTAGCATTCAGCCGCATCCCGATTCAGGCCGTCGTTACTGCCGTGACTTTGAAATGTTTCTTTTAAAATAAGCCGTTTATTCTGCTCCAAACACATTCATCCGCAGAGCCTTTGTAGCCTGAAAGTGAATTATTGCACTCAGGCTGTGCTTTAGAAAAACTGCAGCCTGCAGGACTGATGGCTCTCGCTTTTGTTTCAGATCTGTTTGAGTGATTGCATTATACCTCACAGGGTGTCCTTTGACGCCGGGTCAAGGTAGAGCGCAGACGGCTCCGTCTTTCCTCTCCAAGTAAAGTGGGCTCAGAGTATCAGGCTTTTTACCACAGATGCATCCTGACTAATGGAAACACCTTCAGCACATTATTGTATCTCATATCACGGCGGTGGTGGACTGTAAACCATTAAATAACACAGTCACAGTGTTATTTATCCTCTGAGCGCTAAGAGCACCAGCAGGGGTGGATAGAGTGTTTTCAAGGTGTCCTTAATGGCCTCGACTCTGGTTTCCCCACAATGACTTTAAAGCTTTTGGATTCCAGAGTTTTTTGCTCCTTGGATGCCGTCCTGTCTGATTGTGAGACCACCCAACTGCTTCCACAAACTAAATCCTGTTTTCATCAAGACATGTTTGATTATTTTAGGGTGCAGTTTGCATTCGTCCAGTTGCCTCAACTGATTTTATTTTCTTTTTGAGGATTTGAACACAGACTGCTATTGTTATAACTAACTGTTGCCGCCATAAAAATTCTTTTTCTAAACCTACAGACTGCAAAAGTAGAGCAAAGAGTCAGAGCTTCTTTGTTTCCTCATTCGAACACACTGTGTTCACAGTTCCTAATTCAAAGATATCATTGTTTAAATGTTAGAGGATGAGACATGAAGACACTGAAGCTTCAAAGTATAAAATTTGCTGAGTTCTTGCAAGTTTCCTGGTTAAATCCAGTTTCTTCATCGGTCTGTATCTCCGCAGTCTCACACAGTGACTCCAGATGTGCCTCGATCTCCTCCAGAAAGGCAGCGGAGTGAAGAGTCGTCGGCAGCTCTTCTGTGTGGATGTTTTTCCTGGAGGATTTCCACACGCCTCAGTCATAATGTGCTCCTCGCCGGCCGGGCGGCACGCAGTGGGAAGCAATTCCTCGCAGGAAGCGAGCGAGCGGGAGCAGTAATGAGCGGGCGTTCGATCGGCGGCGGACGACCGTCGATGCTCTTCCTCTGGGTTTAACGGCTTCCCATCGCGTTGCTGCTGCAGCGCACTCTTATCTACTCCGCCGGTTATTGACCAGACTGGAGGTCAAACAGGAAGTTTCAGTGGTGACAAATGCAACTTTCTAATACACAACAGACAAAACAGCAGAAACCCTCTGGCTGCTCGGCACGTTTAGGCCACGACGTTTCAAGTCGTTTCTGCATCAAAAAAGCTGCATTTACATGCCAACATTTTTTTTTTTTTTTCAATTCCAGTTACAGTGGTATCTGAACTCGACGGAGCTGCAGAGCGTTCAGCATGAAGAGATGTCTCGTCTGATATTCAGAACTGCCGACTCATGCCTGGCTCTGGCCCGGGGCTGCCAACACATGAGGAAATCTATTGAACGACTGTTATTGCTTTACCAACAAGCTCAACCTGTTTCCTCAACTGCGACCTGATGGAAGCAAACGTCGGCATTGATTTTCTTTTGGGGAAGCGTCTGCGAGGGCGAGCCGACGCGTTCAGAGCTGAGATCCTGTTATGCACTAATCCTGACTGCGGGGCAAAGGAAGGAACCCGAGCCAAGAACTCAGCGCAGACAGCTCATCTGAGGAAATACTCTGAAAATCACACCTCTGCTGTCCAGGGGAGGAGAGATGTCACAGCTCCACATGTCGGATTATCGCTTCCCGGATGTTTTTTAAAAACTTCTTCTGGCCTCGGATTGGATTCATGTGTGCAGCTTCAAAGTTTATCAGCCGCACGGAGCGAAAAGATGTTCAAGGACTGATTCAAGGACTCGTTCTCCTCGAGGAGCCTCTTTATCGTGGCTGTGAAACCAAAGAAATTTACACTTAATGCAGCAATTTCAACAAAAATCTGACTTATCTATTGCTGGAATTTGACGGCATGTGATGCCAGTGAAAGCGTGATTCTTTTTTCGTTCTTCTTTTTTTTTTTTTAAGTTGAACTCGTCGACGCCTGCCAGCTGGATTTGACATCTCATTCGCTGTTTTCACTGAGCTCTGCAGCACATTAGTCAGTGATCTGTTTTAGTTTTCATCACATGAGAAGTGCAAATGGACTGTGAATCCTCTCTGCACTCACAGCCTCCTCATATTTTGCATTTTATATTCAAATGAAGCTTAATGTGGAAACAGTTAACGGGTGTACGTTAGCATGTTTCTTGGTGTGGGTGTGTGTGTGTTTGTATGTGTGTGTGTGCCAGAAACTTTCAGAAGTACAGTTTTGCATGTCACTGAAAAGCTTTAATTCATCAAAAGTTTTTTAGTAGTTACCTTGCTATTTACTAGAGACACACACACAGACTTTCTGTTGTCAACCTTGTTTCATTGCTTCTCTTCCTCTTCCTGCTACATAAAGTCTGAACCGCATACAGAAGATGACATTTACATTTTCTCCAGCAAACTTTTCACTTCTTAGTAATTCATGTAACACTGATGTCTGTGCTGATAAAATTATCTGGATTTATGAGACTGAACTTTTGGAACCTGGCGGAATTACTCTCAATTCAACCAGTTCTTTATTTTTTTGTGCCTCGGGAGGAAAACACGTCGCTGCTTTGTTCTCTCTTCAAAATAACTCTTGTTTACCACATTCCCATCACTATGGAAAATGAGCGTCTTCATTAAAATGGCTCAGAAAGATAGACCATCTCGTTGTCAGAATTCAGTGAGCAGCCTCACAAAAGCTCACCTGACGGTCAAAATGAGTTTCAGGTCGTATTTTCAGGATGTGTTCAGAAGAAGCCTTGTGGGAACGCGCGGTTTCTGCTTTATTGAGCGAAATCACGCCCGTTATGGATTTCATCGGGGAAGGTGAGGGAACCTGCAGGAGGCCCTCTCGTGTAAATAAGAGTCCGCAGGGAGCTGCTAATATTGGCAGCCGCAGAACTACGAGTGGGTGATTCTCAGCTGTGGCCAATTAAAAATCTAACAGCCTTTTTTCTTCTCTTTCGGTTGCATGACACTAAAGGTGTGAAGGAATAATTGTACCTGTAAATAGTCAATACTTTTATGAGACTATAAGACGGCTCTCCTGCGTGAACTCTCTTGCTTTAACTTCTTGCTGCCTCCTAATTGTACTTTGGTTTTATTGATTAAGTGGTGCAGATGTCGGATGGATGGATGGAGCTCTGCTCTGCCTCTGACTGGTTTGTACTCGCTGCATTCACTGATTTCCTGTTTGTTTATGGTGCAACAGGAGGAGGAACGAGCTAATAAGTAGTACGTCCCTACAAGGCAAATATTAACCAAAAAATATCCGAAAATGATTGATTTTGATTTGATTTTCTGTATTATTTTGAATATTGCAACATAAAAAGAAAACAAAAGACAATGAATGACATGTAAAAAAAAAAAAAAAGGAGTGGGAATAAACTGAAGTTCATCTAAATGCACCAGTACACCCTCACTCAGATGTCATAACATTTTACTTCCTGTTTTGTTCATATGAGCCATTCTATGGACAGACTTTCACTGAATAGTCATCTAACAGGCCATCAGGTCAGAAACAGCTTCCACATGCGTGTGTTTTGCAGATGCATTGGAATGACTGTGACTTTACGAAACCTAAAAGTCAATCTGAAAGTCATCAAACCCTGGTTGGTTCGGTCCATCAGAACGCCGGATGTCACGCTCGCCGTATCAGAATCAATCTATCAGCAGCCAGAGGAAAGGCGGGGGGAGAGGGGGGAGAGGGGGGGCTTCACAGGAGATCTGTTTGTGAAAATGACAGATTACTGATTGTGCGATAAGGTTTGTGTATCAGTCGGGCTGTAATCCTGTCGGTTCCGGTCCTTTTCTTCACTGCTCCTAAACGCGCTCGCCGTCCCGATGCGCTCGGGGGAAGCTGAACACTCAGCATGGACGCCGGACTGATCCCAGCCTCTGACGCCTCTCACTTGATCTCTATCTGCCGGCGCTTTGATCGCACCGTCCCGGGACGCTGTAATCTGCTCGTGTCGGGCAATAATAGACGCTGTCAACGTTTAAGCCTCCTGCAGCGACGCAGTTTTCCTCCCAGTCGACGTCTGGATGAGTTTTATCAAAAGTACAGACTCACTTTGCACCTCTGAAAGTTTTCTGCCCTCGTGTTTATCAGCAGGATTAATGGTAATGATAGTGTGTTGATAGATGAAGTGCAAATAGAAAAAGGAACGTGTCATGAGCTATCAGCGAGGATGAGCTCAGTGTTGAAAACTCCTTCAGCTCATCACCCAGGAATTCCTCTGACATGAGAGCTGCTCCTCATCTCTCTGCCAAACGACGAGCTGAACCTGAAAACAGTGATAATGTTTGAACCAGACTCGACGCTGTTTTCAAGTGAAAATGCGGCTTTTAGAAAACGGCTCCAAGATGGAGCTTTTTGAAAATGTTCTGACCCCTTCGTGAAAACTACATCATTTTCAAAATGTCGTCGTGTAGACGCAAAAGATTTTCTGAAACGAAAACTCCAAAAGGATGCATTCTCACTGGAAACATTGTCATGTAAATGGGCCTGAATGGGGAAGTTTGGGATAAAATGCTCACCTGTTGTAAGTATTTCTCTCCTCAAACCAGAGCGAAGACATATTCTAATTACTGCACCAGTCAGTGGTCAGAATGAAGGCTGCATTACATCAAGAGAATATACCAGAATATTATCAAGAAATAATAATACTGTGTTCAGAATTTGAAATTTGTTCTTCAAAATAACAGTCTTCTTTCACTTTCTCCTAATTCGGGGGCTTCAATACATTTCAAGCCTCCTTGGATTTTGGCCCACAATCCCTATGTTCAGATTTATGAGCTCTAATGTTTAATGTTTATAACATATTCAACAAATTCCTCCTCGGACGTATTCAATTCCACATTTTTGTGTTTGCGGGGCCTCAATCGCTGTTCAGTGAAGATAAACTCTGGAAAAGCAGAGAGACTCTCTTTCCATCGGCTCGTTCTCGTGTAAGCAAGATCTAAACAACGAACAGCCGTCAAATGAATTCCCCTGTTGGCCAGTAAATCGCACACAATGGTTTATGCAGTATTTATCTGGGACTCCATCTGATTGGTCAGATATGTTTACATGCAGTGCCTGAATGCGCCGTGCACGGATACATAATTTATTACCGTTCAGCCAGAGCTTTGCAATGTGCGTGCATGTTGATAACAGTGATTTCATATTTATATTGCAGTCATTATGTTACAGCTCGCCGCTGTACCTCCCGAGAATTGAGCTTTCCAGCTTGACCAAACGAGCTTCAGCACGCCAGCGATATCCCCACTCCAGATTATGAAGTTATTAAGTGGTGAAATGGTAATAAAAGCCGTGTTTGAGGATCACACCTGTTTGGAGGTGATTAGATGCTGCGGGGAGGAGAAAAGCGCCTCGGGGAGCTGTTAATGAAACTTTCATCTCTGCTCGCTGTGCGGGGAAATTCACGAGTGACTCACGCAGCGAGGACTCGACGGAGGAGGAAGCAGAGCTCCGCCACTTCAGTTACTTTCACCTTTGAAACAAGACAATCACTTTACAGTTACGGCGGAGTTGATGATTGAGTCTCGTTACCAGTGGAGCCAATATCTGCTCGACGTTAGGAGCGCTGACGCGATTGGATAATGTTAGCAGTGGAGTCGGGCTTTTTCCAAGCTTGCCCCCCACGTAACTTTTCATTTATGACTGTAAATGTTCAATATGGAGACGTCCTGCTCAAATCGACTAACACAGGATTTCAGAAAGCTTTGGGGGACTTCACGTAAGTTTTGTCCATCTCTATAAACTGTCAGTGGTTCTTACTCAGGTGTTGGCTTGCCTTGCTTGGTTTAGCTGCAGGTGGTTGTTCAGGATTTATTTCAACTTAAAACTTTAACTTGTAGCAGTCAGGAGTTCCCCAAATATATAAATGGTTTCAATATTACTGTTCCTTTGAATGTTTTCAGTAGGTATTGATCAAAGATTGCTTTCCCGCACACCTGCATGCATTGACTTGACCTGAAAGTCCTCAGATGAATGATCCATGTCAGACGTTTTGATCATTTTGATTTCAGTCCCTGCTGATTTATTCCATCATCTGTCAGAGGAGTTACAGTCACGCACACAAAACACTTCAATGCAGAACAAATACATTTCAAAACTAGAAGTGCACATGCCCTTTGTTTGTTATTTTTTCTATGTGCATGAGCAGCTTCCTGTGAGAGTGTGGCCGCAGATCGCACCAGGCCGATGCGCCGTTAGGCATCATTTAACACGAGCTTCATCTGCTGAGCTCCTACTTAACTCCACTTACCCCCAATTTCCACAGGACGCGAAAGCGCCGCACCGCGCCTTGAAACGTACTGCGCAGCACTTAGAACCCATTCTCTTCTATGAGACAGTTTCCACTGGGCGCGAAAGCGCCGCGCCACGGCGCTGGTGATTCGCTTCAGTTCTATTTTCTGCGCCGCCGCTTCTAAACCTCGTAAATTCACTGTTGTTCAGAAAGCACCAGACAGGAAGTTACACCGGAAGTTTTGAAATAAAACACAATGCACAACCTCACAAACGTAAACTTTTTCCTATATGTTGTTATTACGCCGCCTTGGGAGGCACGAGAATCAGCTCAACAGGGTCCCAGACAGTAGTGAACGCGGAAATTACCGTTTTTATGTAGAATAAACCATACAAAAGAAACTATTGTATCAAGAAAAGCACTCATTTGAGATTAAAACATAAACCATGTACTGACCCAAGCTGGAAGTACTATAGATTACAGATCAATGTGGCTGGACGAGCAGAGCGACCTTGCAGAAGCGAAATGAGGTGTGTGTTTTTTGTTTTTTTTTTCTGTTTATATCATGTGCTGTTCGTGTGATATTGAGAGCACGAGAGCCTCTCAGAGGAGCAGCCCTCCCCATCCGGACGGCGCTGAGCTGCCAGTGTGCGTTGACTTTGGAGCAAGACGCTGGCGTTCCGCTGCGCTTTCGCGTCGCAGCGCTTTCGCGTCCGGTGGAAATTGCGGGTTAGCATTGTTTTCCCTCCGCATTACTCAGAGGAACAAACAACTGTTCTTCCTTTTAATTGTTAATATGTGATCTGGCCTCTAATCAGAATAAGCTTATTGTTCATCTTTAAAAGCCTCCATACGGCTGACATTGCTCCTCCTATATGGGAACTGTGAGTGGCTAAGCTAATTCCCGGCTCCACTGATAAGCTAATGTCTGTCAAGGTCGGTTTTCAGGCGGGATTTATTCCAGCACTTGAGTAGCAACAGGATCAAACCCATTACACCGCAGCTGCTTATAAACCCTGAATCAATGGACTTAATCACTATTATCTGTAAAATAAAACAACGTAATTTGATTTGATTCCTATAATTACAAATACTGCACAGTCAGGAGAAAAGAACAATTTCACATGAGGACAAACTTTCATGATGTATCATGTATCATTATTGAAAAAGAAATGTCTGTGTGTTTAGAATATTAAGCAGGAGCTGTTGTTGAGAGGTTGATTGATGACAATGTTGGCAAACTAATATATTGATGTGACGATTTGGAAATCAGACCTCCAGTACTTTATGGACTTTGTACTTGTTTTGCTGCATCCCGACGTTGTTCTGGCCTCCTACCCCCTGAAATTTTTACATTTGTGCTTGAAATTTAAATATTTTCTCTTTGAATAAAAGCTAAATGAAGTAGACTTGAGCATTAATGAATATGAGCATTAATAGCCCACTTTAACCGAATGGACAGGTAAATTAAAAATAACATATATACAACATATACAAAACATGAAACCTAATTGATGTAAAGCTTATATTGAATGTTTGCATTAAAATAAGTGCTTTATTTCCTGTAAAGTCTTTGCCGGCTCAAATGCAGACAATACGGAATCAAGTGCCGAAGCATTTCTTATAAAAAATAAAAAGCGTCTTTGATCAGAAAGTGTATTTCATGTTGTCTTGTCACTGCAATTAAATTCTGAACAAAAGAGCTCATGAATGAACTGTTTTGAGGTTTTACAAGCTGCAGTAAATATCTCAGGGTTTCTACTTGAAGTGTGCTTGAGATGTTTGCCAACTTTTTCTCTGAAAGATGTGAATTATCATCTGCTGCAACACAAAGCTTCCCTCAAGGTTCCCCTCTCCACTAGATCATTTCTCCGTGAGCCGGAACGTGGAAACACTGTCCCTGAATGCAATGCATTATGTCCGTCTCGTGTGGCACCGCTTCATGTACGGCGCGCCGCGGTGTAAGAGGACATTTTCATTGCTCACAAAGCTTGTATTTGTGGACCCAGCTGGACGTGAACAGATGCACATGTGGGAGGTTGGGACTTTGGACCTGAGCGGCGTGCAGCATTTCCACTCCGTCTGCAGCAGCGCTCGGTCAAAGCGCAGTTAAGCCTGTCTGTTCAGAGCTGTGTTTACACTGCATGACCTCGGGCAACAACAAGAACAAAACCTCCCTGAGAAGCAAATCTAGAAGTTATAACAAGATTTAATAAAAACAACAATCAAAGCCAGGAGCATTTTTAATCTACCCCGTTTGTCTAACCCCCGTATGCACTCATGTTCAACCAGTGCAGAACGGGAAAACAAGCTACACTGTTTTGTTTTTTTTTTTATTGGGCTAGGTAGAACATGCACACAGAAAGGTTACAAAGCCTGGCCTCCACAGGAGCGCTAACCCCGACACAAATTACCAGACAAACACAGAAATCAGACAGGAACTTTGAAAACAAACCGTCAGTCTGTCGACGGTGAACCGTCTGCTGGAGCAGCCGTCTGTGGTAAACTCAGCAACAAGCTGCCACCGCTCAACGGCTCCCTTCAACGCAGAACGCTACTGTGGCCTCCTTTCTCAAGACGACTGATCCACCTGCAAGTCAATGGAAGGCTTTAACTTTCTAACTGTGTGAGAGTAAAGTGTGGTCAAACATTGTTGAACTACATTAGAGGGAAACTACAGATCACTTAAAAGACACCTGAAGTTCTGCTTTCTGTTTCCAGTGTGAATGTTTTCTAGTGAACATGGAACGTTTTGTTGTGTTTTGAGGGTCCCGTCTACGCGACAAAATTACACTGTCCATGTGTGTTTAAGGATCCTGCTGTCAGATCCTGAGGGGGAACAAAACTTTGACTATTCAACTGTTATAAAATGTAATTTCTACACCTGGACATCTTTTAAGAGGGTTTCCTAAAACAATGCTCCTCATGTCTTCTGTTTTCCACCACTACGAGTGCAGTGTTTGAACTTGGGCTACCAGTGTCATTATTTCTCATTTATGAAGTCCACTTTAACTCAAAGACTCCAAGCTAGAATGCTGAACTCTCTCAGAGATGACATGATGGATATTTTGGGTCCTGTATCCTGGGATTATCGTCCATGTTGTACTCTGAGAGGATTACCAACAGGAAATTAGTTTTCAACTTCAGGAGGGGGAATTAGTGACAAATTCGGGATTTAGCAACGGCAAGAAGTTTTGAATATTTGATAGAATGTTGCAGTATGTATGAAAACATGAAGCAGTTAGGAATTTAACTCAGACACATGTCAAAGCCTTGATTTGCTATAAATACGTCTCACCCTGAGGCCATGTTGAAGAGCTCGTACTTCAAGTTTGATGATGAAACAGGAGCAGCTTTGAAGCTTCGTCTGTTCGCCACAGACTTCCTTTCCCCTGGAAGATGGATCTCTCATTCTGACGTGTTAATTTCTGTCACAGTTTTTGTCTGTTTGCCACAAATTATGACTGATTCTGGCCTCTTCAGGAGACTTGAGGGAAAATGATCTGCTGGGGAAAGCGGTGCTGTTTGGATCAAACCTCAGAGAGTTATTTCACAGAGAGGTCACCGGAATAGAGGTCAAGCTGAGATCAGAGTGGAAACACAGCTGACGGGTGACTCTTCAGCAGGCGGAAACCAAACAAGCTCATGTCAGAGTCGGTTTTAACCATGTGATAAAGTCAAGCTTTGGTTGCTTTTCTTTTACATCAGTAACAATTTTATATGGATCAATAGCTGGCAGTTGTGGTTGAGAATCACCTGTAAAAGTAATCCAGCGTCATCGTCTGTCCATACGACTGTCCGTGTACTTGACGTTGTTCCTGCTCGGCAGCCGACCGCCGTCATCCGTCTGTGGGACGAGAAGTGGAACTAGACTGTGTCCGTCAGGGATTAGCAGTGTCGCTGGATAAAATGGAGAAAGTCTTTAATGCAGCGGAGCGAGCGTGAGGTGTACGCTGCTGGCGGGCACAGCCGCTCCGCAGACTCTTTCCTGCCAGAACAGTTCTAACTTGGCTGTTTTCCCTCAGTGTCGGCACTGGGAGACGCGTCTCACGGAGATTCCTGGAGAGTCGGCGCTCTGGCACCGTCTCCACTCTGACCCAGCCCAACGCGGGGGCCGAGTCCCCGGTGGCGGCCGACACACTAAGTGCTTTCAATTATTCAAGAGCGGAGTGAGAAATACGTGGCGGCGCCATAAATTGAACAAGGTGGGTCAGAGTCTCACGGAGGACTGGATGCTCCTCTTCTCATGTTACAGCCCGATGGTTTCACACAGACCCGATCGGACAGGGATCTCCAGGAGCCGCTGCGGTCTCTGCCCTCAGTCGACCAGAAACCTCTCAGTCCTCTCAGCGTCGCTCAGAACCGAGCCCCCTCAGGATGAACTCATTTAACAGAACTACCTGTCAGTTTTTCTGTCATTCAGACTTGTTGGCCGATTAAAAAAACAAGAAGCTAAATTTGTAAAATGTTTTTTGTTTTGTCAGTTATTTATGTCGATCTGAAAGGCGGTGGTCTGAGTGAACGCCCGTCTGTTTGCCCGTCGATACTTTTCTCTCATTCTTTCCTCTTAACTCAGACCAGAACAGCAGAAAACCTGAGTTCACCTCTGCAGGTTTCTTCCTGTTAAGGGAGTATTTTCCATTCCACGGTCTTCTCTTTTTGCTCATCTGAAGTTTGTTTTCCGAAATCGTGACAAAATGTGGAAAAGTTCAAGGGTTATCAATACAAGCTCGTTTTTTTCAGAACAAAATGAATTTGAGCAAGTTGAGCGAGTCTTACATGTTGGACCAGCGCAGCTTGAAATGCACAGACCACTTAATGAAACCCAGGTTCATGAGATCCATGTGGCATGTAATCAACTCACGCAAAAGTAAAAGCATCAACTATTCTTGGTATTTAGCCCAAAAAGTTCATCCTGATTTTCTTTCATAATTTAAAGCCACTCCCGTGGTTTTGAGCCTAAACACGTCCGGTTCTCCTCCCTCAGGTACACATAACAGGATGTGGTGTTTACGTGCCATGTCTTGTTCAGGCCATTAAAGATTTAGAGAGCAGGACTCAGGATTCATGTGATGTATGAATTAAACAAATAACACAGCAACAAGATTTCCTCACACAAAAGCTTAAAAGCTTTCAATCAGGCACAAACACTGAAAGCAGAACGTTGGAGTTTATTTTATGTGAGTTTGATATGATGCAGAGAGAAATGAAGCAGATTTGAAAAGTCTGATTGAGTTGTTAAAAAGGACAGAATTTTTTTTCGGTCACCTTTAAACATGCAGAAGAGAAAAAAAAAACACTTAATCAGCCTGCGACCAAAGTGGGTTATTTTCCACATGCAGAGGAAGGTTTTTCTTCCGAGAATCTAAACGTATTCAACTGCTTGAATTTCCGCTGCGTTTTGGTTTACATGACAACGCTGCTCAGAGCCACTGTGGAAACGCAACTTAATGAGAAGTAGCATTTGGAGCTCCCAGGGTGGAGTTTCGGGATACTGTACTCCATGTTGGCCACTCCCGTTTGAAACTAAATATTGATCTCTGTTCTGTTTTTTTGTTTGTTGTTGTTGTTTTGTTTGAGTGTGTTCACCAGCTACGTATCCCCAGTCAGCACAGTTTAATAAAATTCATTCCAGTCTTTCAGAAACAGCAACTTTCATCAATAAAGGTGCAAAAAAAAAAAAAAAAAAAAAAAAAAAACAACTTTCCCATGCGACCCGAAGTAAATATTCATCAAAACGACTTGCACTATTGAGAGATGTTTTTGGTATAAAATAATGGCTGCCCGCCTCACTGCAGCCTCCGGCAGTTTCCGCCCATGCTCCAACAGCCTCCACTGAATCTCTGAATCTCTCAAGGTTAGCTGCTGATCCGGTTTGAGCTGAGGAAGCATCACCGACGGAACAATGAACCAGAAGGTGTGACTGAGACTGCGAGATGCTTTCTCCTCGGCGCCAGATGACACCGATCGTGGGCATCTGCTCCGAAGCGCGGCCCCTCGCCCTCCCGGTCTGTCCGGCAGAAGCTGATGCAGGCGCACAGCTGGCGGTCTGTCACACCTGCGCTTCGTATCCGTGCTGCAGCGCTCTGCGTGCATCAGGAACAAATGGGAGGCTGCAGCTTACATCAAGCCAGCGGAGCAGAAACAGGAGGAAAAACATTCACGGGCTGAATTTCAAGCAGCAGCAGAATAACTTGCGTGAGCATTTGGGTCGTCGTGGTTGTGCTCGATGTGTGTGTGTGTGCGTTCACTTTTGTGTCATTGCATTTGGATTTGCGTGATGATTTCTATATGTGTGTGATACAATTAGTGCATCTGTAAGATGTTTGGTGTGTGAAAGCCTTTGAGGAGCTGTGAATGTCTTTTCTTCATACAAAGTGTTTTGCTATTTTACTGCAGCTAAGAAATTCTCACAAGAGCAACTTTCTCGCAATTAGGGTGGTTGTTATTTACCAGTAATAATAATACCAGCAACTGAAATCTGAGGAGCATGAAGGTCTTTTGAGTTCTCTGAGCTCGTGTTTAAAAAAGTATCTTTGAATGATGTGATCCTGCTGGAAGTTTCGGACATCCTCAGGTAGACTGTGGAGTTCAAACCTGCTCAGTTAATACTGAAGAAGAAGAAAATCTCTGTCCCATCACGGCAGCAGCTGTAGGCAGGGTGGATCCAAACTTTTGCAGTGTTTACAACAAATTCTGAAATCATGAAATCTTCTGTTTTAGTCCCTGAAACGTGACTGGAGACTTTCTGTTTCTCACCATTCTCTGGAAAGCCTGGGGATGGTTGTGTGTGAAAACCCCAGCAGATCGACAGATTGTCAAATATTCAGATCAACATCCAAAAAGGTTAAACGTCGCCGTGCTCAGTTTGAACGTCAGCAGCTCATCTCCATCGATCAAAATGGACTGAATTGAGATTTTTCTGTTTCCTCTGTGCTTGTTTCAAAGCTGCAATACAACAGAGAAATCCTCTGCTGAGTGTCGTTTATCAATAAATCAATTTTTATCTGCACAGCACCTCTCAGACAGGAAAGAATAACTCAAAGTGCCTCTCCAAAGCACTTAACACTCTGCCTCAGCGCGAGGCCTTCAAGGACAGGCAGGAGCGTCGGTCATCCGCTGTTTCAGAGTTTGTTTTTTTCTTTTTTCTCTCTCAGGTGATCAAGGACATCTCTCGTTTGTGTTTTAGGGTTTTTCTGAGGAGTGTTGAGAGTTTTAATGAAAGAGATGTTCTGCCAGACGGAAGCTCTCGCGCCGCCTCTGGTTTCCGGCTCCTTGGCGTCCCCTCCCCGTCCCCGTGTCGGATTGCTGCTTCTTGTCTTCACCTGGTGACGGCGGTGCACACTGCGCTCTTGTTGTGCGTCTTGCTGTCGGTTTGTCTGCTGTTGCCTTCCTTGCGCTCCAGGCCTTCCCCGTGTTTTCAGCGTTGGCGGTGTGTCGTCGCTCCTGTCATCTCTGCGTTCGCTGCGCTCCAGGTTTGTATTTCTGGAGTTTTTGCTGGATATAAAATGAGCTCCTTAAACACTAACAGCAACGTCTGGCCTTTTGAGTCCTCCCTTCAGTGAACCTTGACATAATATCGGTGCACACAAACAGATTTTTAATAGTCACTAGTGTTGCTATACTCAGTCAAATCCTGTCATCTCTTTGCTTCACTGTGTGCATTTTCACATTAACGGAGTATGAACTCACATGCTTATTATCTGTTGACTCTGTCCTCGCGGCTGTTTTGTTTCTCGTGTTTTCTCGATCTTTCTCTGTGATGTTAAACTGCGAGTCGGGATGTTATGAAAGCAGCTCAGGTGTGACATGAAAGATGGATTTTTAAAGAGACAAATCAGCACAACAAAAAGTGGAGAGAGTCACTTCAGCTGATGAATGGGTGAGCGTCGATGAGCCATAAACAAAAGCCAAAACATTTAGGGCGCCATTCCGCTTTCATACATCAAGAAGCTGTAATGAGCATCCAGGTACAGAGCTACCATCTTGAGCCTGCGGTGAAGCAGCCGCAGTGATTAAGTGAGTTTGTCACTCTGCCTTGTTCCCACCGTGCTCTGAAGTGACGACAGTCTCTCAATCCATTAAAACACCTTCTTTTTTTCTTTTTCTAAATGGCAGTAATTTCGTCACAGAAGCATCTGCTTCGGTGTCACATCGTGGCAACGACAACAAGATTTCCCTTCAGCAGAAGTCGTGTTGCTGGGGAGATGCAGACCGGGGAGCGGCTTCATCGCTTCAGCCGAGTGTTAATGCCTGCGACGGGACTCCTGCAGCATTTTGTGCCACAGAGCTTTTAAGATCTTGAGCTGCCACCATGTGTAGCTTTTATTATTCATGTTAAGCTTTGGAGTGAATCTCATCGTGCATGTTCAAGGTACAAAAAAAGAAAAGAAAAAACCCTCTGATTTAGTTTTCTCAAATGATTTAATTCTCTCCAAACAGAGGAATCTGTATGTTTGATTTTGTCCTCTAAAAACGGTTCATTCCACCACTGCTGCTGTTTTAACACATTTTTATTTGACTGTATTTCACCTCTGGCTTCTCAGCTGCTGGACAAGGTTACTTCTCCAGAAAAAAAAAGGTTGATAAAAAAAAAAAAAAAAAGTTTTTGAACGTCACCAAGCTGCAGATCTAAAGCAATTCAAGATCCACTCTGTGAAAAATCTCAACCTTCATTGTCAGGATGATCTGGTGGACAGTATTGATCTGTGTGTGTTTTAGACTGTCCCAGATGAGAAAAGCTCCTGTGATGTAAAAACTGTGAATTCACGTTTCCTGAGGTGTGTGCAGATGGTCACTCTCTAGTCAGCCTGTGTGAATTCTTTGCAAACGACGGATCCGATTGTCTCATTGACGTGAATGGATCACTCCCATAATGCACTGTGGCGATGGCCATTCATTGCTCAGGATCTAAAACCCAGCTGGATAAGGCCGATCTCATAAGATAGAAGTGTTTACATGACAGTTTTAATTTGATTCATAATCACAACTTCTATAAGAAAACAGAATGGAGTCACAGACATCAGTTTTGGGAGTTTTAGGTGACATCTTACATGGTTCATCTCAAAACAACTGAAGCAGGTCGACTATACTCGGTTATATGCATGAAAGAGATTTCGCTGCTTGTTGAAACGAATTAATCAGTTCATGTAAAATCCCTTGATTAGACGGGCTGAAATGAAAGAAAAAAATGTCCCCGAGGTAATTAATAATATATGCTTAAACCGGGGTCCTCTGGCTGTGAGCAGAGGGTGCTAACCACTGCAGCACTGGGTGACCAACGGAGAAAACTTCAAGTTTGGAGTCTAAAGTTGGTCTGTGTGTGACTGTTGGTTTCATTCTGGCCTTAAAGGACATTGATGTCCGTGTGTGTGTGTGTGTGTGTGTGTGTGTGTGTGTGTGTGTGTGTGTGTGTGTGTGTGTGTGTGTGTGTGTGTGTGTGTGTGTGTGTGTGTGTGTGTGTGTGTGTGCGTGTGTGTGTGTGCTGTCACATTTGACTGACAGATGGATCCACATAGCTTGGGTTTGCACTCCTCAACTTGTGTAACACACACATACTGACAGACACACACACACACACACACACAGAAGTGCCCAGGCAGGACCGAGGACGACTCTCCTTCCTCCTCACGGGACAGAGGCACATTGGCGGAGGAGATCAGCCGTCATTTAATCAGCCTGCCGGAGCATCTGCTCCCTCCGTTTTTGAATAGATGGTGTAATAAGGTGTGGAGCAGTCCTCTCTCCTCGCCATCCAGTCACAGCGGGCGAGACACACCGGCGGCGCTGTATCTATGGCTTACAGGTGCTCGCTGCGTCCGGCTGGGATTCGAGCGTGAAGGTCGCGATCTGTACAGTGGCCAAGAAGCGGCGAGGAAACAGCGATCTACCAGATGGCAGCTCGGATAAATGAGAAATTGAATGAAGTCGCGGAGAGGCGAGCCAGCGAGAGGCGACGCGGTCCTCCTTGGCTTCCTTTGTCCACGGAGTTGGGTCAGTTTGGGACTCGGAACGGAGCAAACGAGTGGGAGGCGTTCACTGGCAGCGTGGAAACGTTTCCACCAGACGCACAGCGTTCATCTCACTGTGAACAGGTGCTGGAAGTCAGTCATGATGGAGTTCCACCTCCGGGGCTTCTCCCAGCTGTTGGTACAGACAGCGTTCAAGCTACAGGAGACAGCAGATTAATAAAGTCTGTCAGAAACCTCAAAGCACGAGAGGAACTCAAGTTTTTGTTTGCCCTCCTACTTAGAAGTAAATTGTGTTTTTATTGCAGGTAGTAACAGTAATGAAACAAGTTATTTCCCGAGGTCCTCTTCAGTAGACTTTCTGCTCATTAAAATGGGTGAAAACAGATTAAACTGAGATAAAAGGCAGGTTTAATGTAGGTTTAAAGCTTCCACTGAAGTAGAATCACTTTAAGTCCAACTTTTTTAATAATAACTATGAGATTGCTGAGCACAATGAGCGGCTCATTTTCTTTGCTTTCCATTAGCGGGTCATTGGAGGAGGGCTTCATTTACTAAAACCTCCAGTCATCAGCAGATCTTGCGGCACACGGCGCAGAAAATGCCCCCAAAAAAAGAACAAAGAATAAAGGACATAATAATTTTCTTTGTATCACTGAAGTGTAACAGCTCACTCATACATGCATTTTATAGGGAAACTCTGAGGTTTCTCACGGTAAAACTAGAGGTCAAAGTAATTTAACACATGTTTAGATATTTTCTCTCTCTGATGTTTTGGGTCAAACAAAATAACTGAGGATTTCAGGAGCAGAAGAACTCTTTCAGGCTTTATGTCTTTAAAATAAGCTCATAGTTTGAAGAGTGGATCAGTATCTTATGCTTTCACAGATGAACAGACTTGTGTATCATCTTTATGATAGAGGAAGTTAATGGAGTGTTTAATAATAATAAAATTCTCTACGGGGAGAATAAATGTGAAAAGTGTAGGTCCTAACACAGAAACAAAGGTTTTGTTTTTTTTGTTTTTTTTCAGCAGATTTCATGTTATTGGGAAATAAAGTTTTATTATGTGCTGTTGTGAAGCACTTTGTTATTTTCATTTGTGAAAAGTATCTGAACAAAATTTGCCTATTTAATTTCCCCCTTGGTCTGGTGGTTAGGACTTTCCCCGAACAGCAGGAATGTCTGTGTTCGACTTGGTGGCAGATCTGTGTGAACTTTATGTATTTTCCCTGTGGGTTTTCTTTGACCCCGTTCGACAACATTTCAAGTGAAAACACCATTTTTACCTTTTTTTTTCAATGATAATGGTTTGAAAAATGATGCCCGTTTATATGGAATCAGAAGAACATGACCCCCTGGAGGAAAGCACAGCTACTGTCCATCTACTCATGTCATGTCTCCTAATGTCAAGTCAGCTCATCATCTACTCATACATGTGCAGATGAAATATTTACTATAGTTGTGAGGCTCATATGTAGCAGCAGCATTTAAAAAAAATTGCATTTTCTACTGTTTCCAGACTCAAAGTTTTTTCAAAAAGTTGCATTTTCAGTGACTAGATTTCTCTGGTTTCGTCCCAGAGTTCAAGCACGCACATCTGAGGCTGATTATTGGCTCTAAATGTCCCGCAGGTGTGACCATGAGTGTGTTTTGGGTCGTCTGTCCGTGTGTTTGAGCTGTGACACACACTCAGACAGACCTGGTACAGTAAGAGAGAGGAGATGAGGCAGTCTGAACAGAGCTAAAGGGGCAGAACGAACGCTGGGTGCTCAGATGTTTTGCCCCTGCGGCGATAATTAACTTTGACTGCAGGAAGTAAACTGTGAAACGAGGAAACCTCCGTCTCTCGGTGACGACGGCAGCGTGCTGGAGTCAGCACTCATATGACACATCTGCATTTTATTCTGGTCAAAGTCATCAGTAATGATGGGAAAAGAAATGTGCGAGTTGAATCTGTGTGTGAAGTTTGAAAGAAAAGTGAAGGAGTGGACACAACACTGTATTGTAAGTGGTGTTTTGTGTTTTCATGATTATCAGGTTATGTGTGTGTGTGGGAGCAGGAGTTTGCACTGGGAGAGGACAGAGGCGACTGTGTGTGTTTGCTGGAAGTTGAGTGTGATTTATTGGCTCTCTCTGGAGAGCGTCCCTTCAGAGAATATCTCAGATCAGGATGTCAAGGATGGAGCACATTATGGGAGCAAAATCGACGCCGCCGAGACAATTATATCCAATATTTCATCAGCAGGACCTTGACTGTGTGCCGGGACTGAAAAACGAGGATGCGTGACCTGAAATCCCCACAGCGGCCGATGATTGGCTGCCAGCGCTGCCAGGTCTTTTCAAAGGGAAGAAAACGGTAAATGTAGAAAGTCACCAAGCATACAACAATCCATCCATCTCTCTCTCTCTCTCTCTCTCTCTCTCTCTCTCTCTCTCTGCTCACGGAGATCTTCACTCTGTTGTCTGTTGCTGAAATGTTCTCAGATGGTTCGTTTCCTCCTGCTTCCTGTCTGAATTCAGCCTCCACAAACACCGATTATCATGATTACACCAAAATGGGGACTTGGTTTTTTTTTTTACACATCTTTGGTAATGACAGCACCTCCCACTGGCTGCTGTTTATGAGCCTGATCATTACTGAGTTTGTTTTCACATCTTTCTTTAAAGCATTCATCCGACGTTGCTCCTCCGAGTTTGTTTTGTTTCATTTCCATGTAAATTGCAGCGCAAATGAATCAAAGGAAAAAGTGTTAATGAGCAAGAATTATTTAAAACCAAGTACAAAAGAAATATATTAACACATTTCAATACAGGATTTGTCATTAATTGCTTTGGGTTCAGTGAGATGTGTTTGATTTGTACAATAAAATACACTGATTTTCACAGTCCTGTGACTGACACAATCTTATAGTTAGCAGAACGATGTCAATGCACACAAACGTTGCGGAGTACAATAATAGCTACATAACTTAACAGAATGGTGTAAGAACGGCAACTTCCAATGGCAGAAGGTTTCACGAACAGTACAATATCTCGCATGAACCGAACAATCCGACTCCATCTCCATGGAAACGGGGGGAAATGCAACACAAAAACACAACATAGGAAAATCGATGAAATATTTTCTGGTGCAAAGTATCCAAGAAGTGACGGCCTGACTTCAATATGTGTCTGAAAAGGCGATTGATGAAAAAAAAACTTCTCTGATGTGTGGTTGCCATAGCAACAGGCTGTTTGAAACCCACGGCCAACAGAACGCCGTAAACAAATATCACGAGCTTCAATCAACAGATCACTGAAACATGAAGAAACGAGCAGCACATGAAAAAAGAGCAGCGGTGGGTCACGTCTGATGTCCTGATTACCTCTGAGATTGTATTTGGAGAGAAGCCTGTTACTCAGATTAGAGATTAAAGATTAAATCTGCAGCCATAATAATCCATAACCGGTTCTGTAGATTTATGAGACGGTCAAAAGGAGGATGTGGAAATTTGCTATTTGTGATATTGGGAACTAATAAAAAAAAAGCCTGAGCTGTTTCTAAATGAAAGTGGAGGCGCTGGAGCTTGTTTTGGTGAGTTTCTGATCCGGAGGAGTGGGGGATGGCTCAGTTGTGGAGTTCACGCCGTTCCAGTCGATTACTCCCGCGGTTCATGCCTCCCTTCACTTCTCTCTGATTCAGGCAGGCGATCCTTTCAAGCATCAAATCCCAAATCACAGGTTAGTTTGCTGCAGTCCAACAGCCCATCTGTCCCACGTCACTGCCTCGCACACCGACTCCGATCCTGAAGAACAAACGGGAGTTGAGGCCGGCCTCAGAGCCGCCGCTCAAGGTTTTGATGTTCTCCAGTCATTACGGTTGTTAACTAGCAGTGCCTCACATCTGTGCACTCGTCATTTCTCCATCGCTTTCCAACCTCAGTGAAGCACTGACAGTTCAGGCCAAACGTCTTCCTTCTCCGGTCAACATGTTCCTTTGCGAAAGGCCATGTCAATGTTAGAGTCAAACTACAGACTGCTCCTGTGGCTGGGTTAGAGTGGACCTGGGCCGTATGAACTGGGGGCTGGTTCCACATGAGGAGCCTGATGGCTTTAAGATACAGTATGAAGGAGTCTGCCTGTGAGTAAAGAGAAACTAAAATAAAAATCAAAGTCTGAGCTTCTTCTCTTCATTCCTGGTGCTGGGAGGCTGAACAGTCTGCGTAGATTTCCGCTGCTGCTCCATAATAGTTTCTGTATGCTGAGCTGAAGATAAACTAAAAGCATATTTCAATGTTTGAAGGAAGACGGGCTCCCACAGTGACCGGTCCTTGACACCAGGCGGGTTACCTTCAGCCGGCGGGAAGACACTTAACATTAACCGGCTCAGCATTTTCCCAACACAAAGGCCAAGAGGAGAGTCCGTATCTACAGAGACCCTGCAGAGGCGGCAGTTTGCAGCTTCCTTTCTCCTTCAAAGGAGATTACATGAAAGAAAAATCACCCAGCAGACAAAGCTCCTCTGCAGGTTACGAGCCTGGAATAAAATCCTGTCCTGTGCAGAGACCCAGACTCACAACCTCAGACTTTTTCCTCACATTCATTCAAGGCGGAATTTAACAACAGACCGACAGAGCTTCCTTTGCTCCAGTGTTTCGGCCCAGACGCCGTTAAACGAAGCGAACGCCGTGCAGACAGGAAACTGTCGAACGCAGTAATGTGGACAATCGACAGCAGTCTGACGACCTCTGAGACGACGCCAAATTCAATTATGTTTGTGGTGTACCTTCAGCCTGAAGCAAGAAAATCCTCCACTGATCACAGATCAGATGTGGTTTGTGTTCCAGAAGGCACTGACACAAAGTCTGAAGTCAGACCGGGAACGGAGAGATAAACCCATGACTTTCTTTATTTGCTTCAATAAACATTCAGGATGGACTCTTTAAAGCTCTTATCGGAGCGGGCAGGTCCATCTCGGAGCGAGGCGCCCTGCTGCTGCTCATTAAGGACACATGGCGGCCGCTTCTCTCCGGTCTCACTGTGCCCCTGCAGGCTCACCGGGACGCCGTGCAATTACCTTCCAGAGGCCTGCGGCGGACCCCCAAAACATCAACGGGTCCAGTTCAGAGGCTCCCTGCAGCTTCAGGCCTCCGACAACGAGGAGAGCAGGAGAATAAATCCTCAGACAGAAACGACCTGATCCTATTTGCAGAACGGAGACCTGCTTTCAGGGTTTACGTGCTCACAATACTAAACCAGTTATCAGATTTCATCACCACTGACATTGCAAAACATAATTCATTAGGAGCTTAAAAACCCGTCAAACCTTCAAGATCAGGATCACACAGCTTCTTTATCAGAACTGTGGTTTTTTTTGTTGCTGTCGGAGTGAAGCTGGATGGATGGTTGTGTAAAGAACCACACTTCGATATCAGGTGGCCATAATCCTCATTATTGCATAAACAAAATGATTTGAGACACAAACACTGACACTGGTTCTTCACAAACCGCAGCTTCAGTCAATTGCACTTTCCTCTCACGTTTAAAACCATGTCTTTTGCGTTAGCAGTGAACACACAGAAAGAACTTGTATCTGACTTCAGTGTTTTGCAAGATGATGTTTTGCATGTTTATATGTTCAATATTTTGTGCAGCCACGTGATAAATGGGTACATTTAGGCATTATACCTTAATCAATACAAATAAAGCAATGAACATTTTCAGTTAACTGAGTAAACTGAACTGACAGTTTGAACTAACATGGATTTTTAGACCTTTTCTGATCATTGAGGCTGAAAATCTAAATAACTTGAATGAATTAAAGCAGGTTTCATTCAAAACGCAAAACACAATCACACCATTTCTCCATTTTTTTCCCCTGATTTTGTCTTTCCTGCATCATCTCCCAGCAGCTCAGCCGTCGATTACTTTATTGTATAAATTTCAGCATTAAGCAGAAAAGAGAGAGACTGCAATGACTGCAATGGCAAAATATTAGAACGTGATTGTAGAAAGCGTGCGCTTCCTGTTGTGCAGCAGCTGATGCCCGGACACATGGAAGAGGAAGGAACAGCGCGGCTGATGAGCCACATTAGCGATGGAACCCCCTGCTGGGAAGACATTCTCCACCAAAATTAGCTCCAGTTTATTTCAACAACTTCATTTCATCCTGGGTTTCAGCACCGGTGTGAATGCATCTGCTCAGCTCCTCCGAAAAAAACAAACACAAACCCACACTGAGGACGGCTTCAGAGTATTTTGATGGTTGTTGCTTCAGTTTCCATCAAAACAACCTTCCACTCATACATTTTTATAAGTTTCATTTCTGCTTCCAAAACTGTAAATCACAACTCTGCGGGCTTCACAGCCAAATGAGTGTTGTTGTTTTAACACTTTATTCTTGTGGAGTAAACGGGGCCTTGAAAATAAAGATAAACCAGAAATATTTAGCTTTTGTCTTTTATCAAGTGTGTACGTTTTTACCACATACCTTTGACATGTTTCGATACAAACAAACTAAAGTTTAATGAATTTAAGACAACCTATAAACCCTTCAAAATAACATCTGCAATATTCACCAAAACCTAATATGATGTAGAACATTCTGTAATGAAGAACGGTGTTCATATGGCGATGTTTAGTCATTTTAAGTGTTTCAGCTGTTTTAGCAGTGCCAATTGATGCTTTTTTTTAATTTTTAATTTTTATTTTTAGCAGTCTAAGAAGCTTGCCTATTAAATTGTTTGCGTGGCAACATTTTGGGTCCCCAGTGGAAATAATGAAGGGCAGCCAAGTGACAGAGAAGACGCGGACTTTAAGAGCACATTTCAAAATGCACATGTATTGTTTTATGACAGTTAAAAAAAAAGTCTATTCCAGTCATATTTTGTCATTTTTGTTGTCTTAAAAGTAAAGTGGGAACATTGTCTCGTCTCGGAAACTGAGTGTATCATCACACCGTTACCTTTCAGCTGTTTTATTTGTTTTAATCATGTTAGTTTTTATGAAATTTTAACAGATTTAACTGTTTGACCTACTTTACTAATCTGAGGCAGCGATCCCCAACCACCAGCCCGTGGATCATTTTATACCCGGCCACAAAGAGAAAATATAAAGTTTCATTTGAAACCAGAATTTGAAATGTCTGTTCATCAACTTTTGACTTTTATTTTGAAACTTGCATCAGCATGTCTTTCCTGTGCTGAGCTCCTTTTATTTTTTCTTTATACATCATTGAGCCCTCGTTTATGTGTTTGCATACACCTTTCTGCCAGTCCATGGAAATGTAATGTTGTTTGAAATCAGTCCTTGGTGCACAAAATGTTGGCGACCACTGATTTATACACTTTCAGCAATTTTAGCTGCTTTGGTTAAATTGTTGATTTCAGCACTTTTAGAAACTCCATGCCCTGGACTGTAGTGGCACTGTTGGTTGTTTCTGTAATCGAACCAAACACACATGAAAGAGAACAATACACTCTAAACATTTACAACTGCGAGTGTACAGACATTTGTATGGACAGATGAAGTTGTATTGCTGCAACAGTGACTGCGGCCGAGGAGCCTCGGGTGGTTTTATAACATCCTGACATGTTCTAATACGAGGCTAAAACAGCACAAATGAAGCCAAGAGAGGACAGAAAGCATGACACAATGTGAGCCGTCTGAAGGTCTCATTTCTTATGAAAAATATGTCCACAGGCAGGGACTCAGCCATGCTTTTAAAGCAGGGTGGCAACGACTGCAAATCCAAACTGTGGGGGGAGTCTCCTGAACCCCGCCAACACGCCCCGGATGCTGACACGCGGCGTCTGCACTGCAGACGACGCTCGCTGAAGCATTCCGCTCACGTGGAACAAACGCCGCTTCAGGACGGCGCAGGTGTATCTGCTGATCAGAGGCCACTTCCCAGACGTGGTTCATGAGTTTACCTGCTCCATGGATCCAGTAACGCCGAGTCGTGCTACAAGCTGAGGAGTTCCGGACTCACACACCGGCGATGCTACATGCTAAATATGACTCAATGTGCTGCAGACTGTAAGACAGCTGCAGGTGTGTGTGGCTGGGAGACAGATTCTGTACTCGGGTGGTTCACGGCGACTCAAAAGCCTTCGTGCATTGTTTGTATTTGGAGAATAAATTAGTTTTTATGGCATTCAATAAGTACTCTGTATCAGCAGGTAGCTAAAGGTTAGCACTCATTGCTTAAAAAAGAGTTATTGGTGCATCCCTAATCAAAACACATTCATAAAAACAACAGTATCAAGCAAAACTCCAAATATAACATAATGACACAGATATGAAGATGCCTGCAAATGAAAGAATATTTCCCAAAATAAATAAATACAAAGGTGTAAATGTCATGTAATGCAGTTAAACTTGTGTTTTAAGGAGTCGGTGCAGGATTTTCTGTTCTTCCACATGACTGGAGCTCTAAGTAGGACACAGCAGGAGGCTTTTTAAGTCGGAGCTCACCTGGATTATCAGGGGAGGCTCACCACATACTGACACAATAAAAGCATGAATGTACTTATTTGGAACTTGAGACGGATGTTTGGATGAGACAACGGAGGAGTTTCTAACCTGCGGGATAGCCAGACGAGGCCGTCCTGCCCGTGGCGCTCTCCCGCTAATTAAACCGCATGTATGTAACACTCATGATAACAATGAGCGAGCGTTATTAAAGGAGTAGAACCGCGTCATCCGTCCCTCGAGGTCTCCACCGGGTCTTACGGAGTGGAAACGGATTGAAGATGTCTGCGCTTATAAAAACATCTGCTGGGAGAGATAAGAAGAGACGTGCAGCGGGAAGCTGAAGTGAGATGGAGAACAAGGTGTGCCATTGGAAAAAATAAAATCTATTCCTGTTGCTGCTGTTGTCGCTAATGAAATTTAATTTGGCAGAAATCACTCGTATCCCAGAAAACTGCTGGAAATAAACCTCACACAGACGAGACTGTTGCACATTTACCACAGCTGAGGTTACCAACACCTGCCAGACAGGTTTCTTCTCAAAACAATATGAGACTGAAGACGTGTGTGTGTGAGATGTTCTGCAGCCGCCATAGTAAACGTTCCTCTGTACTTCCTTTCGCTTCTCTCTACTCTAACTTATAGTGTATAGCCAACATGTTGGGTCAGCGGAAACCCTGAGTAGATTCAACTAAAAATGCATTGTTTTTGCACTTTCGTTTCAGAAGTTTCACTTGGGACCGTAGACGTGTAAACAGACACCCAAAACACACTCACACACTCACATTCACTGACAGGTGGGATGTCAAACATGAGGCCTCAGAAGATCCAATCCAGCCTGCAAGCCAACATCACGAGGAGTATCTGTTTGATAAACGACGACTTCTGCAAAACGGGCCGAGTTTCTAATTTCAATGCTGGAGATTGCAGACAACACAACACCGAGCCAAAACTTCAGTGCAGCGGCACCAAAAGCCAGCGAGCGCACTGATGAAGAAGCATTCACACTGAAGTGGTTTGTAAAAACATGCATGTCAAAGCTGCAAAATGCTTTCCTTTCCACCATGAAAAATTTGACAGATATTTTGTTTCCGTTTCGCTGCTTTTTCCACGAAGTATCATGAATGAGAACATTTTCAAATGAAAATGCAAAACTGTTGCAGCATTTTGAATTTCTCTTAGCATGAAAACGGTGCTCTGAGGCACTGAAAACTTTTTCAAAACAACGTAAATGGTGAAGGCTTTTGAAAACAGGCTCCGACTCCACGTAGATGACAAAACGCCACCAACAGTTCTGTACATGATCAGTAGATGTTCGACGATGTTTTCAAAAACAACCAACAGTGCCAACCTGTGGCCTGACATGCTAATTACATCCTTTTCAGCGTTTCCGCCACTGTCCTGTACACAGACATCATTTTTCAAAACACTGCCGAGCAAACGTAAAACTTTCCAGAAATGAAAACACACAAATGAAACATAGTCACTTGAACTACTGTCCTATAAATGGGGTCTGAGTCTTTAGCAAACTGCAGTACCTGGAGAAAACTCAGAGATCCAAGAGGAGAACATGCAAACTCCAGAGAGAAAAGCTCCCTGATCACACTCACCTTGGATCACCATGGCACCTGAACTCCTGAGGATTAGAACAGAAGCTCTTCATTCAGCTAAAATAGATGAAAAGCTCTTCAAAAGGTCCCCATCATAAAACAGTTAGCGCGTCGTCTCATCTTGTTGTCTGAATGTAAATGTGAGCAGAGCGTCAGAGTGATTCATGTGATAACTGCAGGTTTATTAACTGCAGTGACTCATGTTTTTGTCACTTTGTCTTAACTCTCCGAGGATTCAGACGCACGTCAGCATCTTGAATAATTTTCGCTTTGATCACATTCAGGACGTAATTCTCCCATACAACTAAATATTTATGGTTATTTCTATCCTTGCTTATTTTATAATCCTTAAATCTGTATATATTTGCATGAGAACCTCAACACAACATGCACAGATCATCATTATCATTCCCTCTAGAGTCTGATTAAATCTTTGAACACTGTGGTTTCAGTGTGTGTCTACTTTACTTGCAAACTGGTGTGTGTGTCTGTTTTAATGTGCTTAGTAATGAAGCTATTCTGGACACATTTGTCTTTACATTTGATTAAGCATAACAAAATGTGTGCATGTGTAATATGTTTGGTGTCTTCAGGGACCTGTAAATGTCTTCAAACGCTCTTCAGTCAGTGGGAGGAAGATGCTCTATGATCTGGATGTTGGACAATAAAGTAGTTGCGGTTTTCTCTCCCGGATGTGAAGCCAGAGGTGAGTGAGGGAACCAGCTGGCGACGGTTCAGCCGTTTAAAGAGATAAACGGCAGGTCACCCCAGCGTTTGCCACTTCCGTCGCATTCAGTTCATTTCCATGGAAACGCCACAGTTAGTGGATTATCCTGCAGAGGGAAAGTCAATTTGCGCTGCTCTTTGAAGTTAAGTTCAGCTTTGGTGAACGTTGACACACAATTTTTTGTGCCTTTGACCCATTTTCTTTGGACTGCGCTGGCTTTTAAGAGAACAGAGAGGAAGTGAGAGTCGCGAACAGAAGCCGTTGCTGTCACCGTGCCACAGTAAAACCCTGCTGTGCCCCGCCACTGTCTGCAGGAGACAGCAGTGCAGCAAAGACCGCAGAGACAAGAGGGGGACCGAGCTCACTGCTGAATTTACACTGTGACTGGAAAATCTTGAACTTCTGCCACCACCTGTTTCACGAAAATCATCAAATGAAGACATGAGAGAAAGACGATTTTAACCCAAATGTCTCGTCTGTGTTTCATGTCGCTGGTCTCCCTGTTCCTGCCTGCCTTCCCTCTGTGTGTGATTGCCTGACTTCTCCTGAATGTGTTTCACCTGCATCTCCCCTTCTCTGCAGTATGTATACTCATGTTCCTGTTGCCACATCGTATTTGTACCATGAGCCAATTAATACAGCAGTTTGTGTGTTTTTTCTCTTGACGTGCTGTTTGTTCGTTCGGATAGCTTTGCATTATTTGTTTGAATTTAAAAAAAAAAAAAGAGAGAGAGACCGAAGGATGTTTGTGGTCACAGAGCAAGGTGAATGTGTGCCTGTGATAACTTGAAGATATATGGCTGGTATAATGATCAGCGATTGATTTGGAGTAACATTAGGTTTCCTCAGCTCCCCCCACCACACCCACCCCCTCAATGTCTGAGCTGGAGCCAGCATCACAGCTGCTGCGTCTCCTTCCAGTTGGTTATAGTTGTTTTCAGCATTATTTTGTGTGCAGGTAACAGCTGTTACTTCTGACGGCTGCGCAGCATTAAATCTGCTGCACTTCACACAGGATTCAGCACAATAAGCAGCATCAATGTTCACAGCCTGGAAAGCCAAATCAACAACAACAAAACACATTTTAAATGTTTACTTGTGGTTTTCTATGGACAGCTGGAGAGTGCAGTCCAGGAGGATCCAGTACTGTTATTCCACTTTCTACACAAAACCAGAGTCAGACAATTTTCTGCTGTTGTGGTTGGAGGACAGGAGATAGAAGCCACTCAAACCTATACCTCCAAGTGTCCCTTTGCAGCCCAAATTGCTCCTAATGTATGGAAACCATCACTGCTAGTGTGTGCACATACGTGCATTCGTGTGTGTGAACGCCGTGAAGGTTCGCTCTATAAGTTCAGTCCCCATGTATTCCGATTGCTACTGACAGGATTTTGCACGTGTGTTTCTGGCAATCAGAACTATTAGGTCACTTACAATATTGAGTAAATTCAGGAACTACCAGCAAGCAGAGCAATCGCACTTCTCTCCCGTATCATCAGGTTGATCCAGAGGGGTTCTCCGGTACCACTGTCCAATCAGGATTCACCAGCATATCACACATTTGTAATGTCAGCTCTATGGTACCATCAAAAACACACAGATACACTGAAGAACTGTCAGGAGTTCAGAATGACACACCGTGGAAAAAGTGTTGGAAACAGACCAGTTTGATATACGACGGTATTGCAATTCAACAGTGCAGACGTTGCAGAATGTAGGATTATTTAAGCATAAAGGAAACTTGACACTGAATGACAGCTGAATTGAAATAAATACGATGCCAAGGTACATAAAAGCTACATTTCAGGGACAACAAAGACAACCAGCGGTATTCACTTTGAGTACTCGTAGTGTTTGGCCTCGTGGCTTTAAATTGATAGAAACAGACTGTATCCACAGATTCACTGTCAGCTGGCAGATTTTTTTTTTCCTGGTCATCCGCGCTGCGACTAACAAGCCGTTCAGTCTACATGAAGTAGTGCTAATTTCTTAATTGCTTTTTGTTTTGTTTTTTTAATTTATTTTATTTCCGTCTCAGTCGTAGAGCTGCTTAAATAGTTGATAATCAAACTTATTTTGTCTCCTCCTATTTTTAATTGGTCTACATTTACCCAGCTAGATGTCTGTCAAGAAAACAATTTCAGTCTCCATCCATTTCAGTCTGTCTTCAGTAAAACAAACAAAATAATTACATTTGAAAGTAGTTTTAGGGTCGTTCAGGCCATAAATAAATTGTTATGTCATTATTTGTTTAAGTAAATTTATAGTGACTATATCAGACAGTGTTATTCATGTTATTTCATGTTATTCATGTTATTTCACACATTTCTCCCATCCTTCAGGTAAAAACAAAACAAAACAAAAACAAAAATACATGTTAAATGTCTTCCGTTTTCATGATTGTATCAGTTTGAGGGAATACATGTTTTCATGTGTTTACTTCTTTGTTTTTCACTAAAATGCCTGGCATCTGGAGTCCACCTCCCAGAAAACCCTGAAAAATATGGTATATTACAGTTTATTCAGATCAAATCACATTTCATCTTAATATAATATTATAACCAGAAGATTATAACTTAATATAACCAGAAGGTCACATGAAGAGATTGGAAACAAACCACTTTTAAGTCTTTCATTCTTCCTTAACCTATAATCTGGGATGAAAAAGTCACTTATATAGTCCTGTTAATTTAAAACTCGTGTCCGGAGTTGTGAGAGAATGAGAGTTTTTTTAATCCAACATCTGGAGGTTCCGCCCTCCCTCAGCATTCCTGAGCGACCAAGCCACGCACCTTTAATTGTGCACGCGAATTATCTGTCAGGTGAAAATGAGAGCCTCCGACTCCACAAGCATCCTACATGTTTAGCTGTTTACGGTGGATGTTCATCAGACCATGGATATATCCGAGGTAAGCAGGCCGGCTGCTGCGTAGCTAACTCACCCTTGCCTGGGCGAGTGCGCGTGCTCTCCGGCTGCGTGCACACGTTGATTGACAGCATGACAAAGTGGAAGCTCGAAATCTATTGGCTGAAGCTGACCGGCGCTTTTTCGGATAACATGGGGGTCTATGAGACGAAGGCGGGGCTCATAAATACATTTTTATATTGTTTTATGCTAATATTATATTATAGCATCGAACCAGACTGACACATTTAAGCTCTGTTGAAAAATGATACATACATTGGAAACGAAAACGTCGTCTCAGTTAGGGCTTCACGGCGTCTGCAGCCATCTTGTCCCGCCTCGTCTGAGTCCCAAAAAAAATGGGCATTGATAAACATATTTCGTCTTAGTTTTATGGAATTAACACTTGCCTGGAGCAGAGCAGTTCTGCTCCGCGTTGCCATCAGGGCAGATGAATTATTTGTCTGCTCCTTCCATTAGTGCAGTGGGGATAATGAGACATGGCAACCGAGGGTTCAACACGGTGACACAGACATCGCCTCGAATCTGGAGCACCGTTAATCACCACAAAGCACATTTGCAGCGGTGCTGTCACTCCTCTGACTCTCCTGATTTGAATGGGAAAGAGGCTGCAAATGACTTTTAAATGCTCCTTATAGTTCATCATCAGGGACCGAAAACAAACATCGCAGGAGGATTCAGCTTCTCCGGCTTCATTTACTGCGACTGTGAGAACTGTCTTTTGCTGAGAGGACGACAAACTAGAATAGACTGAAAAATTCACCATCAACAGGCTGAAACTTCTTTAATTCCTACCTGTCTGACTCAGCTTTCTTCCTTTTTCTCTTCAATTTCTTCCTTTCTATTAATTCTATCATCCTTTTGTGCTTCTAACTCCTTGTCTTCCTGTTCCATTCTTTTTTCATGAATTTCTTCTATTCCTACCTTTCTTCTTTCATCTTAAATACTGATCTTCCTTCCTTTTTTCTTTCAACTATTTTCCTTCCTTCCACCATCGTAACCCAACCCTACTTCCTTACTTTGTTCCTTTTATTCCCATCATCCTTTGTTTCATCCTTCACTGCTTCCTTCCTCCCTCCTTACTCCAGATTCTCACTGCTGCCATCTCAGGCACAAAGACCACATGACATTCTCATCATCATCACACACTGCACCTCTAATGTTCATCATCATTAAATAAAGCAGGACATCTTTCTTTTTGTATATAAACATCCACATGTCTTTACATGTGAGATGATGAACCGGACTGCATCGTGTGTGTTATGAACCAGTTTGAACCCGGAACAGGCTGATCAATGAAAACCATCATGTGACGACGGTGAAGTAGCATTCCCGTAAAGATCGGGTCGATCAGATATCCTACAGCTTCGAGGCAACAGTGTTATGTTTGTATTCAGGGTTTGTGAGCTGTGAAAACGCCAATTATAATGAAACCCGCTGTATTAAGTCATCAGGCAGGCTGTCAGGCAGTCTGATTAAGCAACTCTCTCTCACACTGAACAGAAGTGGCACTCCTCTACTTTCTGGCCTGTAACAACAGAACTAACCTGATTTCTGCCACGTTCTTTTAAAAACTTCAGTTCAGGCAGAGCGAGCGGAGCCCCGCTTCGTTCTTTCACCTTGTGTATACTTCCTGCCAGTTTTATCTTGAACGTTTCACATCAAGCCACTGGCAAACTTTCACAACCACGCTCCTGTCCAATAAATCTTTTAGCACTGTCCGTCTGCGGTGTGCCGGGCGAGGTGTGGGCACGGGGAATTGAATCAGCTTACTTCACATGCCATTAAGTGGAGGAGGTGAGAAACAAATCCACCTGCAGAGTTGATTCTAACACAATATGCACTCCATCAAACGGGTCCAGTTGGGCCACAATTTGAGGAGGTAGAGGACACTTCTTGTGGAAATCAAGATTGATATTGCAGGAGTGTTTCCACTGCCAGGCGTTGATTGCCAATGTATCTTGTGAGAATCAAATGCAGCGACTGCAAAGAGTTCAATTCCGTGCACTGAACCTGCTTTGCATTCAGCATGCAGCTTGTTTTCTCAGCTACAGCCACCGTCCCGCGTCTCGTTAGGATTAGAGAAACTTTGTGCCACGTTAGGCTGGCGTTTGACGGTACTTCCTGTACATCTGAACATTTAACATTCAAGGAGTTTTATGGTTGCGCATCATGAATGCAGCCTATCTTTGCCTCATTCATCCTTTCACACACACCAGCGTTGACCAAGCTGCCACAGAAGGTGCTCAAACACCACCAGGAGAAATCTGAGGTCCGTTGTTTGTGGTATGCAGACGTGCCGATCACAGTGTGACCTTGTTCTCAAACACTGCAGCTTCCACCACTGCCCTAAAAAGTCAGTGATCTGAAAATGAAGCTGTGAAAAGAAGAGCTATCAATATTTCCAGGAGCATGAGATCATTTTGAACTTAGAGCTGCTGCTGATTAGATTTTCCCTCCTTGCTGCCGCTGTGTGCTTGTATCTGTGCTCATAAAAAGCACAATACAGCCTGTATTTGACAGCTCCTCCCATTTTATTCAATTTTGTTATCACAAACCCCATTTGGGAGCTTGTTCATCATGAATAAAATACAACCAACCGCCGTTAATTTCCCATCCCCCAAACTTTATCTTCACACCCACTTTTCACAGAAACCCAACTTTAAGATGCTGAAGAGGTTTGGTGAACACACACTGTGACGTTACACACCGTCATAGCACTGGCAGGATGAAAACTTGAGGAATTCAGGCTAAAATTAGTCCTCAGCATGAGTGTTGGAGAGGTACAGAGTGGTTCTCATCTGAAGTCCCTGCTGTGCAGTACAATAGGACCAATACCAAGTGCAAGAAGTCTATAATTGACCAACTTTTCAAAGAACAAACTGAAAACATTTCTGAGTTAAATGAACCATTACCGGCTCATACGGAGCAGCAGTGTCTGGATTCTCTGGATTCTCTTAGTTTTGGTACAGTGTTTTTCACTAATGCTTTGCAAGCACCACTTCATAAATAACCTCAGTGTGAGAGGTCCACTGCTCCGCTTTAGGATTATTCTGTGCAGGAATAGTCCAGCTGCATGAGAGCTTTCTCTCCTCACTCATCCAGAGATTTACTGCTGCGCTCCAGATGACAAATATACAAATATCCTGTTATTTCTCTCCGGAAAAAAGATTCAAGTGATTGCCTTACTCAACAACACACAACCCACAACCCGCCGATGTTTCTTTTTCTTATACATGAGCGATTTTGGTCACTTGATTTAATCAGAGGTTGAAAACTTGGGCATTGATCACACACTGAACTGCAGTCACATTGACCTTTTATTGGAAGCGATGGCAAATCCACAGCTGTCACATAACATATGATTACTGAATTGAATAAAGAAACACTGAATGTAAGATCATCTACAGCAATCAGTGAAAAAAGGAGAAAAGTTACAGAAAATTCCATAAAACAAGCCACATTAATGCATAAACATTGGAACAGCAGGATTATATGAGTTTATCAAATTAGTTACAAATCAGAAAACATTTTCCCAAATCATATCCATAAACGATGTAACATCGCAGCCACCTCACCTGGCAGGGATTATCCATTGCTCCTTAATGTGAGTGTCTGGCTTCAAAACAAATGGCTTGCCTTCTGGGGCAGTGCCTCAGCGGTTTGGATCTTTGGGACTTCACAGGTCTTCAGGTGGGCGCCCCCTTTCACAGGTGTTTCGTCAATTAGCCCACGACACCTCCGGGGGGCTTGACAGTGGGACCAGCGTCCTGGAACCACTTCCTCCGTCCCTCGGATCCTCTCCACTCGGCTCTGCTCTCGCTCCTATCTGCTGGCTTAGCGTCTTGCGCACAGGACCTTTCATCCCAAGGGCTCCTAGTGCTGTCCACAATGATTGCCCTGGAAAACCTCCACAGCCAACTTCGACTGGGAGATTCCAGGCTTTCCAGCCCTTCTGCTGGATCTCAGAAATCAGAGGCTGATAATTCCCACGCTTCCGCTCATGTGCCTCTTCAATCCTTTCCTCCCAGGGCACTGTTAGTTCCAAGAGGACCACCTGTCTGGTTACTTTTGACCAGATCACAATGTCAGGATGGAAGTTGGTGTCAATAATCTCTCCCGGAAAGTTAAGCTGTCTTCCAAGATCTACTCTCATGTCCCAATCCTCTGCTGTCACGAAAATTCCTGTGGACGCATTGTGTTTTCCGACAACCTCCCCAGGCCTGAGGAAGCTGATAAACCTTTGGCCTCATGACTGGTCCTTTTCTTCTTCCTTTCCCTCTCCAAACCCTCAGCTAGCTGGGCCAACACCTGGTCATGTCGCCCGCCATCTATACCGCCCATCTGCCAGGACAGCTTGGCATGCTGAGAGGATATGTTCACATTTATATTCCATACTGCATATAATGCTCTTTGTTTAACTAATTTGCAAAATGGCTCAAAAGTAAGGAAGTCAAAATTCTTGAAAAGTCCCTGAACAACACTTTAGAGATTAGAGATGACATTTTCCAGTGTTTATCTTCTGTCTGCAGATCCAGTCAGGATGTCCGTGCAGCAGCTTCACTAAAACACAGACTCAGGCCAGGTCACTGAATTATTATTTTTCCCCCGTTCCTCTCGCTGCAGCTTCACTTTTCATCTTTGTTGCATCTTAATAAATGACAGCTTTGTTCTCCATGCATCTGCTGCTTGAGTGACAGAAGATATTTTCTTTGGAAGTCTTAAAAAAAAAACCACTGAAAGGACATTAAACACTAATCGTTATAACTCTTCTTGAAAACATGTTTCCTGATTTACCAACAAAATGAATAAGGCCTCGTTTCTTGTGGTCTTCATGGAGTGATAGAATTTAGCACTGATCCCCTGCAAGCAGGAAAATGTGGGGTTCAATGTGTTGATGGACGAGGAAGTGACCAAACATGTAGAAGTCTTGCACCAATAAATCTGTGTGCCCAAAATAATTAAAACCAATATTGAGGATGTTTGGTCAAAATTCAAGTGTAAATTTGATGTGCAACACTGAAAATATGCAATAATAAAATCCACAAATAAAAGCCTTTGGAAGCCAGCTGAGAAAATGACAGAATAAAGCGGTATAGGGTATTATAGGAAATGGATGGAAACGCTTGTTCAGTGTGTCCGTCTTCATGTCAAACTGGCAATAGTAGGAACCTTCAAGTGATGGAAAAACCTCAGAACAGGAAAATCTGCAGTCCAGACCACATCTTCTGCGAGATGCAGCAGTTCTACATGTGTGAGGGGACGTATGTGTGTGTTTTTATGTGTCCTGCCTGCCTCTCCACCAGCTGCAGGTCAGGAAGACTGACAGACTGATGAAGACTGAATGTCAAGGAATCACAGACAGGACACCAAAGAAATGCAGAATGTACACAGGACCCTGGCTTTCTCAGTGAAATTAGCCAGTTAGTTTTAGTCCAAATGAGATGATTTAGGTGATTTATGTTCTGCTCCACAGCTCATTCTTTCTCATATTCATGCCTTCTCTGGAGGTGTTGGATCATTAGTGTTTATTTGGTGACTTCCTCTTCCTATTATATAAGTTTGCAGGTCTCAAACTTTATTTCTTCTTTTACCTTATATGAACCTCGGAGAATGATCTTTTGCAGCCGATAGACTTTCGAACAATCAGAATCATCCGCCGTCTTACCTCTTCTCTTTTGTACTCATACACAGTCCAATTGAGGCTGTCTCAGATTAAAAAAAAAAAAAAGATCCTCATCTCCAGAGATCATTATCTGTGATCACCGCTTGAAATCTATGGTCTTATACTCCGAAGTGAGAAAGGATCACGAAGCGCCGATGTCGCGTTTGTGCGACCGCAAACGGCCCGAGCACATCTGAGACACAGTCGCACATTTCACTAACTACACCGCAAAAAAAATGTCACCGCTGCAAGCTACAGCTGCTAACAACCAGCTTCAAAGACACACTTTAAATTTTTAAACCACTTCTCTTCAAGATTTCCCCCACAACATGCATTTGAGGTGACTTTCAAAGTGGGGGGAACAAAGATCGCTCGTTAGTACACGGAAAGTGAAGGACGCGCAGCTTGTCACTCAAGTTTTAACCTTTAAGAAAGGAAGCAGGCGAGATGAATGCGAGCTCATCTCCTCACCTCCTTCTGCGAAAGGTGAACTTTTCTGTCGTGCACATAAATACCTGTAGCGGGCTAATAACAATGCGTCTATTCACCGGCACAAATGGATGAGCCTACCCCCCTTCGGAGGGGTTTTCAATCGCTGCAACAGCACAATAACTGGCTAAAATAAAGAGGAAGTAATTTCACACACACCCGGCAAGAAAATGGCATTTTGGACCTTGGCAAATGACATTTACAAAAAAGAAAAAAAGTCAGCAGGACAATTCCGAAGCTGAGTTTAGATACTCTGATCATTCAACTTGAGATAATTAAAGGCCTCATTTTGTTATCATAGCGAGAGCCGGACAATGAGTGACTGACAGCTGGAGAAAGAAAAGGTTTCCGTAAGGATTTTTGCTTGTATTGTTATTCTCCGGGTCCGTTTAAATGGCGGCTGAAATAATAGCTGGGTCTTGTCGATCACTCCAGGCTACAGAAATAAAAAAAAAGCTTTAAAAAAAAAAAAAAAAAAAAAGCCCAGTGAGGAAATAATTTCAAATAATTTACAGCTAGCCAAGAACTGTAATCTCAGGAAATGAAAAACCCCGTGGATTCTTAAAAGAGCGTTCCCACAGCGTGTCAGCGTTAGAAACTAGCTTTGAAACCTGAGGAGGCAGGTAGCTGAAGAACAACCTGTGTAAACTCACCTCGGACTTCAGGATAACAGCGCGATTAGCTTTTAAAATGATGACCTTTCCTCCGATTGATTTTCTTTTCAGGAATATTTCCTCTTCATCTATCTTGCCTGCGTAATTTTCCAGAGCGTCCAGTCTGGATTAAACTCTGTACGGACGACCTTCCTCGGTCCTGTGCTTTGATTTTGTGGACGTTACTTGACACGTTTTCTTCTGTAAACCACCTCAGGAGCTCAGAAAGCTTGAGGAAGGTGAAAAGGAAACTAATGGAGTGAAGGAAGTGTCATTGCAGTGGTTCACCCTCTCACTCGGTCCGGGTTCTGATACTTGAGTGGAGTTTGCATGTTAATTCACCCCGAGGAGTGAATTATATTTTAAAAATGTGTTTTCCATTACAAATTTCCAGAAGCGCCAAGTATGTTTTAAAAACCTACTTGGGTGAAAAGAGGGAAGCAGAAAACCCGTGAACAGACTGAAGGCATAATGAACTTGATTTTGACGGAGTGAGCAGCGCTGAGCTGTTAAATATTAACCAGGATGATTTATTTGTTGTTGAGAAACAGTAAAATGTTAAAATGTGTTCACAGTTCTAACATCCTGCTTCCATCTTCACATCCAGAAGTGACTTTGAAAAACAAACACATATATATAAAATTCTAATCGTAGATTTTTTTTGTGTGTGAAGGATTGGAGTTTCGTCTCTTCAAAACTGTCATAAGCCGCTTAACAAAGCGAGTGTCGGCGGTGCATTAAAGATGAAAAGACTCTTCTGGTGACCTTCCCGTTTTGTTTTGTTGCTGCAGTGAGATTTATCTGAAACAGCTCTACATGAATGATAAGCTAAACTCTCACAAACACAACCTCTGCACCACGCAGGAAAAATGCCAGCCTGAGTGCTTTAGCTGAAAAAATTCGACTCTACTTCGCCCCCTAAAACGCCGAGATGTGCTCACTCATCACCGCCGAGAGGAAAGAGAAACCCAAACACATCCACAGGCAGGAGAAAGAAAAACCTTTTGACCTTTCATGAATGGCAGCTCAGAATAAATACCTGAATAAATGTCTGGCCCAGTGCTTTTTGATGAATGCCGTTATTTGTGGCGCTGGATAATGTTATTGTACAGATCTGAAGGGAGCATTATGGACACGGTTCCCTTTTTAAACCACTGACCTTGATGTCAGTCCTATGACTTTGCACTTGGCTCTGAAATGTCACACTTTAGCATCAACGCCCCGACAAAAAGGACCGATGAGCGTCTCTGGTTTGAGGAATCTGCCCAACATCATGGTCGGTGTTACTGAGCGCCATATGACACAGGCTGAGAAGATCATCTTCTCTCTTATTGCTCAGCTCCGAAAACAGAGAAACAAACCGGACTCTGAACTGATTCAGTCTAAATCAATAAAAAACATGTCGTCCACCAAATTCAATGACAATCTTTATAAAGACAAAATTTTCCTGTTTTTCTTCACTTCATCCCAGAATATTTATTTTTATCTATATCTATACCAATGTGTACCAGTGGTGTGTGTGTGAAAGTAGCACTGACTACGTTTACATGCAGTCAATATTCGGGTTAAGGTCAATATTCCAGTTTCTGAAACTTTTGGAATATCCCGTTTTCATACTTAAACAGTTATTCCTGTTTACATGAGCAGCGTAATCAATCGGGATATCCCCATCCAAACTACGACGCACAGATGACGTCATGACTGCGTTTGTACTTCATGCCACTAGGGGTGCTGTTTTCAAAAAGTTCCACCTTGGGAAACATTTTCCAACAGCACCTGGCTCCGAGCACTGCACCACAATTAAAGTGTAGTGTTTCTACATGAAAACGTTGCGTGAATGGCGGCTGAACGTCCTCTGGGTGTGTGTTTGCCTTCGCCACCAGTCAGCTGCATGAAGTGAACTTAACCAATATTACATCGCCAAACTTTTCTTTCCTGGTTCCAAAACTTCAGATTATGATGTTGTGACATTTTCCACTCAGGAAACTTTCCTTTGCCTCCTGCTGCGACGAGGCACATTTTCTTTTTTCCGTCTTTCATCTGCCACAGCGGTGCCGTGTCAGTCTTCTCTCTTGTTCGAGATGAAACAGCTGCAAACAGGTGAATTTTGTTTTATTTATTAGCAGTTTTTTCCAGCCTCTTCACAGATACTGTATACCGCAGCAGGATCTCCGGAGGTGAAAGGTTACCTTCTGCCTCCACACTGTGCTCGCTGCGCTAACGTGGCTGCTGTTAACGCTGTCATACTGTCAGTTGTTAAGCAGCCGCCGCGCATTAATCTCCAGATAAATAGAGTCTTGCTTTTTTTATGTGCACTTCAGCGCGCTGCCTGTGTTCCCTGCTCTTACTTTTAACGTGAGGAAATGAATAACTGTGGGCGTTTTAATGCATCCCCGTTCCCTGTAAATTGACTTTTAATATACGAAAGATTAAAATCCGGAGGAACCATCAATAATTGAGAGGAGCGAACAACAGGCACGAAGACTGAGATCAGGAGACAGACTGAAACATAAAGGACGCCATTAACCGTGGATGCCAGCAGCTGCTTTGAGGAACCGAAAAACCAAAAGGCAACAAGCTGCAGAGATGCTTAAGAGGAAAAGAACGACGATGGGCTGCGTCCGCCCTCAAGCTGCTGCTACTTTCATCATATTGTGCTAAAATAATTCCTAATGTGCCTTATATGAAAACAGCCTATTTCATATAGTCGCTTCCTTTACTCCTTTAATAAGATTCCACACCTTTGTTTCGTCAAGTGCTAAATCATTAATCTCACAGGCAATTTACAGAAGAAGAGAAGTCAGAGAGTCTTTGTGTGGCGCTAACAGGAAAGTGTGGATCCTCTCATTAGTGACGAGACTCTGTGAGCGTCTGGAAACGTGTGAAAGTGTTTTAAAGCTGCTGACATGAAGCTGTTAGAGCTGCTGCTGCATCTCTGAGGCCCCATTTACACCTAATTCATGTCTCATACGCCGACGATCTGCAGAGGCTGCGAGTCGCCGCCAACCACCTCCGTAAAATGGTCGGAATTCACACACTTTCTTGGAGAAGAGCCGAACTCCTGAAGCGTAACTCATTCATAAGTCCTCCGTCATTTCACTGAAACGTAGCGGTGTGAGCCACACTGGGGCTGATCTGCCATCATTTACCCAGAGACGCTGTGATTTCTCATGGTGTCAAAGAACAAAGGAGCTCATCAGGACGATATCTCTGGCTACTCAACCTTATTGAAGGTATAACTGCACATGTGCAACAACTTTCTGAGTATTTTTGACCAATTCGAAGAGTCTTAGTTAACACTTTTGGGCACTAGAGCGGTCCTGATGATTCTGTATACACAATATTTACAAGTGAATACAGGTAACTGTGAAATCTACTCAAGTACAGTGAAGAAGGACCAAGACCTCTGCTGGAGACAGAAGAGAGAGAGGCTGTGTCTTCAGGCTGAAGCTTCACTGTGAGTCCTTGATGTGGGATCAATGACCTCCACAAGCTGAACTCAACTTGTAAGAAAAAACACTGACACTTTTCAACCAGCGAGCTGCACTGTTCGGTTATCAAGACGTGTCATTAATCTGATCCCCGAACCTGCTGCCATCACCATGAAATATCCCGAAAGCACAACTTCATTTTTAAAAGTACGGTCGGTTTTTTTTGACGGGGATCAAGTAAACATAATGAAAGCTTTGGGAAAAGGGAATCAGCACTTTGTGTCGCCTGCAGGCTCCGGCGCCTCGGCTCTGCACGAGCAGCTTCAGCAGAAAGAACTGCTGCCACAATGAGGGACATGTTGAAATACAATACATCTTTTTTATGCTGCGCTGCCTTTCAGTCACACTTTGTGCTGCATGCCACACATTTGGTTCAGTCCATCCCGAGCGAAGGGAAAAAAAAGCCCTCTGCAGGACGGCTGTGTTCAACTGAATCATTTTAACTGCGTATCTGTTTACGTTCAGAATAGCTCTGATAGAATAATTAGGAAGGGCTCTGCGTTCTCACTGGAGGCTCATTTCTTCCTCACCTTGCTGATATCGGCGCTCACAGAGATCATTACTGTCAGCTCGGCCACATCAGTGTCAAGCCGCCGTCTCCCGGGCGTATTTCACATCCAGTGAAAAGTCTCACTTTGTCATTTGAATTCAGTCACATGTGGGGAAAAAAGACACACAGGGTTCATCTGCCTCAGGAGATCGTCTGAATAATTCCAGAAAGGCAACCTGCTGCAGACGGATGAGAGAATAGAAGAGCTGATGGAGGAACTGAGAGATAAAGAGACCGAGGATTCAGGATGAGGAGAGAGAGCAGAGAGAACAGAAGACGCTGGAGAAGAGGAAGACCTGATGGATGGAAACGTCTGTTAATTGAGGAAGAAGCAGATGATTTGCTGTGGAAACACCTGAACGAGAGGAAGAGGTGTAATATATTTCATAAACCAGAGCAGAATGCAGTCCAGCTCTGTTAAAGACCCCGATCAGCTCTTTCCAGTAATTCCAAAATTAAAAAACTATGAATGTGCTAGTTATAGGCTTTAACTTTCTTCAACTAACTAATCAATTGTGTTTAATAAAAAAATGTAAATGTTGCTATTATGTTGGAAATAGAAAATTCATAACAAGTTACTTTGACGTCTTGATAAGAGAAAAAAAAATCTTAGATTTGTATATTAGTACAATAGATCAATGTTCGAATCAGTGCAGAAGAAAAAGGAATACAGTGAACAGAATATATACAGAATGAAATATACACTGTGTGTGGAGAATAAACGGTGTGTTGTTCAATGTAAGGCGCTTGCAGGTTTATATTTTCACCGACCTTAAAGCTGACTGTGGTGGCTTATCCTGGAGAAATACAAAAAAAGGAGATATGTTTCCATTTTGACAGCATTGCTCCTGAATAAAGATTTCAGATTAGCTGTTTGTATTAGATGTGACCTGCTGCAATCCTGGTTTCACAGAGTTTTAGTTTAATCCTCCTCCTCTCGTCGACACTGTCTTCCTCATGCTGTCTCAGTATCTCACATAGTTTACATATTTTGTTCTCTGCAGATAGATAAATGCATTTTATTGATGAGCTCTGACAGACTCTTTAGTTTTTGTCTCTCCTTTAACTAAAGCATGATTAAAATTAAGCACATTCTACATAAACAATTTAACAACACAATTACTCTTTGTCAACTCTTTTCTTACTGAAGTAATTCTGTTTAGGTATTGTACTTCTTGCTCTCTAGTTAATCTTTGTTCATTCACTCAATTCGATTCTTCAGTGGTAACTTAAAAAGTGAAATTCACCTCAGATGGGAATGAAGTGATGTTGGTGGCCGGCGGGGAAGAGCCAGTCCACGCAGTCAGAAGTGGATTTTAATCTGAATATGGTTTTTTTGAAGCTCCTCATGAGGCCTCCGCTCCGCGGGCTGTTAAGAGGAGAGGTAAAGTCAGAGTGAATTATACATCTTAGGGAAGCTGAAGTCAGATTTTTGGGGAGTGCTCGACGCTTGACAGGCCCAGAAGAAAGAGACTGGAGAGGTTGAGGAAAAAGACAAAGGTCTGAGGCTGATTTGATCCCCGGAGAAAGGAGGATGAGCTTCAGCCAACCTAACCATAAAGACGGCGTCCTTTGTATTTTACAGCTCATTATCAGACAGATGTGGCTCCAACTGTGTCCCTCCATCTTCCAGCAAGATTATTCAGCCCAACAGGTGGACTGGAGCCGGCTGGGAGTGAAAACAGGTTAGACTTGCATGAACTCGGCCCGTTTAGAGTCACAGATTAAGCTCAAACTCGTTTCTGGACTGTGGAGGTAAACTGGAATATTCAGAGAAAACACAAACTTCACTACAAACGACCCCACCTGCTTAAAAACGACCAACTTTGGCCACAGTTTCAGTAACATCTGGCTTTAATAAGTACCACGTGTTCACCGAATGTGTGAAAACCCATTATTCTGAGGTTTATGAGTTAAAGCTGGGAACTTTTACAGAAAAATAACTGAAGCCCTTTAACCCCAGAGGCCCTGTTCAGGCTGAATGTGTCAAATCACAAGAGAAGAAGAAATGAGTTTGTTGTTTATGTGGTCTAATCACGTTGTGGAGAAATCAGAATTCTGAAAAAAAAATATATATATCTTCAGTCCCAATTTGACAAATTCATAGAAAAACAAATTACTTTTTTAACATTCAGTATGGATTCAGATCAAACCAAACATCACCAACATGATAAATTCACTATATGTACACAACTGCAATATTTATGGACATAAAACAGCTTTCAACAAAATCAGTCTCAACATATTAATCACATTGGAACTGTATAGAATCAGAGGAGAAGAAGTACCGGTAGTCATTGACAGAAGTGAAAATGGTTATTTCAGCAGTTTAAAATTACACTAAGGGGAAGGTTGTGAACTCAGAAAAAATCAGGGGCAGAGGTGGAAATGAGAAAAGAGGAGTCAGAAGGACATGCAAACAAAAACACTGCAGTCATGTGACACAAAAACAGACATGACCTCAAATGTCAATAATAATCTATAAACTTGGTTAAAACTAAATATTAAAGTCTTACCAGACATTATAAACATGATATGGAAGTTTAATATGAGGGATTCCATGAGAAACCTACCTTCTAAAATGAACTTCCAGAAGTTATTTGATGCAGATGTTACTGAAAACAGTGTATAAAGTCATGAAACAGTTATTGTAATTGAGGTAAACTGATAACCGAGCCCCGGCCTGTCACATCTGACTCATCAAACAGACTGAGGCCGTCATAAGTGATGGAGCACACAGATCCAGCCAGCAGATTCAATCACTCGAATATGAATTTATGGAAGCATCCTGTTGTTCAAATATGGAACATGATAAACAAGACTAAGTCCATTACTCCTCTGGTTCTGCAACCCTGATGCAAATGTTAAGTGTTCATCAGTGAACAATTGTTATACTTTCAGAACAAAGAAGTGAGAAGTGCCACAACAGAGAGGAGGAAGGAGACTAATGTGTGTGCTCTGGGCTTTTGGTACAGTGTCTGTCCGTGGCTTCTGCACCAGCTGCACAAAGTTAAACATGAACACGCCGTCCTTGGCAACAAAAGGCGACGCTGCTTGTGATTCAGCAGTTGCAAGCACCCAAATCCCTTTAGAGCCCCTGCAAGTGGATTCACTGTCAAGGTCCAGCGGTGACAACAAGACTAATTACTCCATAATGGGAATCATCCCTCTCTTTCAGGCCCAGACAGCAGCCCTCGATGGCCGAAAACTGGCTGCGTGATCACAGCGTGGCCTGGAAAGCTTTGGTCATACATACAGATTAACTGTTGTCCAATCAATCAAAGCAGGGAGCTGTTTGTTAGCACCGTGAGTTATCATGCAGTTCCATCAAAACGGCCCCTCTGCTGATTTTCCTGCTCCAAACGTGCTTTCTGGAGGGTCTGAGAAATGGTCGTCTGCATATGGTAATGCATATTCAATGCTTCTCAATCCACCGCAGTCCGGAAGTGAATCAAGAAAGTTTCGGGGAGAGATTTTGCTCTTCAATGTTTGTCTGAAACCGAGTAGCATCACTCCGCTAGCAGAGATGTTGAAGCTAGAGTTCATGGCAAAACTGCCTTTTTTTTTCTTTTTTTTTTAATTAATGAAGTACTGAAGATTTTCAATGAGCTACAACATTATGACAACAATATCTAAATCTGTGGAGTCTAATCGAGTTTACTGAAGTGGATAATTTACACAAACATCAGCCTGAGCAGCAGGATTATGATGTGCAGGTGTTCAAACCCTGGGGAGCTTCAGTTAAAGACACCAACAACCACCATCTGAACATGTTTCACTGTAACTACATCCATGCTGTGGTTCACGTTTATTTCCAGTGCTATTTTAAGATTGTGTGTCTCTGGTTTCAGGCTGGTTAATCTGATCACCGTGTTTCTCCTGGCTTGGGTCTTGTTTGCCAATTCGTCTGTATTTCAGCGCTCATTGTGTTTCTGTGATTTCTGAATTCCTTGAGCTCCAGCCGTTTCTCTGTGTTTGGATTTTTTTTATCTCGCTTTGCTGTCTGCTTGCTCCGCCTCAATCGTTTCCTCAGTGCTTCTATTAAAGCAAGCTCCTGCAACGTCAACGCTCACAACTGGCCTGATGAGAACTTCCCCCGTCAGCCATCCTTGACATATTCGTTTACACTGCAACAGCAGGAATTTAATTACATTTGACAATATGAAATATCTTGTTTCTCAATAAAACTTGTGCTCAATCACTATTTCAAATCAAAGTTTATTCATAAAGTGCTTTTCATGCAAAAAAATTATTCTAAGTGCTTTATGGATTAAAAACAATTGCCAGAGCCCATCTGAACCTCTCACCCTGCTGAAACCCCTTCATTAGGCCCTCTGGTAGTGAGGATGAAGGTTTTGTGGCCCCCCTCCTACAAGGGAGAACCGGAAAAAAACCAGACACTGGTTATAACTTTTCATTTGTTTTATTTTAACAAGTATTCAAAGCTGTCGCCTTCAAAGTAATCCCCGCTGGTTTGAATACACCGTTGCATCCGTGTTTTCCAGCTTCCAAAGGCGTTTGAAAACTCGTGCGTATTGATCCCGTTCAGTGCCTCTTTCGAGTTTTTTTTTTTACCTCCTCGACGTCCTCAAATCTCCGCCCCTTCAGCTCTTTTTTCATTCTTGGGAGGAGAAAAAGTCACACAGGGCTAAGTCCGGCGAATAGGGCAGAAGAGGCAGAAGGATCATTCCTTTTATCGCCAGGAACTGCATTACGCGCAGGGCCCGGTGCGCCGGCGTTATCGTGGTGCAGCCACCACTCACCACCCCGCCAAGCTCTGGACGCTTCTGCCTCACTGCTTCTCGGAGCCGCCTCAGGACTTGGTGTAGTGGTCCTGGTTAACAGACTTCCCAGGCGGCACAAACTCGCTGTGGATGACCCCTTTCTCATGGAAAAAGCAGATCAGCGTGGCTTTTACCGCTGACCGGGACTGGCGCACTTTTTTCGGCCGAGGGGAGTCCGGGTGTCGCCACTGGCTCGACTGCTGCTTCGTCTCGGGATCGTAGGCATAACACCAGGTCTCATCCGCCGTGATGACTTTGCCCAGCAGCCCAGGATCCTCTTCAATGTGCTGGAGGATTTCCTGGCACACATCCGCGCGGGCCGCCTTCTGCTCCGGAGTGAGGACGCGGGGAACCATCTTCGCTGCGACCTGCTGCAAGCCTGAATCCTGGGACAGGATCTCCTGACAGGAACTCCACGGAACCCCCGTCAAGGTGGGCACCTCCCCGATCGTCCTTCGCCTGTCAGCCAAGACCACAGCTTCCACCTCGCGGGTCTTTTCCTGTGTGTGTGAGGATGCAATGGACATTCAATGGACATTTCGCTCTTTTTAAAGCGCCCATACCATTCAAACACCAGCGTTCTCCCCCAGGGCACCATCTTTATACGCCTCCTGGACCATGGTGAGTGTTTCTGACGCTGTTTTTCCCAGCAAAAAACAGAATCTGATGCTTGCGCGCTGATCGCATTTAGTGATGTGTTCCGTCGTTTTGTGCTTTTCCAAAGAAGGGGGTCCTGCTGTGCTGACGTCAGCGCTGTGTGTGCTTTCCCTGTGTAACTTTGTGAGACGATACTTTGCAGAGATCTGCACAAGAACATGCTGTAGCGAGATGGAACAACCAAAACTCTGAAATCATTCTTGTTTTAATTTTATAAGCACAGTCCAGTTTCTTTCCGGTCCCCCCTCGTATGATCTGACGTTATTGGCGCTCAGTGTAAACAGAGCTGTCTGGTCGTTCCTCTGCGCTGGTTTCACAGCCTCGCATCAAACACTTAAATCTCACCTCCAAATCAATTCCTCCGCTGGAGAGATTTTTTTCTTCTTTCTCCAGAGTGGTCCCGGGCACATTTTCAACCTGTTTATGTATTACTCTGTCGGCTGACAGCCGGCATGAAGTGCAGACTGACATTTAAGAGTAGATGGACGGCCTCCGTCCGGGCGGAGGAGACGGATGTGACGGGCAGCGAGGCGGAGAGCGAAGCCAGCGGTGATTGATACGAGTGTCAGCGCCGGAGGTCAGAGCCATGCCTCAAAAAACGGGGCCATCGATTCTGCTGCCCTTTAAATAAACAAAGGGACACCTCTGCCTCTGCGGCGGGCTGCGCGGTTCGAGGGTCCGACTCCGCCCGGCCCCCCTCCCGGACATCTCCACACGGCTGCCGTCTAACAGCCGCATTTCCTTCCATCTGTGTCACTCTTTTCTGCATTGTCACCACGCTCCACGCAGCCCTAAAACCCAATTTCACCCCCCTTTGGGAGGAAAGTGTTGCACTATTTTTAGTTTTTAATGCCTTTCCTCTATCTCCATTTGGCTCATGTCTTCCTCCTGATAGGACGCTGCTCAGAGTTGCTGGGGCATTGCTGAAATCTATTCCCCTCCTGCTACGGCAGCTGTTTAGAGGCTCTCATTAATAAGAGAGGACTGGAAGAAAATCAGCATGACGAGAAGGACGGAGCGCAGAAAAACACCCGCCGCCCAACCTGAGGTGAGAGAATCCGCAGTAAACAAGCGGCTCGTCGCCGTGGGCTGATAAAGTGAAACGAGCCTATCGTCCGTCACACGTGCGCTGCCGCCGCTGCGATCCGAGGGGGAAACGTGCACGCACGGCCGGACCGAGGTGATTATCTCCGCCAGCTTTCTCAGAAAGGTCAGGCTTGAAGGAGGCGGTGTGAAAGGTCTCCACCACTTCAAACATCCGGCTGCACAATATGCGCACGACTGTTTTACATCCACGTCTCCCTGCGGTTCAGCTGGCATGTGTTAGAGCCAGATAGCCTCACACGTGAGGAATGCAATCTTCATCTCGCTTCCCCTCGGCTGACCACTCCAAACGATCTCACTTCAGAAATATGCCTTTGTTGGAGCCGTGCTGCTGCCATTTCAAGCTATATTTGAAGAACTCTTAACACCAGAAACCAGTGTGGCTGAAAACACAGATCCAAAACAATCACTTTAATTACTTCTCTTGCTCCGGCTTGTTAGCTCAGTGTGAAAACACCATGGAGCTGTTTTTTCTTGTCTTTTTCCCCTCTGGAAGGAGAAAAAGATTTACTTTGTGACTCGTTTAATGTGAGAGCGTCGTACACTACAAGTACTGACAGGATCCAGGAGGAGGGATCACTCCAAAATCAGCTTCTCTTCACAGAAGTCCTGTTAAATCCAGAATAGGATTTGAAATTCTTCTTTTAACCTATAACGTTCTCAACAACCAGGCTCCATCATAATGAAGGTAAAGATTGTTATTCAAAGGTCATTTGATCATCCCATCGACTGACGTTCTAAAAGAGGAAGCTCATATACGTTTTACCGTTGCTCGGATATTGTAGGACCGCGAACGCCACATCAGCACGGCTGTGACTTTGACAGAGATGGGAAAAAAAAAAAAATCTATAAACATTCACTCTGCAGGAGACATAATTGTCCATTAGTGATGGAAACACAAAGCATTTGATGGCATTTAATGAAACAGATTGCAGTATTTCATCCTGATTATCCAGCTGGCTGTGGTATTTCCACTCGGGGCAGCAAACATTCATTTCCTGTGATTAATTTTACACCAGAGGACTGCTGCAATTTACCAAATAAATCTAATAAGACCTTTGAGGAGATAAATGTACCTTTTTAACCTTTGCTGAAATAACCATGCAGTCAGTGGCTCGCTGTGGCCTCTGTCCGCTGAGGGACGCTGCTCAGACAGAAAAGAGCTAAAGGGGGAAAATGGACAGCAGCTCATTGGAAAGTCTTGTTAATAAATTTATTGTGACAATTATAACAAGACGTGAGTGACACTATTGCTCAGTGTTTGTGGACTGATATGTTACTTTGGTTAAGAGTAGAGTTATACTCCATGAAAATGATCGTCTTTAAAGAAGTAACATCACAACGTTTGCATTAGTTTCAGAAAAATTACAGAGCAACATTTTGGAAACATTTATTACAAAAATGGCAAAAAACTGAAAACAACGTAGTTTTCATGTTTCATGCTTCTAAGTGTGTGTTCTGCTGGGTGATGCTGGAGCTTCTTTCTTTCATGCAGAGCGGTGCTGACACAGCCTTTTGTTTGCTACATGGTTTAAAAAAAAAGTGGATCTATCTGCCTTAAGACCATCATGGGACAGAAAAACTGTCCACAGAAGTTAATCAAAGTGGATCAGCAGCTCCTTAAAGTAAGGTTATTGATGTTTCGTTGCATGCTTTACAGAGCAATAAATCCATTTAACCTCAATTAACATACAGCTAGCTGGCTTTTTCCCCTCTGTGTTATGTAATAAATGGACCACCACATTCATATATGAGTGCACCCACACACACACACACACACACACACACACACACACACACACACACACACACACACACACGCCGTCTCTCTCCACCTGTGTCTGCCAGGGGTGGACCGAGCCGTCCAGCCATGCAGGAAGTAATGGAGAAGAGCTCTCAGCGGGGGGCCGTCCTGCGTGATGTAACACACGGGCGGACTGCGCCGCACGCCGAGCGGAAAGGTCATCAGCGAGGGACCCGTAAATTGTTCTGACACTCAAAACGTTGGAGCACATGTTTCTAATCAGCTCGGCTTCAGATAATATTATGGTTGAGGAGTTCAGCGCTGCAGCTATTAGCCGTTATCAAAGAGCGACCTCGGTGTGGTCCGGGCTTATGGCTCTAAAACCGCAGGGAGCTGCAGGAGCGGACAGTCATTATGGAAGTTCATGGAGAGAGGTTCATGCAGGTGGAACACTTCCTGCTTCTCAGACTGTACCCCCCTTCAGCCATTACATTAAGACCACCTGTCTGGTGTTGTGCGTTCCCTTCTCTGACCCAGTGGAGCATGGCCCCCCCTCGGTGGTCCTAAAGACCACAGTCTGTGAGGTGAAACCTACTAAGGATCAGTTATTTGTCCTCAGTGCTCGTTTACATTGAGATCTGGGGAAACTGGAGGCCAAATCATAACCTCAAACTCGTTGCTGTCCTCTAAGTGTTTCTTAAGAAGTTTTGGTTTGACGCCATAAAGCAGTGTGGAAATCACAAAACTGTCAAATTCATAAAAACCCGGTGTGAAACGGTGGTGTAGCGCCCTCTCTTGGCCAGCCGCCGTTGGTTGTCACCATTTAGGTAATGTGACTTTGTTCTTCTCCCACTCTAGATAAACTCCACTCTTGGTTTTGATCTGGTGTGTTACTTCAGAGTGCTGCCCTCTGCTGGACTGATTCCTCAGTGCTCAATCCAACACAAAGGATGCATAGCAGTGAAAACCTGTTAGTTTCTGTTGTTTGAACTGTGTAAATCTGATGTGTGTTGAGTTTAAATGAGCTTTTGAACGTCACCTTACAGAGAAAATCTTTTTTTATACTCATCACAAGATTTTTCCAGCTGGAGCCAAACTTTTACCAACAGTTGAGCCAATCACGTCCAGGAGGCCAGAAGCGTAAAAAAAAAAAAAAAAAAGTTGCTGTATTTGTATCCCTTGCTGCTCGCTCCGCGACAAGTAATTATTCCAGTCCATATATCTCACTGAGGAGCGTTTGGAAGCCCATTCTGCACCGGGGGGATGAGCTTGGCAGCCGTGTGTTGACAGTCATTTCCACAATGGACTCTCTCCTTTCAAATAACTCCAGCCAGTAATTTGCTCATACATCTTTGGGAACAGCTCAACCAGCCATAAAAAAAAGCCTTAAATCCTGGAGCTGCACCGGATTCAGCACTAACAGAGATCCTTTTTTCCCTCTTTTGTTGGTTGTTGTTGTTGTTTTTCCCCCAGACGTCGCCATTGTGCGAGCAGAGGAAGTGAGGTTGCCGTTTCGGAGGGGATCTATACTTCCTGTGGTCTCGGAGGTTAATTATTACAGTAGAGACAGTCATTTAGTCTTTGTATTGGTACTTATCTCCCCTCACAGCTGGTGTGTTTTGCCGAGTGGACGGCCATTAATCAAACCTTTCTCCTGCAGGAAGTTGGACTATCCATCACCTCCATGGCGCTCTCCTCCTCCCCCCTCCTCCTCCTCCTCCTCCTCCTCCTGCCGTCCCAACAGGCTCTAAAAATTTTCATTCCTCTTGCTCAAATGCAACCTTGAATATCATTTTCCTGCTCTGATGAGTTTGAGTGAATCATTCGTGAAAATTGGAGCGCTTCTCGGGAAACGTGTGCGCCGGGCTGAAGTGGGTTGTTTGTCTGTCACTCTGGAAGAATGAGCGAGAGAACACAATCCTTTTACCTCCACTCCGCCGACACTGAAATACCTTTTCACAGACTCCACTATTAATCATTGAGCCGTTCAAATTTGCTTCGTTCTGCTTGCCGGGGCCCCTCAGAGACTTAAGAGTTAAACGAGGACAGAAGGCCAGGTTTAACACCGAGGTAAACAACTATTGATCACCGCGCTGCCACGCAGTCTTCATTTTCAGTAAATATAAGAGGACGTTTGCCGAAGGGGCAGTTTGAGTTGCATTTGCTGCCCAATATTTTACAGCAGCAGTGTTTTCCACATGGTGTTGGGAGAGCACTCATGTTGAAGCTGATCGGCTTACAGAAATCACTGAGGATCATATCTGACTGACGCACAAAGCAACAAACCATCGATTTTGCGCTCTATCCAATCACTCCGTGGCGAACTCGGGGTGAGAATCACTGTTTCCAGCAGATCGTTCTTCTGTAAAATGGACTAATGTTTGCACAATTCCTCATGCACATCAAGTCTTTCATGGTGTTACTTTTGGTTGATCACCTGTATTTCCTATACACCATCGACAAACTGAATAAAAAGCAGAATGTAAACTTTTAGTTTAAACATTGAAACACGTAGTATAAAAGTCCTTATTTAAAGCCGACCCTCATTTATATGACAGCACACGAAAAACTATTTAGCAAATTGTTCTTTTTATCATCATAGTTCAGACTGTCGGCGTTTGGTCACATCAGATCTGTCTGCTTTATCATCAAATAATGAACACACACACACACACACACACACACACACACACACACACACACACACACACACACAGTAGTGGTCTCCTCAGGAGCTTTACGAGTTGCAACTCTGCTGCGTCATAAATAATCTAATCTCCTCCAAACAAAGCAAAGCCTGCTCGGTGTGAAGCTTCTCGGCTCAGAGAGCAACTGGAAGAAAGCTTGCTGAAAGAACTGAAGCATGCACGGTTTTGGTGTTTAGGCGTATGAAACTGTTGGAGGACGAGGGTCTGGATCTGATCTGCTCTGATCAGGTGGAGTTCTCTGCAGCCCTCTCTCCTCAAACCAAAAAAAGCTCCTTCCCTCCATTTCTTTGAGTGAGCAGAAGCGTGAGGGCTCCAGCTGAGCAAAACAATGACTCAAGGTTGCGGTGATGAATGAGCGTGTCTGCGCTGATAGCAGAAGGTCGTGTGCATCGGCCCCCGGTGTGCGTCTGCCATCTAGCACGCAGCACGCTGCACTGCCGCCACCCCGACGCCTCCCGCCACAGGCCCTGCTCATTGTTCACCGGCTTCAGGCACACTTCAGACGGGCTCAGGACACAGGCAATTTAGCTTAACTTGTCCAGCCCGTGTTTGGATTAATGCATTTTTTAGGGATTACGGAGTGGAAACAAGGAGAACGCCGCACCAGTGGATCCACGCAGGATGTTCCAGAGGAGAGACGCTCGGATCACAGACTGTAATCTATAATTAAGTGCGCAGTGGGGAACAGTCACAGAAACCCACATTAAGTTTCACTTAATAAGAGACTTCGCCACTTCTCTGAGCAGAAAGTAGCTCTTTTGAGAAACTTTCAGTGTACCGGTGGGTTTATGGGATTTGAATAATCTGGATTATCTGATGATCATTTTGGTCAGGTTTACAATAGAATAGAGTTTATTTATTTCACCATGAAGAAATTTACCGTTAGAGGCTCGTCGAACACACAGGGGGTGCAAAAGTTGAGGAAATGTGCAAATAAAGAATGAGTAACAGTGCAAATCTTAATAAGAATAATAATAGAAATCTAAAAGAAGAAAATATCAAATTTTACAAACAACATAAATCTAAAATATAACAGGAGCTATAATATACACAAATATTAGTGCAACAGAATGAGTGGTGTAACGTGTCCATGACTGCTTATGGGGGTTATAAAGGGACATGGATTGCAGGTTATTATAATGTCCAGAGTTATTGCAATGTTCTATACAGGAGAGTTGTCCAGTCTGACAGTGGTGGGGATGGAGGACATGCTCTTTCCTGCACTGAGGGCGTCTCGGTCGGCCACTGAAGGAGCCGCTGAGCTCCTCTACCGTCCGGTGCAGAGGCTGAGAGATGTTGTCCATGATGGATGTGAGCTTGGCCAGCATCCTCCTCTCAGCCACGTCCTCCACAGAGTCCAGAGGACAGCCCAGGACAGAGCCGGCCCTCCTGACCAGCTGGTGGAGTCTCTTCCTGTCCCGCTCTGTGCTGCCCGGGGCCCAGCAGACGGCGGCGTACTGGATAGCAGAGGCTCAATCGGAAAGGGAAAATCTGTGTGTGTGAGGCAAGACATAAAATGGCTTTTTAACTTATATTTACATCTGAAATTATTCAGAAAACAATAGTTTTGAGTCCGATTGGTCTGGTTTATAGATTTAAATTATGTGGAATACATAATTTGGTGAAATGTATTGTTAGATTGTGCAAAACTAGTGTAAAAGTCTTATGGGTCCTCAAAAATGACCTCTACCTCCTCATCTGTGAGTGCTTTGTATTGTTTTTCTGCATTTTTGTTTGAATTAATTCATTCAGAGGATGTATTGATGAAAATATGCTGCGCACCACAGGAGAAATTAGCAAAATGCACCAGGAGAGACACAGCAGAGGTGCATTGATTAGAAACTGTACGTTATAATGAAATATGAAGTTCAGGCAGACAGGATTCGTCACAGAAAGCCGCTCATCTTGGGGCACGTTGTTTTGCTGTATTTAGTTTAAAATCCTTGATTCTTGTTAAGTTTTGATTAAATAAGTTATAAGGTTTTACGCCACATTAGGACTCTAACGTATGTTCAGTACAATGTTTGGTCGAGGAACAGTCACAGAAACAGACAGTAATGTGAATTTCAACACACTGAAGGTTTCATTTTCTTATTACTGATGAATGAACCTTAAAAAAAGGGATTATTTTGTATTGTATTTATTGTCTTTGTATTAGGGCTGAATGATATCAGGCAATTTACAATGCAGGTGTTCATTATAGCAAAAACAATGATCTGTTAAACATGCAAACAAGCAGATAATTTGTTTTATTTTTGCACACAGCAGCGCTCTTTCTTGTGCCCTCTGACCTAAAACATTCACACTTGTCACCTCAAACTGTGACATAAGAGATTAAAAAGACAACATTTAATTTCAGATAAAAAAAATGAGAGAAAACTGTAAAAATTGAACATTTTGTAAATTCAACCAGGTCCTTGAAGGCACACAACACAAATAACACGAGACACACAAAGATGTGGAAACTGATTTAAGCATAAATCTAATTACGGACTCATTCGGATCATTTTTTAGCACCGTGTAGGAGTCGGACCTAAAATACAAAAAATGTGATTTTGAGCTTTTCTGTGTCCTGAAGGATAAATATTGTAATTCAGGATTGATTAGCATTAATTAATCTCTTGACATATTTGTTTTCAGGTCGAGGGTAAAAAAAAAAAAACAAAAAAAAAACTCACACTGCACAAGGGTTAAATACAGTTTCTTCATAGTTCCTCCTGTCCTGCTCTGTTGATCGCAACACAACTCTTCAGTGGAAACGCCCAGAAACCTGATGAAGACAACGTACTAAATAGTCCCCAAAATGCAGCTGAAAGACTAAGAATTACTCTCATCTTACATTTCTCCTCTTCATTAAATGAACTGTCCTGCATTTCAGCATTCATACAAAACTAAAATTTATTCGACAGTACACAACGTAACACTTAGATGTAGCCATCAGAAAATAAAAATGATAAAATGAGAGTTAGAGTGTCTTTAACAGTGAATAGCCCAATCATTTATCACTGCTAAAGCACCAACTTTTTCTGCAAAGTGCCTGACGGGAAACAATTGGTGTGACTCCAGAACAAACCGTCTCCCAGCTCACAGTTTGACGAGTGCTGCAGCCCCTCCAGCTTTTCCTCCACAAACAGGTCAGAGAGAGATCAATAATGTGTGAGGATCGGTTCTTATCTCTGTCCAGAGGAGCCTTATCAGCCCCTCTTAAATGGTGTTTCAGGAAAATGCCCTGGAACTTAATCCTGCCGGAGACCCGAGACAAAAGAAAAATGGCTCTCTATCAAAACACATCCAGTGTGTTGATGCAAATAAGTTCCACTTATCTGCCGGCTGCATATCACAACAGAGGAGGAGGAAAGTCTCCAGTGAAGACCTGAACTGCATCCCCTGCTCTGATGGATGTTAGTTAGCACGCAGGAGTGTTTCTCTCTGCGTGAACTGGACTGGGAGGCAGCCGATAAGCTCCGCAGTGGGCCGATAGCGGAGAGGCGGACGAGCCGTCCGATCAGCGGCCGCATGCCGGAGTTTATTCATCACTGCTTTTGCACAAAAAAAAAAAAAGTCACAAACTGCTCCGCCACAGCAGACAATCAGACACAAGAACTGAGTGTGAAAATAGACTGTAAACAGGAGAGCCGTTATGGCTGTAATCTGGCTGACTACTGCCCCCAGAGGTGATTCATCAAACTGCAGGAAGTGTAAATAATTGAAAATATATTTATACGTGCATGAATAGGGTATATTTAAATACCTGATAAATTAGTCATAAATTGATAATGCAACAAATACACAATCACACAGGCGTGCACACACACGGAACTGTCTGAGGTCTCTGTGTTTTATATCCAGTCAACTGGACCTGTGCTCTAACAGTCGCTGCTCACACACAGCAGACTGAAGGCGCCTTGTCTCCAAACAGTCTCTGTCTGGTCCTCAAGGTGGAGCCAGAAATCCAGAGCGACGCCACGGAAAACACGAGCAGCGCTCCACTGAATCACTCTGTTAATATTAATCTGTTCGGTGTGTTAAAAAAAAAAAAAGTAAAATCAGGAGCCAAAAGTTAACACTCTTTCCACTTTTCCGCAACACTCTGTTAGAAGAACGTACGCTGCTTCCAAAAACCGTGAAAAGTCGCTGTGTTGTTGAGCCTTTAGGACCAGCAGTTACGTCGGAGACGTTAAAACTTTGTGAGAAAATTGCACAACTGCCTGCAATTCAGCTGACGAGGCTCTAACACTGAAGTTATACGTTTAGACGCAGGGTCTGGCAGCTTCTCCAGCGAGGAGGCCTCAAAACTCCCAACAATCCTCATGAATGGATGCAGTGTGGCCAGGCACAGCAACGGCGCTTCATCCTGAACAGTTTTCATTTCTGAAGACATAAAGTGAGCTGCTAAATGACAGGAAGTATGACAGTAAAATAAAGCATGAAAGGAAGAAAGAAAGCATTGTGAAAATAATTAGGTGATAACAATGCACTTACTTTACCATGTGAACAGAATCTAATTCTGTTTCCATTATCAAAGCTAAATAATACATTAAAGGGGCTGTATCATGCTTTTTTAGCTAGTCCAAACCCTAGAAATGGCATTAACATGGTAATAGTTTGTTTTTGGCGGTAAGGAAAAGTAATTTTGTGTGAAATAAAAGATTTTCTGGGGCTAATTCTGAAACCCGGAAGAGAAAACGCTCCGTTTCACTGAAATCCCGCCTCTCCCCCCTGTGGACTTTGACTGACAGCGAACTTCAACCAATCAGCGCTTCAAAACAAATACGCTGGCTAGCTTTAGCTCTTTAGCTCTAGCTTCTCTACACGGAAATACACGCGAAAACGTCTTTCCCTGTTAGAAACTCACCAAGCGCAGACCCTTCAGACCCTTCAGACTCTTGCTCTTGCTTGACTGTTGCTTTCAGACGATGGTTAAAGTTTATCTCCGTAATCAGAGTTAGAAAAAAGCGGCAACGCTGACTGCCGAGGGCCTGCGGGAGGGGGGCTCAGGGGAGCCATCTTCTCCGTGTGACGTCAACGTGGGAAACAGAGAGTTTTCATGGGTGCGGGAGGGGCTGCCTCTCTGAGCAGCACAAACAGGAGGAAAGCTCAAACACGCAGGCACGAAGGAAAAAAACGCTTTGGGGGTGTTTTTGGTGAGTACATAACTATATAACAAGGTTAAAACATACAAAAAGTGAATTTTGCATGATACAGCCCCTTTAATGCACATTCAAGGCTTTGTTGTTCATGTGTGAAATCTTGTTTCATGCGTTCATGTCACTCATGGTTAGTTAAGAAGGAGAAGAGCTGTGGTTTGGTATCAATCATTCAGCCTCTGTGCTTCATGGAGAAACCAGTGGTTCAACAGAGGACTCACAAGTTTAAGCCCTCTGAGGCAACTGTTGTTGTGATACTGGGCTATACAAAAATAAATTGATTGATTGACAAGTTCTGCTTCCTGTTAGCAGAGTTAGCTTAGCATGAGTGGAGGATACAGGGAAGAAACCGTCTCCCCGCAGACGCCTCTCAAAGCCTCAGATCAATATGTCCCGTTTGTTTAATTTGTTCGCGTGAAAAGAAAGATTTGCTGAACAGCTGCTTTCCAAACAGAAGACGTCCTCCGCCCTCGGTCCACACGTGTTGATGTTGATTTTACAGAAGACAGTTTGTTGGTGAGCTTGTGAGGAATCGCTAAGCAGATGTTACTCCTGTTGGACATCTGTTTCCCGCAGTTTCCATTTTTCATGAGCCAACAGTCTCCCGCCTGCGCCGCGAAGCAGAATGTGAAGCATCCTGTTCAGGTATGAGAGTCCAGTCGGATCGAGGCTTCCCTACAACTTCCCCTGCTTCATCAGGCTCTATGTTTAATCCTCAACAGAAGGTCTCAATAACCCCAGTGGAAAAATGTTTAAAAACAACTTTGTGTTTTTATTTTGAAAGCGTCACACCATGCAGACATGCTGAACACGAGAGAGAGCTGATATGAAACCTTTCCCACTGAAAACTGAATCGAGGAAGTCCTTCTTGCCTGTAGATAAAGACGTCATGCATTGTTCCAGACGGACGTGAACCCACAGAGAGCTGCGGTGGATTCTTCACGAGGTTCAAGCGATCCGAGCGCTTCTCTTCATCCTCTTCTTCGTCTCTCTCTCTGTCTCCACTCTGGACGCTCTTTGCCCGAGGCGCTCCGTGACGAGGAAGCTTTGAAAGCACCTCATTTGGGGTTACTTCTTAAGATCTGTGTCTTAATCTGCAGATCGCTCTTTTATCTGATCACTGGTGGTTGAATCACATCTATTTGTATGCAAAACCGGGAGTGTCTCTTCCCCACCAGCCGACTGCCTCTCTGCACTTTGATGTCGAATGCAGGTTTTTTTTTTTTTGTTTTTTAACATAAAGCTCTCCAGCTGTTCCTGTGTGATTAGAGGGAGTGATGGTACAGCGCAGGCTGACAGGGCGACGGCAGAGATGGCGTGCTACACGTTTCATGAGTCAGATTTAATCGTCTATTAATACAGTCTCTCTTTTCTCCTCGTCTGATCAGGAGAGAAGGCTGCTGCAGCCTCCACTGATCTAAAATAAGAACAATGTGTTTTTTTAAACGGCCGTAACGGCTTATTTCACAAGTTTACTGATGGAATATAGTCTGAAGGTGAAGTGGATGTGTGTTTTTTCTCTTCATGACTGGGAAGGCGGTTCTGTCGGTAATGTTACTAATTTAAGGCCTGAAGTGCAAAAGCTTTGGATAGAAATGTGATGTTGCACAATTTGACACAATCTGACGAGCTGATCTGGCACGGTTCAGGGGCGCTAACGTCATTCAGACTCCCCGGACTCGGACTCCTGCATCTCTGACACATTTCACTTGAGGACGTCAGACTTCCAGATGCAGATAAAACGTGAGCAGCAGCTGTTTTGGCGTCGGCGTCGTCAGGCTGTTTGCGTTGGACAGCTGCCTGCTTGCAGTGAAAATGACGGGGTGTTTTCTCGTGCGATTTCTGGGGATTTGCGTCAGCCTGGTGTTTATCTGCAGAAATTATGGAAACATGTTGATGCAAACAAATGAAAGAGAATTAAAACTTCAGTCAGATGCGTCTCTGTTTGGCCCACAGGCGACAATTTGGCTCCGTACTGACGTACAATACGAGCCGAGCAACACACACACACTGTGGAAAACACACAGTGTGACAAACACACAGCGAGGAGATAAGAAGCTCTGAGTTCTCACGTCAAGAAATACTTCAAAGAAAGAAAGATATTCAGATTTTTAATGTGTTAAGCTTATAAGGCCAAAAAATATCTCCATATTTTATCTGATGTGTTTCTGGTTTTTAAAGGGAGACCTCGATGATCACAGATACTGCTTGAAACTGTTTATTAACTTATGAGGAATAACTTACAACTCTGTTAATGTTAAAACCTGTGATACTTAATTAAAGTACAGTCATAATACACTGGGGAATTATACTGTGTTGAAATAATCCAATATCTTAAAATTCATCATTTTTAGGTTTATTCATGATGATCTTGCTTTTAGGTCTCCGAGTATCATTTGTAATCAGCTTGTGTTATTTTCCCATTCTGTTCCATCTTGATTATGTAAATTAACTTTAAAATGAACTTCAAATGTTTTTTGTTGTTTTCTGCTTCTTGGAGATATAACTACTATTCCACATTAACACACTGTTCTAAGAAGCATTGAGTCAAAAAAAAAAGAATCCTATGTACTGAAATAGAGAAGTTCATAATTTAGAGGCATGATTTGTTTTTCTTCCACTTTTTTTAATTAATTTTAAAATATTAATGCAATTCACCACACAAAAAACTATAAAAACAGATTGTGATTGGATAAAGATCTTATTATCTTATTAAACATCATTGTTGGATGCATTTAAACAAGATGTCACAATCAAAGTAATTAAAGTTTGAAAAACTCAGTCTTATCCTTGTAGAACTTATTTTTTGTTGATATTGTACATGTTTCAACCCAGAATAAGAAAATTGCAGATACAAAGACTGTCAAATCTGCCAGTTTTGATTGAACAAAAATGTTATTTTGGTTCTTTATTCTTCTTGGTTCTTTATTTTACTTCATTTTCACTTCATTTTGCTTTGAATGACCCTATTGAACAAGTGAAAATGAAGAACGCAATGCCTCAGATTATGAATCAATGACAGAAGTGATGAGATCACGTGCAGTGTGTAGATACAATATAACACTGCTCTGCTTATCAAGCTTGATTGAACTTATTTACGTCATTTTTTTCCAGTCACTAGTGTATTTATGTATTTTGTATTATGAACACAAATTATGATTGGTGAAGAAAATCAACCACCATGTAAAAACAACACTGCTTGAAAATGATTTGTTTTTACTTCTGTGTCCGGTTTAATGAAACCTGTTGATAATATTGCTGATGAAGTGTTGGCGTGTGTGAAGCTGAGGCTCGGGACTGAACCACTCTGAGTCCTCTGGCCTCCTCTTGTGGCGGCTTCACATATTTCAGCAGGTGAAATAATCTGCCGTGCTCTGAGCTTCTCGTCGCCGGGCGTCTCTGAGATTAATCCGGACGGTGAATCCTCCCCTCCAACAGCCTCCCGTCACTCTGTCTTTCATCTCTTTGTATCCGCGCGGCTGAATTACAAGGTAATTCCAGCCGCCAGTGAGGGGAATTAGTTTCAGACGAGGGAGCTGAGGAAGGCGGCCTTATATACGCGTTTGGCTGTATACACTCGTAAATCCAAGACGGGAGGCGGCCATTAAGGAAATACCAAGTTGTGCAATTTTCTTTATTTGCATTTAATGTCGTAAAAGTTACGGGGCGTTACTAATTCTGTCCGGTTAATGCTGCCGTTATGACGGGAGGGAAAGTGAAGTTTCACAAAGAAGTCAAACACATGGAAACGCAGCCGGAGCAGTTTGAGTTCCGTATAATAGCTCAGATTAAATGTCTGGTTATTTCTGAGCGTCACACTATATCCTTTATGTGTGCCGCACAAGTCCAAACCAAAAAGATCACTTGAGTTCCACTTTAAGTCGTATTTACAGCCGTGTTTCCTCGAATGTGTTAATGCAAAAAAAGTTCAGATGAAGCAGGAAAGCTGTGGAAAGCTGGATGAGGCTCAAAGTTGAAACGCTTCAGGATCAACAGTTTGGTCAGCATGAAATCTTTCAGTGCTCACCTCTTCTTGTTGTGCAAAGAAAGCCTAAAAGAACAGAGTTGGCAGAGCAGAGTCTCTATTCCACTTTATAAAGATGTTTGTCTGAGACAAAGTGTGGTCGTTGTTGAAGGAGAGACAGTCACAGTGGACTTAAACATCCATCATCGCATCCATTTATCACTCTGATGATTCTTCAACAATCAGATTTGATGACATTAATACATTTCAAATAGAGACAACCAGAAGGAGTCAGACTTGGGATCTCAATAGGCAATAAGCATGGACTGACCATTAGAGGCCATGATGAAGTGACACTTTGGTTGTCGTGGTTCAGAGTGACTGTTGGGAAGTTGGGAATCTGTCCTCTTCCTGTTCAATCTCGTGTCCAGTCTGCGGAGGTTTTGGGAAAAAGAGCTCCGTGTTTTATTACTATAAGTTACGCAGTCAGCAGAAAACGCGTTTTCGCTAACAGGAAGTGGCAAGATCATAATAATAATAATAATAATACATTGAATTTTACAGCGCCTTTCTAGACACTCAAGGACGCTTTACAATCGATTGAGAACAAAACACAAAAGGAACCAACAGACAAAGAACACAAAAGAAAGAGTGAAAATTACAGCTGATAGGCAGATTGAAACAGATGGGTTTTGAGTCTGGATTTGAAATGAGGCTCCCCATGGTGCCGAGGCGGGCGGAGGGCACAGAGAGGTGGAGAGAGGAGGAAGACCTGAGGGAACGTGAGGGGGTGGCAACGTGAAGGAGATCAGACGGGGGGGGCGGGCAAGATTGTGGATGGCTTTAAATGTAAATAGGAGTATTTGGAAGATGATCCGGAATTTGACAGGGAGCCAGTGGAGCTGCTGGAGGACAGGAGTGACGTGGTGAGAGGAAGGGGTTTTGGTGGTGATGCGAGCTGCTGAGTTCTGGACCAGTTGGAGCTTATGGATTTGTGGGGGACACCAAAGAGGAGTGAGCTACAGTAGTCGAGACGGGAGGTGACGAGGCTGTGAACCAGGACGGCAGTGGTCTGAGGGGTGAGAGAGGGGCGGAGGCGGTTTATATTGCGTAGGTGGAAGTATGCAAGACCGAGTGATGTTATCAATGTGGGAGTGGAAGGAAAGTGAGCTGTCGAGGATGACACCCAGACTCTTAACCTGAGGGGAGGGGGACACTGTGGAGCTGTCGATGGTGAGGGAAAACCTGTCAGATTTGGAGAGTGTGGACTTGGTGCCAACAAGAAGAAGTTCAGTTTTATCACTGTTAAATTTCAGGAAGTTTGAGGTGAACCAGGATTTGATTTCAGAGATACAGAGGGTGAGGGAGGGGGGGGGGTCAAAGGTTAACATATGAGCTGCTCCTATTGGCTGATTCAGACCACGCTGGTTTTTAGTAAATAAATCCATATTTTACGGATGTATTTATTAATTAACCAGACAACAAATTCCAACATAAAAAATCTAAATAAACCACTTAAAGAAGTCACATTACTTCGGACACTGTGGGGGTGCCTTGGCTATCCCAGGGGGAGCTACAACACTCCTAACCCTCCCCCTGGTGTCACCTCGGGGGCTCACAGACGGGGGTTAGAGTTGAACAATATGGCCAATATTGGTATTTCCTTGCTCTGTTTGACCATAATTCCAGAAGTGACGTGCAAATCCAGAAAGGAATCGAGTGGAGTTTCTTTGTTGCTTCCTGTTTCTGCCTGTGATGTATTTTTTTGTATGAAGGCAGGATTCAACCACTTAGCATGTCCTTTCTTCTGCTGTGTGAAAGGTTACACAAGTTCAACACGTAACACCTCAGGATTAGAGCTGCGAGTCCCGCATCTCCATCTGTTATCGCTCTGCTGGTGGAGGCATGCTGGTTCCTCCCCTCCTCCTCCCCTCCAGCAGCAGCACAGCTGTGTGTGGTATTCAGTGGGTGGTATTCACTGTTCAGCTCTTAAATTCATGGATCAAGTGCGCTGACTCCTGTCCACTGCGGTATGTTACAATCCACCTGAACATCCCTGCAGTCGTCGGCCGCCAGCTGCTGAGGCCGAGAACATCTGCTCCCGCCGTTTCGGGGTTACTTCAAATGGGACCTGCTCTTAATGCTGAATTAACTCCGCGGCGCTCTTCACCCCCGCCTCATGCAGGAATCCACAGAGGAATCTCAAACACTTGTACGCTTCTGTTTGTCTTGTTATCACCGCGCTGCTTTACAAGATCCAACTTCAGGCTGCAGCGTAGCTCCAGGCTCCCTGTGTTTCTCATTCAAACACGCTTTCATGCAGCTGCCGTCGTCTCCATTGAATAAAGACGAGCGGAATGACTCGTGCATGCGTTGAGATATCAGTGTCTTGATTTCTGGATATATACTGGTACTAGAATGAGTGTATTAATACTGTATTTGTGTGTGATTATAGTTGTGTATGTTGGGATTTGTGTGTGCATATTGGTCCTAACTTTAAAAAAAACAAACAAAACAGATTTGTAAATGCACATTCAGTTTGAAAGGAGCTCAAAATGTTTACTGATCTGTTTGTTTCAATAGCTGTTCAGTCTCTGTGACCCTCAGATTCTGGTGAGACCCATGTCATACTTTAAAGCCCACTGCCTTCACTTTATTTTCAAAGCCCTTTTCCACCATCTTTCACCCTCTGAAACATCTTTACTTCCTCCATTAACCATAAAACAGAGAAGTGTCGGCTGCTGATGTGTTCTGTGCGACGGCAGCAGGTTGAATCCCTTTGTTGTTTCTCAAGTCGTGCAGCTGCATTGAAATTGAAAGTAATAATGCGGGGTGGGATCGGGTTACGTCTCGGGCCAAACGGCGACGCAGACGACTTTACATCATCCAATCAACAAAGCAGCCACTTTCCAGGATTCATGACCTTGTTTCGGCTTCTGAGCTGTCTGGACAAGCATCAAACCCACTCCGAGTGCTCCAGTGAGTCTGACTCCACTCGGAGGGGGGTTTATGTAGCGCACATGCAGCCACCGTCCGCATTCCACTTTGCGTCTCCCTTTTATCTGAACGAGCCGAGCTGTGATGTCGGATCAGTAAATCACAGCTCGGTCTTTGTCTGTGTAGACAGAGTCGTCCTCTGAGCCCACAGCCGCCTACTTAAAGACCTTATTTATGCTCTCTGCCTCACTGCACACTTTTCCCAACACGGCCCATTAATCTGAAGAAGAACTGGAAGGAGCTCGCTCATAGGGGTGCATTATATCCCACAACACCTTCTCACTGCTGGAATATGGAAAGGAGTGTTCATATTCCTTTAAACGCGGCTCTTTACATCTTCTTTAGTGCACCTTTTTACACAATGATTTCAGTCAGGAGTGGGCTAGTAGCGAACAGACCCATTTCCAATAACAGACGGTGACAAAGGAGAAGCATTTGAATAAACAACCAAGGAAAAACAGTTGCCAGTTTTTATATTTTATCTGTGGGAAGGCTAAGTGGTCGACCACGTAGTTTTTCCCCACTCCGCTTTATTTATTTCCAGCTCGATTGTCTTTCGGCACCAACTTTTACGGCTCTCCCAGCTTGTGTCTTTATGGAACCGAAGAAAAATACACTAAGTCTCGCTTAATCATCAGTCAGCCGGTGGAGAGGAGCCATTTTCATCTGTGTGGTCTTCGCTGCTGCGTCTTAAAAAAGTCCGCTGGAAAGCAGTCATCGCTTTGGCCGTCACACTCGAGCGGCGCTCTCCTCGTCACAGTGCTGCAGAACATCACATGTCTGCCTCTGAGGTCTTGGAGGTGCTGGACTCGGACTGTTGAAGCATCCTGAGGGGGGTGTTTTTTTTTGTGTGTCAGCAGCAGAGGAGGGGAAGAGGTGTACACGGGGTTAACTGAGAGGCCACCGTCATCTACTTCATGGAAAGAGCCATTCTTTGGCTAATAATAACATCTGAAGACTTTCTGAGCTTGACTGGATTTCCCAGTGACCAGTAAGCAGGGCCTATCATGGCTTCCATGTTCAGAGCAGTAACTGAATTGTACTGCTTGAAACCACCTTCGTTGTGTTTTGGGTGTATGTTTAATAAACGTTTTTACCGTTGGTGTGTAAATAAATCTCATCTTTACAATGCTGCCACGTAAACATAAAACTTTTCTGAAGATGAATCGCAAAAACAAAGAATTTTTCAATTGTTCCGGTCATGTCAGGATAAGAAGGGAGCGTCTCTGCTTTACGCAGACGATGCGTTGCTGTTTAGCTCAGGAACGTGAGGAGCTCAGCCGTAAGGTAAAGCTCTCTGTTACAGTTCGACAGCATCACTTTCTCTCCTGGTGTTAAACTTTCATGACGGACAGGAGGAGATCGTGATAAAAGCAGGTAAAATCAGTTTTCTCTTGAGGATCGTAACAGAGTTGGCAGTTTAACCAAAGTGGAGCCATCAGCGCTCAGATGAATAGATGTATGAATGTAGATACAGAACACAGTTATTGGCTTTAGTGATAAAAATAGAAAGGTTTGTATTGAATGAAATTGTAGAAATATTCTTATCAAAATCAGAAATGACTAAGAGCATAACATGGTGTAAAGTATGTGCAAAGTTACATACTCGGAAGAACAGAAATAAAAATACCTAAATCTAAGAACTAAATACAAATAAAATTGCAAGCAAAAGAGTTACAAATCAGAAATAAAAGAGTTCAAATGAGCATTTCTGCTCCTTTACCTCCATCCCTGTCTTCACCGCAGAGCTTCAATGACCTGAAGGAGACTCTGAGATTGTGCTAAGTCGAAGCACTTCTTTGTGTCTGGTGAACTTCTGCAGATTTATTGGCCAAAACATGCACAGGTGTGTGTTTCAGGTGCATCCACTTCACAAGTGGAAAGGCTGCAGCAGGAATACCTCACATCGTCAGCACACATTCAGAGCAGATATTTAGTCTCCGTGCTAAAAGGTCGACATTAATCAAAGCAGCTCCGGTAAGTCTGGAGCTGGTATTGTTAGAAGATATTACTGCCTGCACACACACCGCTAACTAATCAAGGTAGATGTGTTAATACGGGTCCCGTATCCATAACGCCTCCATCCAGAGACAGATTTATGTTTTTGAGAAGATGTGTGACATGTATGTAAAAGACTGACCGAGTGCCAGTTTCCTAATGGACCTGCGAGAATATGATACCGGCTGTGGTGAAAGAGGCACTTGGTGTGTTTGTGATTTTTAACAACTGACCATCGACGCCCCATTTCCTGGATAATTTCAGAAAAATGAGAATGTACCTTGATTCCTCCTAATGATGTCAAACAAAACCTCGCCCACGATTATCAGAGGGGTTTCAATTATGTTCATTTATTTACTTCATTATTCTCAGGACCTGCTAAGGTATTGACAAAAGTCAGCCTTTCTTTAATATTTGGCAGTTTTGAACATCTTTTCTGGGTGAAACTTCTTTTTATTTAACAGCAGGTGTGTCAAACGTGACCTAAAACTGAACTAAAAATCATCACAATGCTGATCAGGTCAGCGATGCAGCAGTGAAAGCCTCCAACCTCACTGACAGCTAAATGACGTTAACCTTTGACTGTGGGAGTGGAGAACTTCTGCATTTCTTCCAGTTTATTTGAAAAAAATAAATAAATTTCCATGAACTGCATCGATCAGTATGCTGACAAGGCTGAACTGCTGCAGCAAAACTTATTTTCCTCCCGGAAATGAAACTAAACGACCGTCTGTCCATAAACACTCCTCCATACTGCTAAACAGGCAACTTACAGTGTATTTGAAAAGATGTTCAGAAAGAGTCAAGTCTGATTCTTCATGAGCTAAAACATGCAGGATTGACTCGCCGATTATCCTTTTTTTTTTTTTCTTACTGAGAGTTTAATTTTTTTCAATCCAATGCATTGATTGTGAGCGCAGCTGGCGTCCAGCTGATCGATCTGTGGTCAGTTTGAGTGCAGAGAGATTGAACACTCACTAAAGGGAAAGTCCTTATTGGCAAGAAGTTTGTGTGCTCATCTCATTTCTACACAACACTTTTTCTAATCAAATGTTTTCTTTCTTAGTGGTTCGAAGTCTGTCCTGAATACTGTGAAGACAGAGCAGCACAGACTATTTAAAAGAAGCTCAAAACCAAATTTTAACGAAGTTCAAGTAATTTTATTAAATGTCTTTATCAATATACTGTATTTAACTGACAACACTTAATACCTTTACTAATCTATATATGACATATTTTAATCATTTCTAATTGTGAGTTTTCAGTGTTTCTTTATTTGTTTTTTTTTTGGTTGTTTTTTTTTTAATCAATGGGGAAAAATGAAAAACCAACAACATTTTAACCACCACATATTCCTAATTCCTGGACATGAAGTTCATCTACAGGGAATATACTAAGAAAAACTTACATAACTTACAAAACGTACACCAACATTAAGTTTTCTTGAAAGCAGATTTGGCTGCAGCTCCGACGGCCTGAGATCCTTTTTTTTTTTTTTTTTTTTTTTTTTTAAACCAGGATGGATGTCAGATCCAGACTTGGACCCGAGTTTGAGATTTCACAGTTCTGCGAACACAAACAGCCAAAAAGCCCGACTGCACAGAGCGACCCACATCCAGCGCAACATGACTCCTGCTAACATGGGCTGGTATTGTTTACACGGCGGCCGCTCTGACAGCAGCGCCGCGGTGCCGTTAAGTGTTTGTCCATGGAACAGAGCCCACGGTGCTGTGTGTGCGCTCACGTACGGCGTGCGTGTTTAAACAGCACGCCGTAGTGTACATATGTACACTGCATGCATCGATTCAGGTCAAGTGTGTGGTTCCTGCAGTACCTGCGGCGGAGAATGAATCTGCTTGTATATCTGTGTTTGTGTGTTTGCACATGTAATAATGTATGATGAGTCCTTGGTCGCGTTGACCCGGGTTTTGTTTAACAAAGCTTCTCAAAGGTCAAGTGGCGAGCCGAGTGTAAAGTGGGGCAAATTAGCATTCTGGCAAATGTTGCATCATCTGTTTTCCATCTGTGGACTGTTAAATAAACACAGACCATCAGAATAGAAGAAGTTGACAATGAAAAGTTGAGGCACTTCAGGTGTTTCAAATGATATTGTCTAAACAACAGTACAGTGCGTTAGCACAAGCTGCAACCTCACTGCTTGAGAATCTTGTATTTATGGGTTTCTTGCTGTACCGCCGAAAAACAACAAAATATTTTTTTCTTTATTTCTTGCCAAATCAGTGAAATGCCAGTCTTCAGGGTGTCTCCTTTGCTTCATATATTGTGTCAGTCCAACTGCTGAAACCCAAAACTGCAGGGGAAAAAAAAAAGTTTGATTCTTCCTCTGAATTGAAAACTTCAGCCACACCTGCTGGTTTCCTGCCTCATTCATTTGGATCATCCCAAAGATCACAAATCATATTTATGAACAATAACCGAAGAGATGGGAGGAATGGACAGGTCACCAGGGCAAACACAGGGACAGACAACCTCACACACCCACATCCAGGATAACCTCGGGTCGCCAATTAACCTCACACGCATGTGTTTGGTTTGACCATCAAAAATCATGCAGATGTGGTGAACTGACTCTTAAGACCTTGTTTACATGAAAACGATCGACTGGAAATAAGATTGCTTTTCAGGTTCAGACCTAAAATGCCCGAATTTCATCAACATTTTTTGAAGAATTTATCTCATGGTGGCAGAATTAAAGGAAGTGAATCTTCGGGCCTTCCTTTCTCCTCCCTGGACTCTCTCCTTGTGCAGTTGTTGTTTCTTGCCGGCCAGCCTGGCGTCCTCCTGCCTCTCCCATACAGGCCCAGTATTTCCAGGAGGCTGTTTGTGTGTTGAGTGCAGCACTGCGTGCAGCTCAGGCTCTAATGGAGTGTGAGAGAGAGGCCTGGGCTTCTTCAGCTTGTGTTCAGCTGTACAAACAGGCTGCCACGCCGCGGCTCTCGCTCCTCTTTTTCACCTTTCCTTCTTCACATCACCTTCCCTCTGCTGCGTCACGTGACGCGGAGGCAGGTCCAGCTAATGCAGCAGCCTGAGAGGTGCTCTGGTCTTTCTCTTGTCATGCTCCTTTCTGGGTGTCAGGATGTTTACTGAAGCGAAGGAGCTGCAGTTCAGGTGGCTCCGCTGCTTGTTTGGACGCCTGACCTGTTTATTTTTGCAGGACGAAGTGTGGCGAGGAAGCATACACTCCGGACTTTCACTGTTTTACTATTTAAATTTTTGGGGTAACTGGTTTCCTGGTTAAGTGAACTACTTAATCCTTAATTTGCACTGAGCTGTACCAACTCACGAGTCATTAGAAACGCCAGCTTGTGAGAAAATGCATGAACAAAACTCAAAGCTCACAGCCAAGAGTGGTAGTTTTTCTCTTCAGACTCAACATTTCAAGAACGTTGCAGGAAATCTCAGAGATGATTTGCTGGAATAAGATGCATGTCATTCAACATTTGCAACCACATTTGAAAATGAGCTGAAAATCGACTCAGACCACGTTTACATAACATTTCAGCTGAAAACGCATCACTTCTGTTGTTTCATTTCTGACGGTAATGTTTTGAAAACGCTGTCCTTACATGAAATTTGCAGAAATGCTTTTGTGTTGAAGCCACAGACGCGTGTGTCGACAATATGTCATGAATAAATATTCCATTCCCCACGGAAATGGAGTCAGGGTCAATTAAAAGTTCCACCATGGGAACAGGTTTGAAAAAGCTGCATTTTTAGTGGCTATGCTGTTTAGACACCCTAAACATAAAGAAAGTTTTCAATTTCACTTGAAAAAGTTTGGCCTCTGGCTTAAGTAGATTAGTTGCTGCTCTTGTGTTCAGAGACATTTCCTCAGCTGGCTCCACACAGCTTTGATTTGTGGACTTTGTGGATTATGAGATAAAGTGTATGACACTTCCAGTTTAGATTTTTTTCCGGATGTTCACTGAGGTGAAGGAGCTGGAGCTCGAATCCATCCCCTGTATAAAGACACTGAAGAAAAAAATACTAAGACCATCTCCCATTTTTTTGCCTCTTTTTAATGTTTGGCCAATTCACATTTATTTGCTGTAATGCTCTGAATCTATAAATCAATTCCTACAAGCCAGCAGTCATATTTGTGGTGGATCAGTGCCCCATTCAGTCACTTCAAGCATCAGTATCATAATCTAAACAGATTTTAACGTAAAATATAAAAAACTTGATTTGAATACATGGCTACATTGTGCGAGTCAACACGCTCAGTAGATCACGTCTCTAATCTGACGAGCTCACAGGTGCTAAAGCCTCGTAAATGAAGAGTCTCCGTGTTTATATCGGTGCTGCCATTTTCCGTCTCCTGCAGCTCTAATGTACCGTGTCAAGATTAATTGTGACTTCATTAACCTCCATCCATTCAGCAAATCCCAGCTGACGCACGCCGCCTTCCCAGAAGTCCCTGCTCCGCAGTGAGCGAGGCTCTGTGCAGTGGAAAGCTCCGGAGCTGTGGCTTACCGTGCTCCAAAGTACAAGCACCTGAGAAAATAAGCAAGGCTCCGCTGGCTTGTCCAGGCGGAGGCAGCGCCGAGTTAAATATAGACGTAATATCCCTCCCTTTCAGCTGTATCCAAACAAATTAAAGATGTCTCCCTGACAGGATGGTTACCGCAGAGGGCCGGCGCGAAAAAAAAAAAAGAAGAAGAAAAAAACAGGGACGCACGCAGAGCGAGGCGTGACGTGACGTTTGAAACAAAGCCATTGATGGCGCTTTTATGAGGGATTAATCCCCTCGTTAATTAGCGGGGCCGCAGCGAGAGGGGCTGCAGTGATTGGCAGGTTTGTGAGGAGCACTTAGCGGGTAACAGAGGGAGCCCGGCTCAGATGTGGCCGGCCCGGCCAACGGAAAGACTCACACAGGCTCGATACAGGAACAGAAAACAGGAGCCGGCGGACGGATTCCTGAATAATCTGGCCATCGTTAAAAACAGACATTTCAGCAAACACTGTGGTTGGAGGAAGAAAAACAAGCTGGAACCGTGTTTTTCCTGTCAGAAGTATCTTCATCCTCAACACACAGGCGAAAACTCCAGATTTGTTTCTCGTCTCCTCGTCTGTTATCTTTAGACGGCTTTCAAACCAACTTTAAATGTTTGTTCAATTGATTGCAAAGGATGCAGGTGAAATGAAAGATTAAAATATACACAGCTATGGCCACTTGCATGCTCCGCAAATCTCATCTATATTTAAACCCAAGGAGAAAACAAGATCCTACACATGACCCCATATATACACGCACAGTTGTTCTGATTAAAGCATTTTTAAAATACAGTTTGTGTACACAGCCGTCTTAAGAACATCCAGAGAGAATTTCACTCCATTTACATATAAGGCCTTTTATCCATGACAACCTTTTCAGGTAAAATCCAAAACCCTTAGTTGTGTTTGTTCTGCTTTGGCCGTGTTCCTTCTGCAGTAGGGTGGATATGCCACATGAGACACACAGCAGCCCAGTCTCCCCTCCACCGTCCTGGAAGCCGGGACCGCGTCCCAGCCCGCGATGCCTGAGCATGAGAAGAGTAATAAGTAGAAATTTACTAGAAATAATGATTCTCCTGAACTGTCTAAACTCACTTCAAGTCTCCCACACTGACAACCTGAGTTCATTACGTGGTATAATATTACTTATGGCACTTTTAAAGAGTCGCCCAAAAATCTGAAGCTGAGCTAATAGCCGATGGCTTATGCTAACAGAGCCAAGCGACCCACCCCGCCCACACCCGAACACCGCTGGATGGGAGCTGACCCCCCGGGACGGCAGAGACCAAAACTCTGTGTGTCCCGGACAAAATGGGACAGGAAGAAGAAGAAGAGAAGAAAAACTAAGGAAGACAGGTTTTATTGTTTTGTTTTGTTTTTTTAATCTGTAACAGTTGTCATTTTTCACATAGCTTGAGTTTCCCTATGTGTCCACACATGTGTGTATGGTTTCTTTACAGAAACAACCAACAGCACCAACTCCTGGCCTGGCATGCCAACTATGTTGTTTTCAGCATCCGTCGTTGCCGTGTAGACTTTCACTTGGAACACTGCATAAACGGGGCCAAAGTGATGAAAACGCTGCGGCGCAGCACCTTGAGGCTGACTTTTATTTGATCAGATTTGTCTTTATTGTCCCTGAGCTCTCAGTAAAAGGACTGGAGCAGAACACACCGATTCCTCTTGCTGACAGATTCACTGCTTCATAACGATGCGTCGCTAAGAAAAACACGTTTGAAGTTCCATTAATCCTCCTCGGCTGTGTGTGCGAGCGCTCACACCTCCCTCCCAGCGTGCCTCACAATGGAGCGTTTTCATGGTACTTGTTCCATTTTACATGTTCCGTCCGTTTCTCAAACGTCACTGCGTCTTCACAGACACGCTGGACGGCCTGGGAGCCGAAAGTAATGATTTGTGAAATGAAACCCGAGCCTCTGCTTTAACAGCGTTTATGAACTGGTAGATCTGAGCTGTGCAGCTGAAGTGAGTGAGTGATAAAAGCAGCAGTCTGACTGTCACGCAGTGGAAGAAAAGGCTTCTATTAAAAGGTGGTAAGCGGGTGTGACACGACGGGATAAAAATGCTGATGGTTCAGTTCACACGGAGAGTGCTTTTCTCAAGCATGATCTTGCAACCGTTTAATAGGTGTTCAAAAGATTAAAGAAGCAAGTTATCGAGGTGGAAGTATCGTATCGTTTTCCTGGGAAATCGGTCTGAAAAATAAGGTTTTTTTTTTTTTTTAAATATTAAACAATCTGATTGAGTTTTGACTCAACACAAAGAAGTAAAAGTCTCCCTGACATCCAGGGGCCGATGTGGATGCTGTGGACTATAAATATCTGGGGGTCCGTATCAATAATCTGGACTGGGCAAGGTACACTGAAGCCCTTACAGGAAGGACCGAAGCTCTCGATTTTTTGCTGTCCCTCAACATCAGTCATCCTCCATGCTGTTGCATGCTGGGACATCAGACTGACAAACTCATCAGGAAAAGCCAGAGAGGTGGTGCGGGTGGACAACTGGAGATGGGCTCTAACAGGTGATCTCAGACAGGAGGATCTGGTCCCAAAACTATTGATCCCTTTGAATTTTTCCACATCTTTTCCAAATTGGTAACACAAATGTAAATTTTGGGGGGATTTAATGTGACAGACCAACATAATGTGTATGATTTTTCAGTGGAAATAAAATAAATCATGGTATAAAAAAAAGATAAAAACCTTGTGTTAAATTATTCACACCCCTAATCAAAACCCAGTGCAGACAAGAGCATCCAAAAGTATAATAATTAGTGAACAGAGCCCATCTGTGTGCAATCCCACGGTTGTGTGAAGACATCAAATGCTCTTTAGAGAACATTTGTGAACAAACAGCATCGTGAACACAACAGGAATTAATGTTAAAACATTAGGTTTAGTGCGAAACTATGAAAGTTACATCAAATGGAAACTGTTCCTTATATTTAAATTAAAAGATCATAACAGCTGATAATCCTCCTGATGGGAGCAGTGGAAAAGTGGGAACTTCTCCACTGCTATGATTGTCTGGAAATCAATTAGCTTCGTTGAGCACCACATTGAGAAATCACTCTAACTTGTTCCACCAATAACTGTCCCTTCTCTTCTTAATATGTCATTCTTTTACTTGTTCCTTGATTGTGTTAAGCCTATTTGGGTAATTAGAAAGCTAAGACTGCTTTTTAATGTCATTAAATCTTTACTGAACAGGACTGAAACAAGAAAATGAAAGGAAAGTTTCAATGGAAGGAAAACTTTCCAAATGATCTTTGATCCTGGGATATAGCTGTCCTGTCTCACCTCCACCCTCCATGAGGGCTCCTTCGTTCCTCCCTCCGGCCGTGCCGCGGTCCAGGAGGTGAAACTGGATCCTGGAAGTGGAAGAATGTGTTAAAACGTGGAACTTGTGGCCTGTTAATGCAGCTGGCAGCGCAGGATGTGAGGGTCATCGGAGCTGCCGTGACATCGGGACCTTTTTCCTGCTGAAGCGGCATCATTTAAAGATGGAGTCACATCTGGAGACGCGCGGGTCTCCGCGGAGAAACAGGAGGTACCCGACACACTCACAGCTTCAGGCTTTTATATTCTGAATATAAGGGCATTAAAAAAATAGCCCATGAAATGCAGATAAGGCTCGTCTGCTCTATCAGGTTTTCTCATGCAGTGTGAGCCATCACAGCCTCCAGTAGAGGGCGGTCCGTCTCCGTTTTTGCCCCCAGAGGGCTAACAGAGCTCTAATTCTCTCCTCCAGCGCCCCACAAGAGCCCCTCAGTGTGACAAGTTTACATAGACCATCTGCAGACCTCCCCACCGCCATAAAAACACTAATCACAAGGTCATAAAATGTGACTCCATAATGACACCCAGAATGCAGCAGCGGGCCCGAGAGCGGCGACGCCAGCCAGCACTGCTCCACATGAATGTGGTTATTGATGTAGTATTTAATATTAATTTATGGCTCGGTGTTACATGTACTCTGGGTCATTCTGCAAGGTGGCAGTGAGGGTTTGAAGTGAAATACATACGAGCCGGCGCGGAGCTATTTATAAAGACATGGCGGCGTTTGTGTGCAGCTTTTTTTAACCCTCAGAGTTTGAGTGATTACAGTGGATTTGAGATATAGAGGGGAAAAAAGAGTGGAGGTGCAAACATTGGCTTCTTCCAATCAAAAACTAACATTTAACAGTGATTAACAAAGAAAACAAAAAAACTGAGTTTTAAGTTCAAATGTTCAATTTGTATTTCTAATTATTTTACATGTAAGTTCTGAACGTCTGAGGTCCATTTCACAACAATCCGCCTCTAAGGCAGCTTCATTTAATATTCAAACAAGACGAGTCAGTGTGTTTTGCGGTTTCACTTCATTAACAATGCAACATAAAACATGGAAACAAATAAAACAAAAAAGGAAAATAAAAATAAATAGAATTCTAACATCACAAATGAACAGAGTAGAAATACTTTATTAACCCCAGAGGCAAATTCTTTGTAGCGTTGTTCCACATAGTACACTTAAATATATAAAATAGAGTTAAAATATTAATAAAAATGAGAAGTAAGTAACTCTAGATACCAGTGTGGACAGGGATAAATTGGAATAGGAATAGAGAATTAAATTAACTGCAAAAAATGCTATAAACTAGGAAAAAGAATCGAATAGTGATGAGGGGGAAAGGATGCGTGTATCTCGCACACACTGCCACCGCCAAATAAATGGTCTTTCCCACACTGGACCGATGCATCCGGTCAGGGCTGAAGGCCACATGCAGAAGATAAACAGCTTTGCCTTACTGTGGTATTTCGTGTTAGTGCGCCACCTAATGTTCAGACTGAGAAACACAATACCCAAAGGCCGCAGGTTGAACACCTGGACGCACTGTCGGGCATAAAAAGGTCAAGTTTTACCGAACAACTTGTTTGTAAAGCTGCAGGACAGATGGAGAGATTCTGTTGTTGATCATTAATGAAACTGTCACAGGATGAAGAGGAGAGTAATGCAGAGTTTGCATGTTGTCCACGAGGTTTTCCTTGTGGTTTTGAATGTTTCTCTTGAGCACTGTTTTTAAAGAGTTAGCGCAGAAACAATCACCTAATGTTGAATAATGGGGGTTAATAGTCTTGAATAAGTGGCAGTTTTTCCCTGCAAACAAAGTGGATGAATGACTGAATTAAAAATTGATTTTAGAGATCTATCAAGCGTGAATCCTGCATCTGCCTCGATGGTCGACTTGTTCTGTCTCTCCGTCTCCCTTTCTCTTTTGGATCTGTGAAGAGAGAAAAGCCGCTGGAGAGCGACTGACAGAGGACCGCCGCGGGGCCTAAATCTACTTCAACAACAAGCTGACACATTATGGGAAATCAAACGCGGTGGGATATTATCACGGTGAAATCACCGAGTACCACCCACCTCGTTCCCATGGAGGAGGAGGAGGAAGAAGAGAGGAGGAGCAGCAGCAGGAGGACGGAGGAGGTGCAGGAAGAGCGGCTGAGAATGAAGAGCTGGTGGAGCAGGAGGAGGAGGAGCAGCAGCAGCAGGGGGTGGTGGGGGTTGGGGGGGGGGGTTCTCCCTGTGAAGGAGCACTTGTCCTGCTGTCCTGTGCAGAGTGAGGCAGCGGGGTTATCCTCAGAGACACCGCGGGGTGAAGTGGGTCCGCCCAGCTGTTATTGCCTCTAATATTCAACAGATGTGCTGGATCCCAGCCTGCCTCAAGCACACACACACACACACACACACACACACACACACACACACACACACACACACACACTAACGGGTGCAAATTGCTGTGTGTGCGCATGCATGTCTGTGTGCATGTGTGTCTATGTGTTTACATGCATGCACCTGTACATGGGTATGTGTGTGTCTGTGTGTGTGTGTGTGAATGCATATGTGTGTGTGCTCAATCCCAGGACCTTCTGGCTCTGTGGGGACACTCCAAACCACTTCACCACGGTGCAGCCATCAAACGCTGCTGAACTAAAGGAGATGCCGCCCGACTGAAACACGAATCCACCGCGTTTCACCTCATATTCAAACTATTGTGACTGCATCGAGGACAAGAGTCTCATTTGTGACCGATTCCGTAAAAACGTTCAACTCTGGAGCCAAAAATCTTATCAAACCATCTCAAACCTGCATCAGAAATGTGTTTGCGATGGCAGTGTCGCTTACAAAAATATTTGTCGCAGCTTGCCGGTGCCCGGCCGTGTCAGGGCCTCGTTCCCCCGCGAGGCAAACCGTGGAGCATGCGAGCAGATCTGGAGCTAAATAAAAAGCAGCTCTGTGTTCAAACACATCATCCATGCAGGGGCTTTCGTTTGAGGGCGAAAATAAGAAAGTGGAGAGTTGCTTTGCTCCAAGTGGTCACCAGAGGGTTGAGCGTTTCGAGCCTGGGCTCACGCTGCTCGCTTACTTTGGAGAGCGCTGCAGGGAAGGCAACATTAGATATAATGAAACATTCAGAGTGTGGCTCTCTTCCCAGCCTCCGCTCTCCGTCTCCTCCGCCGAGGACGCTCTGAGTGAAGCCTTTCTGCAGGCTGTCCGCTTCAGAGCAGCAGCTCCACACACTTTCCTGACTGAAAATGACACTTTTTAAAACTGTCTTTATTGTTGAAGGTCTCCGTTAATCTGCTGTAAATGAAGAGATCACATTTCCAGGTTTTCAGACTTCAGAGGACGAATGCATGAATGACTGAATGATTGATTTAAAATATTGTCTCTCTAACCTCCCCCCCCAAAACCACCCCACTCATGCTCATGCATGTGCACATGAGTTTGTTCATCCATGAGCAAATCCAGTCCATAAAGTCAAAACGCAGTTATCATTACATTGAACGCAATGCGAGAAGATGTGTGTGTGTGTGTGTGTGTGTGTGTGTGTGTGTGTGTGTGTGAGTGCGCCTTAATGTCCACGGCATCCTAGAAATAGGATGTGTAAATGTGGAAAAAGGAAATTGAAAGAGAATTACTAGTATAATAAGTGTATTAAATATGGTTTGTTTAGTTCAAATATGAACGTGTAAATACAGATGTGTGGATGCTAAAGCGATTAAAAATTCATAATCAATGTCAAGGTTACGAGTTCCATCATTACTATTATAAACAAAGATCACTGTAGCATAATAATCAGTAGTATATATATTTATTTTCTTAATATGGACAATAATATTGTTAGCATTACTACTGCTGTGGAATGAAAATTGTAAATAAACGTAGCAACATTACTGCTGTTTGCATAAATGAAATTATTTCGACCAGCAGCTGTGATCTTATTCTCCTGAAATTTGATCTCACTGGAGAAAAGTTAAAATACAGCAGCTATTTTATACTTTATCTACAAAAAAAAGTCACTTTGAAGTCATATTTCAGACTACAATAGATTAATACCTTATTAATCCCAGAGAGAGACTGTTTAGACAAATCATGAATCAACTAATATACTGAGAAGTTGTAAGAAAACCATTCTGAACTTTAGAGTCTTTTCTATCAATATTTCTGAGTATTCTAAACAGATTTGCTTCAGTATGAATTTTCCAATCCTTTCCAATTTTCCAATCCTAGTTCGATCAGTTAAGCGAGTTTAATATCCATGGTAATTTAAATGTTAAATGATGGATGAATGCCCATTAAAATAATTATTTGAGTTAATCGCATATGATTTATAACATGTAAAATAGATATAACAATAGGGCAAATGCTGAATAAAAATCCATAAATAAAAATATAAACATATAAGCATATGACTGATGTTAAAAAAATATTTTTATTTAAAAAATGGGGAAAAAAAATTGTTCAACATTTCATAGGGAGATAATTTTCAGCTATTTAAAGATTTTTTAATTCTTCAGAAATCTTCGTAAATGTATTTCCATTCATATATTGTTGAGGTTCTGGTATATTGTTGAGGTTTAATTCAACCACGTATTTTATGACTGTCATCAGCATACAATGATCAGTTTGAAAGAAACGGGACGAAATGCAGAAGTTCCCCAAAATCTGTGACCGGGCTGCTCTCGAATAATCCTCCATCTCTGTAAATCTGGAGTCTGTGCGTCCTCAGAACGTTCAGAGTCGTCACAGCAGTTTGAAATAGACTCGCACAGAAGAGCAGTATCTGAATGTGAAGCGGCCAGTATATTTGGAGTCACTGTATATTTATGCTGGACTGTTTAGTTTGGCATCTCTCTACTGATAATTTATGACACATCTGGTGTCAATCTGCCATCACCTTCCTCATAAAAGGTCCCCAAATCATGAATATATTCTTTAGATGGCAAGAAATGCTCGTTATGAGCGGGCGCTTGATTTGTGGAGTCTATCTTTTTCACAGTCCGCTGGATATTTGGGTACGAATCAATGTGTCTCACAGCGAGAGAGGGGATTTATATACTTGGGAGTGTCTCCACGGCTGACGCTGCGGCCAGCAGTGGGACACATGCAGCGCCGCAACGGAAACCACGCCGAGGGCATTAAGTGGGGAGGAGAGGGGGGGTGGGGGGAGAGAAACATCGCTCCTGAACTTCTTCTGCTGCAGTGTTTCGCTCTCATGAAACTCTAGACTTTCCTTTTCTCTGCAGAGTATGGAGAAGAATCTGTTCTCATCAGCGTTAACTGGTGCTGCCGTACTGGAGAGCGGTTTTGGTCTTGAGAACACATTTTCGAGGTCTTGGTCGTGACTCGGTCTCGGTCTCGGCTCCTCACTGTTTCGGTGTTAGGCTTGATTAAAATACCTGCAAATTTTAACGCAAGGAAGTTTTTTTTTTTGGGCAGTAAAAAAAAAAAAATATATATATATATTTTTCAAATTCATTATCTCTTTATGTCATTTCAGCAATCTGTTGGAAAGTATAACACTGACCAAAATCACACACATTTCACTACTTATAGGTTAAAAAGTCCCAAAGTCCAACTTTGTATTTTCAAGATACATACTGGGTTTTATTTTTTTGATTTTTGATTTTTTTTTCTTGCAGATTCTGATACTTCAAAACAACAAACAACAAACCACAAAGGCCCGAACAGTGAGTGCAAAGCGGCATTAGACCAAAGCCAGGTTACCAGAGTGAATTTATATTCTAACTACCAAGACTGGAGAACTTTTTGGGGGGATAGCTCACTATTTTGCACAAAGATTACTGTCATTTCTAAATTTTGGATTTGCACTGAAATGAAGGTAAAATGTTGGTACATTGAAGGTATTATCTTATGATGTTACTGTTTTAACTCACTCAGGCTCCAATTAGACAGTTGAGACAGTGAGAATAAAATTAGAGGAATGCATATTTATTGGACTTTAGAAAGCTGACACATGTACTCAACATACTGGAACTGCATTTTTACCAAAAAGCCGAAGACAGTAGAGGAGTAATCATATCATGAATGATCCAACACACAGAAATGCCTGTAATGGTTCCTGGTACCTTACTTACCGCCACACAGGAATAAATGAGTTACTCACCAAATGAAGGGTTAAACCACCAAGCTGCGACTTCACCTCTGAAAATATTTATGCAGTTTGATTCATAAAGTCGCAAACGCAGCCAGATTAAACAAGAAGTGACAAACCGAAAACGTTTCCAGCAACTGCAATCAGATCCAAGACGCATACTCGCACACATGAAGTGGGTAAACAGCTTAAAGTGATGTTGTTAATGTTAATGTGTTGGCCATGTCTGACCTGCTGCTCTGTAGTTTCACAGGACCTGCTCATTTCGCCTCAATAGTCCCTGCGAGTGACCCCACAGCTCATGAACACAGTTTCTATGTGCGGCGGCTCGGATGACGTCCCTCCGCAGGAACGTGTCCCCCCCGGTCGGAGCGCCAGACACAGGCAGAGCGAGCGAGTGTGAACCTAAATAAACCCCATTATGCCCGCCATCTCCCGGCTCCCGTCGCACACGCCGCGCAAACACACCGTTTCCTGCAAAATACCGCTCGCAATTACGTCGTCCACAACAACAGCGCTAAATCTCTCCGTTCCTGCGTCGAAAACCAAGATGTCCGACACGCACCGAGGCGGCTGACCTGCAGCGGAAAGGTCAATTAATAAAGTGAGTTCTGACACCCAAGCAGGGAGAGCCCGATGCGGCGCGCTCCACGCCAACTAATGCAAAGTGACAAACTGTTTCCACACAAACACCGACGTGTTCTCACCAGCACACACACGTGTTACTGACGCGACCGTGGGGTCGATCACAGGAGCGCCACTTCGCTTTCAGCCCGCCAAGAAACAAGCCTCACATCCGCGGTGGCCAGAAACAGGTCTCCACACGGAGTTCACCCCCAGAAATCACACTCCTGTTGAAGTTCATTAAAACATTTCAGGGACTCCAGTTGTAAAGATTTCAACATCTAGTTTAAAAATAATAGGACTGGGTTGTTAAACAATTAGCCCAGGGGTCAAAACTGACCCTGAATATATAATTTAGAAACACAACTCTTTGTAATCTTCCAGTAAAAAGCAGATGCTGATCCCAGACCTTCTGTTGAAAAAAAAAAAACAAAAAAAAAAACTCAACAGCATACTGATGTCTCCCAAAGATCAATGAGCACCTTCACTGAACTCCTGAGCTTTTCAGGAAGCCATAACGAAATATTTCATAATCATTTACAAAAGCATCACATTTTATGGAATATTCTCCAGTTTTGATAAACATTATATTTACATGACTTCTAAACTAAACTTAGAAAGAATAAAAGAAAAGAATTACATGTAATATATGACTTACAGAAGCTTCATTATTAATTGAAATAATTGGATACATTATTAACATACATACTTTTTTCTACAATTAATTGGAGTATGTTACCTTGTTTCAGCAACTTCCTTTTTTAATTCTGTTTATATATATATATATATATATATATATATATATATATATATATATATATATATATATACACATGTATATATCGTTGAAATGTTTTGTCTAAAAAAAAAAAAACATTGACAGAAAGTATTGCTAGCTTCTTTTATTGAATCATTTCCCCCACAGCGTTTCTGTTCATATTCGGTACATTTTTGTGTTTCTAGTTTTTTGTTTTCTAAGCCAGGACTGGCACTGGCCTGTACATGTGGTCACCTGATGAAACAAACGGAACCTGATCAGAATCTGACCCGACGTCCCACCCAAGCTCAGGAGGACGCCGCGTGAGACAGCGGCGTTTTAAAATCCCCCTTCCGTCTGTAGCCATGCTGGATGCCAGGACCTGCCAGGTGTTTGTTCAGACTCAGAGGGAACGCAGGGAGAGCATTCTGCTCTGCTTTATGGAGTCGTGGTTCCACGCGGACTTCCTGTACCACACTGTAGTGTCACAGTGTACTTCACCATCATTACAGTCGTGGCAGTGGAAGGCTTGGCGACCAACTCGTGTCAAGGTTGTTGGAAGTGTGATTTTTTTAGTTTAAGAGACTGAGAACCTTCCTGTCTGACGTGGTGGACAGCAGTAAAGGAGCACCTCAACAGACATTCCTGCCTCCATTCCTATTTCATTGCAGATTTCAATTGTTATGCATTCTAACAGATCGTCGATTGTAGTTGATAAATTCTGTACCAATAATTCCAGTTTTTCACCGCAACAATAAGGCCATACTTCCTCAGATTTTATTCTTCCTGTTGCTATAATTCTGTTTATAACAATCAAGCTCAAAATCTTTTTCATCTTATGTGCATTCATTCAAGCTTCAAATTTGCTAATAACTTTAACAGGTTGCAATTTGTCTTCAACAGTCCATATAATTGAAGTTTGCATCCAAGCTGAAGTAAAGCCAACATAGAAACGACGAGATAAAAATAAAGTGCTCAAGTGCTTCAGTCAAAGAAACATGTGGGTTTAATCCTTTGGTTTAAAGCATCATATTATTATCTAAAGGGAAACTGAGTGCAGCACTGTTTAGATCAAAGTGTTATTTCAGGCCTCCAATTAAACCATAATAAAAACTATTATCCATCCACGGAATCATGGTCTGCACCTTAAACTAAACCTCTGAAACTTCAGCGTCCTCTTTGAGAAGTCAGCTCAATGCAGCCAAACATAATCCAGGCCTGAGCTAATGTTTCCCTCCAAACCAGATCTGAGCAGCTCGCCACAGTCCCAGACTCTCCGGAGCCCCCGACTCCTGCAGGCCACCGTGTGGAAACTGTTTAATTAATACAAAGTGATGGGCGCCACATCGTGGAGCGGGATCTGTGGGATGAGAAGAATTTGTGCGTTTGCATGTTCTGCCTGTGCATGCATAGAATTTCACTGTCATTGATTTTTTTTTTTTAGGCCATTTTAAGCAACCTTTTTCTGGATTGAGTCAATATGATGGTCAAAGGCACGGACATAACTTTTAAAAATGTTTGGATGCTTTAAGGTTATCAAACTTAGACTGATTTTGGGAAAAGGGAAACTGTGTTCGGGTTCAAGCTTGTTTACCTACCAGAAAAAGCAGAAAACCTTCGTTGCACTTAAGGTGTCCGACGACAACAGAGCTTTGAGTCACTGAAAATGCAACTTTTTGAAAACAATTACCAAGGTGGAACTTTCCAAAAACACTTGAATGCAATTATTTGAAAATGCTACACATGTGCATGTAGATTCTTCTTCTGCTCACGAGCGTCATTTCTCCCGGTCCAGATTCTCCTGGGACTTGAGAATCGCCTTAATAGCAGTCCAACTAGCTTGTCTGCCCATGCCAATGTCTGCGTCTTGATGTGTCCAGCAGTGTTTGGCCTTGGTATAACGTCTACCTGCATGAATTAAGTATAAAAGCAAAAAGCCTACAAAAAAAAAAAAAAACTTTCTTTTTTCCAACTAATTTGAAGCCATTTAGTGTCATGTTTTAGCATCTTGGCAATTTAAATACACAGCCTGAGAGTCGTGTGTGTGAGGAGTCCAGAGAGGAGGAGGATCTTGAGGTAGCTGCTTATTCTATAAAGACCACGACTCTGACAGGACCACCAGGCCCCTTTGTTTATTGTTGGAGAAAGTGTTTTGGTGGACAGAAGCCGGGCACTGCTCCGGCAGAAGTGGACGTAACTGGCGGAGTCGGATCACCGGCAAGGGAGACGATGCCGACGGAGGAATATGGGGGTGAGGAGGGGCTTTCGGGGCTGAGGACATGGGGGGGGGGGGTTTGGTGCTTCAGGCCAAGAGGGCACATGGGAGCCGTGGCCTGAGGATGGATCCCAGCCGACCCCCTCCGAGGTGTCAATGTTATGACATGTGTACCGCTCGGCTGTTTTCTCTCACAACAAGAGCACTTCATCTTCCAGGGTGGCCGGCCTCATAAAAAAAGCTTGATTTACATGCTGGGATCAGACCGTCCACCTTCTCCTCTTCCTGTTGCACTTACGCTCCAGTTCCTGTGGGCCCGGGCCGGACCGTCAGGGGTGATAAATAACCACAGAATGGAGTGGGGAAAAGCTGGATCCCCACTCCCATGATCCTCCAAAAAATAGGGCACGCCTCTCATTCTTTCTTCTCCTTCACATGCTCGACATTATAAAAGGTCTCGGTGTTACGTGGAGGGTTAATGTAGGGAATAATCGGCCCTTCTAGAGAACGGTCTGAACGCTTTGTCAGTTCTGCTTTCTCATATCTCCCGTGACTGTTCCTCAGATGTAAATCAAGATGAGTAGGTTGTTACTGTAATGACGGCTCGCTTGATGTGGGATCATAGCAACGCGCCCAGAACAAATACAACATGGAGGGGATTTCGGAACGTCCGTTCTTTCCTCACACCGAGACCAAGACTGCATGTGGAAAACATGATGTCGGCTAATAAATATCATGTGGCGCCTTCATACTGAGGATGACTGCGGTAGTCAGTGAGGTTCCTGGACATGATGGTCATTGTCATGTGTAATGACTCACCCACACTCGATCAGATTCTCCACTCAACATCCGAGCGTCTGAAAGCGTTCAAAGCGGGTCCAACATTCATCTTCATTAAAGTTAAAAGTGTGGAACATTACTTTAAGAGCTGGCATAGTCAAAAGTTTTGATGGATTCTCAAAATGAAGCAACAAACTAGTTATTTTTGCCTCTTGGAAAAAAAAAAATCATGACCTGACAGCTCTTCTCATCAACCTCTGCTATATGTTAGAATTTCACCAAAATGGGAAGGAATAACGTACACATACTGTGCGCCTGAGCTAATAAACTGTAATGACCACAGTTGTGATGAATGGGAATATAAATATTCAGGCAAATTACAGATAGTTCAATAACCTGTATGAGGCCAATTTATGGCGCCGTGTCACACTGACACTATTACGATGGTGTGAATCACCGCCACAGGCCTGCTGCACCCTCCAGCGTGAACCCCACCTCCCCACAGAAGCTCTGCAACCCCGACGTGCCCCTCGAAAACTCTGACATGTCAAAGCTATACAGACCACAAGGTCTGATTTTTTTCCCCCTTCAAAACGACAAGGAAAATTTTGTACTGTTTTGGGCGACCTTTGGCATTGGGAGGCTCTGAAAACACAACTTATTGTAAAAGCTTCGGCTCCATGTAAACAGAGAAAATACAACTGTGCCAGCGCATCACGCTTGTAGCTAAATTGTTCTACGTATGCTCGAGAAATCCTCTTCACTCTAGAATTTCTAATAGGGATGTGCGAGTACCGATACCAGGTATCGGTATCGGGCCGATACTGGCCTTATTTCAAAGTATCGGGTACTCGTGAAGGCTACCGATGCCAGCCGCCGATACTCACGGCAAGAAAACCCCACACGTAGTAAGCCCTCCTCACCAGCAGTTGGCGGTAGTGCAACCGAATGGGATGCAAGCTGCCGACAAACATGAAAGAGGAAGAAGCTCCTCTCTGGGAGTCGCTGACAGGAGCAGGGCTCCACTGCAGCGGGCTGACTTCTCCATGAGTCTCATCTAGAGCAGAGACAACAGGATGAATCCAGAACGGCTGCTCCTCTCACCAAAACTCCGCCGGTGTGGAAATTCTTTTATATAAGTGAAAACGAGCCGACCTTTGCAGAATGCAAACTCTGCAATGCTAAAATTGCTAAAGGAGGTGCGCGATGTTGTTCATTTACCACTAGTAATTTGTTTAAACACCTCAGGGTGAAGCTTGTGGACGAGAGTCTGACGCTGTTGTGCTGGAAAAAAAGAAAACTCCGGCAGCAACTCGACGGCAAACTCTGCAGAAGACCGAGAAACTGAAGAGCAGAGATCCGAGAGCAGCACAAAGAACACGAGCAACTCTTTAAACTTCTATCTTTGACTTTAATTCATAAAAAAATAATTAAAATTAGTACATTCAAAAACCTTAGTTTATGTAAAGTGTAAAACTAAGAGAAAACTGTTTTATCTTGCACTTAATTTCATTTAAATAAGTGTAAACTCAGTGTTGTTTGTTTTATTTTTCAGACTATTATTTTGGGCTTAAACATAGTGGCTGGGCTGCCTTTTTATTAGAAATAAAATTCATTTTCAAAAATAATCATTGCATTATTTTAAATTTTATATATATAAAGTATCGGTATGCAAGTATCGGTATGCAAGTATCGGTATCGGTGAGTACTGAAGATGAAGTACTCGTACTTGGTATTGGTCTGAAAAAAAGTGGTATCGCACATCCCTAATTTCTAATGAAGAGTAGATTTTCTACACCATCATCTGATCACACGGAAACAGATTGTCATCCATGTTGTATCAGAGACATTTACGCTAGGCCTTTTAAGTATTTGTAGTTTTACTTTTCACCTCCACAGCACAGGGAAAGAAATCAGGTTCACAGGTAATCAGGGTCTTCATGGTTATTTGTGAAATCTGCAGCATGGTGTTTTGGTCTGAGTCCAGGCTTGGAGGCAAGGGGTGTACTCTCAATTTTTGAATTTTTTTTAACAAACAGTGGGATTTAAGTTCACTCCATTAAGTGAAAATTTGTCCACAAGTATTTGTAAATTGTTGCTTAACTTGTATTTATCGGTTAGCCTCATACTTCTGAAAATGTCAGTTTGACTGTTTGACATGGAGAAGTAAACCAGCTCAGTCTTTCGCAGCGATGCTGCTGTTATTGTGGTGAGAGTTGTTCCCTCAACTGGCTCAACGCAACTTTCAAATGCATAAACTTTATCAGACATGGTCTGTGTTTCACCTCAGGTTTGGATTTTGTGACCAGTCATTTCCATCATGGCTTCTTTTGAGCAAAAATCTGATTAATCTTCATAAAATCTCCAAAGCTTGATAACTTCCTCTAAGTGGTTTGCATGTCGCGTCACTCGTTCTTCTCCTGTTATTCACTCGTGTTACTCTTTATAAATCACCTGCAATGTGATAAATTTACAGTCAATTTTGATTTGATTGCACTTCTTTTTGTTTTTTTGCTTATTTTCTGTTTATATATAAGTAAAAGTCTTGTGAGTGATGTGTGAGGCTCGCCTGGAGTGTGTGTACCAGTCTGTACCTCATGTGCGGCGGTTCCTCCTCCGGGGTAATGACCACCAGAAGACCACAGCTGAAAACTCTTATAGCGAGCAATCTCTGAAGAGGAGAAAAATATTTTTGTGTAACCAGGGTGAAGTGACCGTTGATTAATCCCTGAACCGCTCCGTGTTGGGTGGGGGGGTGGGGAGGCGGGGGCTCTTAAAGCCGTTCTCTTCAGGTATCAAACCCTCCATGAGGCCACGTCTGCTCAGAACTGACTGACTGGACTCAGCCTCCGATCATTGTCTGAAACACTGACAGGATTATTCAGTTCACTGTCAGCGCCCACATGAGTTCGGCCTTTTTAATCAGGCCGGGGCCCGCGGGGGCCTCTGGCGCCAGCCTGCCAAACACCCTCTCATCTTGTGGCACAAATAGGGAAGCCCTTATGCCCCAATGCCACCGCCAATATATCTGAAAGCGTGATGATGTTCCCACATAAATATTTCACGCTGAACGCGGCATCCAAGACTCACAGTGCATGAATAGAAGAGGAAATCTGCATTCTGTCACTTTCTGAAGCCGCACAGAAAGTCCGAGAGAGAGAAAGTCTCACGGTGAAAAGATGATCTCAACATCCTCTCATGTCGGAGCATTTCTTCACCAGGCTGAGCGCCACTTTATTCTCAGCTCACCAAGTTTAACTTCGAAAATAAGAAGCCGAAACCAATTCGACAGATAATAGCCCGACTGGATTGAATTAAAAAAAAAATCTGCTGATGGACAATTCATTAATTTTAATAAATATTTTCATTTCAGTTCATATTGCACTGATGTTTCATTCACTCATTTTTCATTACGCTGCATATCAACAATTTATTAAAATAATTTTTATTTCAGCTCAAATCCCACAAAAGATGCATTAATTTATTCAATAATAAATTCATTTATCCTTTTGTACATGCAGTCATTCAGCCTCTCTCCTTAATTCATGCATTCATTCATTTATTCATTTTGTATCTCCCCATATATTTCATTTATTTCAGCTCTGATTCCATGCATCATTAAACTGTGACTCCGGATATTAATGCTTAAAATTTGTTTCTGCATCCATTCACTGATTAACTTCACTTTGAAATTTCAACAAGCGAAAACATCAAATGGTTTCCTAACTGTGGGGTTCCTCAGGGATCTGTCCTTGGCCCCAACACTGTCACCAAAACGGAAACTTCTCAAAAAGACTAACTCCGTCTCAATGTAGATGGGGACAACACAACTTTTTTGAAACGCTGTGACCGCACATGCCCACCATGGTAGTAGTAAACGCTTCCTCTGCACTTGCTCAGTGGATGGACAGTAACTGTTTTCCTCCAGAGCGTCATGACTCCCAGTCCATATCCTCCTGTTGACAGTCACTGGAATAACGATCCATCTGTTTCCATGTAGATGTGAAACTTTACTGAAACGAAAACGGAAAAATCTCGAGTTTTCACTTGAGTCATGTAATCGAGACCGAAGACATTTTCTACACAGCAGACCTGGGAAAGTGCTTTACTAATATATTGTTTGCATAAATAGGGGGAAATGCTACAAACAGGAGTTGACAAAATGAGGAAGCAAAACGCAGAAGCAGTCTGCGGTGCTTGTTTAGAGTGTAAAGTGGAAGTTGCTGTGTTGACTCTAACACTGACACACCATCCAATGACAACATGAGTTTTAATTTTAATGTCCATTTCCATCATATTAATTAAAGCAAACATGGACCTGAAGGAGCTCTCGTAGCAAAGCCACATTATCCAGGAGCGTTTCTTCATTATGTGTCACATTTTGCACTGAAGCATGCTATAAAAGAGGTTTTCTTTGCCCGAGTGTCTCCGTCTATTTTTCTATGTCAAATTACATGATTGACTGTGTGGAGAAAGAAAACATCTTAATGTATGTGGTGGTCGAGCGTTTGGTTATTTATTCCGTTTTCCAATTTAAAAAAAGACCTTTCAAGGTGATGTTTTAAGTTTTTGTGCAAATATGTAAATGTTAATTAGTGTAAGAGAAGCATAAACATCTTCAGTGAGTTAAACAACTTTAAACAGCTGCTGTCTCTTCATTCATCGACAGTTTATTACTGCAAAAGAAAAGAAACAAACCTAGTTTTCTCATTATGTTAAATTTTAAGAGAAAACATGATTCCAGCCAAGTCACAAAGTGCTTGGTCTGGTGAAAACAGGTCGGGATATTTGGACATTTTATTGAGTATTATTCTTCAGTTCCTCAGCTGCTTCATGCCTCCATACAGCAGTCCTGGTAGTAGTTTACCCACGAAAAGGTACTACAGCTGTGGTGAGCAATACTATCATTTCAGGAAAGTTGCGTTTTCCATTATTTCCACAGAGACAGAGTTGGAGCATTTTCAAAAAGTTCAACTCCATTAGCCGTTTTGGATTCAGTGGCTCTAAGCAGCATTTCACTGGTATGAACCAACTGAGATCCGACAGGGCGGCGAGTCCGAGACCCCTGCTCCTAAATTTCCAGGACATTTGTTAACATAAGAGACGTGCAGCAAATGTAATTAAATGAAATATTTGAGCCGCTCAGCAGGTGCAGGTCACTCGGTGCAACGTGCCTCCGTTCAAGGCGAAGCAGTTCAACACCTCCATCAAACCAAACCCACAAATAATTAAAAAGCCCTCACTTCTTATTATCATTCACTCTGATATCTCGCCATCTACAAGCACATCTTAATCTGATATAACATCTCCCGTTTAGCTGCCAGTTTGCTGAAATCCTGGCTTGATACCCAGGCTTATTTAAACATCGCATGTGGGGAGGCCAGCTCACAGCTGGGTGCATTTCTTTCCATCAAAAGCTCCTTTTTTGGTCCTTTTTTTTCCCCTTAATTCGTGTTCGCACGCTCGGCTCTGCACGTTGGACCGAAGCGTTCCTGTAAATGACCGTCAGACGGTGTTTTCCTTCCACCTCAGACACTGAAACACTCAGTCAGGCTCACGTTTGTCTTGTCAAAACATATGATCGGACGACATTTCGAAACATCAGCTCTAAATGTCAATATGTCCTGTAACGCACACCGTGAGGCGAATACATGCAGCCGCTGGACAACGGCCAGCTTTGAGAAAGTGGTCAAGTGGGTGAGGGAGCTTGTCCAACTTCTTATTTTTAAAGATTAACTTCAAATTCTTGCAAAACCGAGCTGATAATGAGATAACTTTCTGCTTTGGATTCGGTGCCTGCAGCGCCAGGGGTGGCAAGTAACTAAGTACTGTAATTTGTTACAGTATTTCAGTCGATGTTGTACTTTGTATTATTTATTTTTCTGTATTTTTCTCTGGACTTTCTCCTTCATTCTTCAACCTGACCTGTTCCAGATTACAAATGAGGTGAAGTTATTAGATTATTCAAAGCATCAGCTGTTTGCCTGATGCCTTGAATAATCTAACAGCACAACGTGATGCATTTTATTACTTCACAAGAGCTTCATGGTTTTGAGAAGTCAGATTCAGGTCCCACTCACATGTTTGAAGTGACAGCATGTTGTTGTTGTATTTATGCATTTACACTTTGAAAAGAATGCAGGTTTCCATGGAAACGGCAGACATATTGAAATTGCTGTGGTTAGCCTGCCGGGCCATGTGCTAGTAGAATAGTTGAACCTGAATGTTTGGAGAATAGCAGGAATTTTAAGAAATTAAGAACTCCAACAGATTTAAACATACATTTACACATTTACAAATGACATTACGACAGTAATTCTGACGACTCCTTAAATTCAGTTTTATAAAAAGGCTCAAAGCTATGCATTGTTGCTATCAAGACGAGAAGCTCAAATTACATTTTGAAAGTTTGTCGAGACGCCACTAAGAAGACACTGTGACGTCAACTATAGTCTAACAGACTCTACAGACATTTCTTACTCGCCACAATGTTCTGAATAAAGTCCGCTCCTGAAGTCCACGTTTCAAACGAAAAGAAGTAAAATTCCATATCATTTACCTGATTACTTGAAAACTGAGACGTCGAACTGTGGGTGCATGTCTTTGCGTTTTAGGAAAAACGTTTTGTCACAAAGCTGTTCCTCCCACGAAGCAGCCATCTATAATAAACGCTGACCAGCGAACAGTAGAGGAATGACTTCAGTCCTCCGGCTTATTAGAGGCAGCAGCGTGGGACTGTGCGCCGGAGAATCATGGTTTCCTTCTGTTTTGACAGCAAGAGTTATGTCTCGCAGCACCAGATTCACCACCAAGCCTCATAAGCTTGCGGAGAGCATTTAGGGCGCTGCGGGGGCCTCTTGACCCCAGAGGAAGTCGGGAGTATAAAAGGTGACAAATTGGTTTGCGACTAAACAAAGACATATGCGGACACCCCCGTGCTGAAATACAACCGATTACCAAAAACACCAGCTGGCAGAGGCCGGACACCGTCAGGAAATCATTCATTTTTGTGACTTTCTTTAATATCGACGCCAAACTTTGGCGCTCTGCCCCTCCAGTTACAGGAAATGTAAGAGCAGTAGGTCTCCCTACATCAGCCTGTGATGAATGGAGCTCTATGTGGGGGGAAAACCAGCGCGCTCACTTTACAGATGCAAAAACTGACCAAAAATGTCTTTTTATAAGGCAATTAATGGGCAGTGGAGGGGAGGGAGGGGAGGGAGGGGAGGATTCGGTGCATGCGATCGGTCTTCTTTGGCTGGCAAGTCGCTGAAGGTGGAGGCAGTGATAACATGTGGTGAGAGGAGCTGATTAGCCATTGGTGCCACTTCAGGTCCATCCTCACCCCCCCCCCCCCCCCCCCACCCCCGCACACTATTCAATTCATGGGGCCCAGCCTCTGAGAGCCCTCTTTTGGGCCTCCCTTCTGGTAATTAGAAGTTTCCCCCCTGAACCCAGATACTTATTTCTCGATCATCCATCATAGAAGTTGTTTCCCTCCTTCTTCTGTCGTCTGACTGCGCTGCAGTTTTCCTCAGCATGTACGCAACAAGTGCACCTTTATTGAAGATGTAACACTCCACACTGCGGAACAGTGAGTGTATTGAATGAAAAGGTTTCTCTGGACCGCTGTCAAAAGCCTCGACAAAAAGAGAAAAGGCAGGCAATCAACCAAATTCAATGACAAGTCCGTCTTATAAAATCAAAATTCTGCAGAAAAATGAAGCTTACAGCTTCTATTTTTCAACCCAATTGGCCATCACAAGAGGCAAGACACCTTAAATTGACACGATTCATGTTATAACAACCAATCACCTACTTTTGACGTAAAACCATCGTTGGTATCAGCAATAGTGATGTCAAAATACTAGATAGAGAAGTTAAAAGTATTTAATAGCATCTACTGCCCTGCTCGCAGCCACTCATCTGTTTTGTTTTCATGTGGAAACAAAGGTCAGACGCTCCCATCGTCTCGCTGTCTGGATTGCTGGTTTGTAGGCAGAGCGGCTCTCAGCGGCCCCGTGTTTCCCCGAGTGTCCGCACTCATCACCTGGTCATCTGGGCAGCGAAATCTGAGCAGGCGGTTCATTCTGAAGCGAGCAGGAAGTCCTGGTGGTAAATCCATTACTGAGGAGAGGAAGCTTCACGCGGCTGATTCAACAGCTTCATCTTCACACTGTCGTTTACTCACTTCATTGAAGCTCACATTCAATTTTTTGTTAAATATGGTCAATTATTGTTTTTTTTCTTTATTCTATGAATAGATTTATCCACAGTAATGTCAAATTGATCTGTTTTTAACTGTCCAAAATCCAAAGAAAGTAAATTTATTGTAATAAAACAGAAAAGATGGCAAACGTGCTTCTTTTTTTTTTTTTTTTTGCACTTTTGCAAGTTTTAAGGTGTTTTAGTCATAATCATTTGGTTATTCACAGCACAATTCCGTGTGTGTGTGTGTGTGTGTGTGTGTGCCTATATTATAATAAAATGTATGTAATGAATTTGAAAAGATCCCAGCAAGAATAGCTACTGAGATTTCGGTGGCTAATTGGGATCTTAATAAACTAAACTAAACTAAACTAAACAATTCATAACATAAGCATGATCTGTACTCTTAAAAACGAAAATATGGAATATCTCAGTCAAACATGAAGCATAATCTGTCAAATCAGACGAAACAATAATGAAATAATCTCAAACACTATTTTGATGTGGTGCTGTATCATCAGCGAGTTTTCTGTTGTCTCTTTAGTGGTGAAATACATTTTTCAACCTCTAGATTGTGCGTGGAGTCCCTCACCAATGAGGAACTGTCAAGGATACAAATGGAAAAACTTATAATGAACTGAATATTGAAAATACAAGTATTAGTTTAATATAAAACTAGTGGCCACGCGTTGGAAACCTCCACACTCACTCTCATACCGTGCTTGGATTCTGATGTACTTAGACCTTGCTTATTTGGAATTATCTATAGCCAGAGTCCATGGAGCGAAATACTCTGCTATAAAAGCATGGGATGCACTTTTGACTAACCTCCGTGGACTTCAGATGTAACTCTTGACTGTATTTAATGGATCTGGATCTGGAAAATGTGTTTTTTTTCCCCTCTCTTTTTTTCTGTTTATTCTGGTGTTGTTTCTGAGACTTATTTTAAATAATTCATTTATATATTTAGATTTTTTTCCTTATGTGTATTTTCAGGTGTTCATACACTTTACATTGCTTTGACAGCTGTTGTAGATGTTTTTGCCTTTAAAGGTGCATTAAGGAGTTTTACAACCTTAAAAATACTTATTTTCCACCATAAATATGTTACACATTTTTAATGATGTGTACAATGTGCCCTGACATATTCATTACAAGTACCTCCAACAGCGCTAAATTGTCACTTGAAAGTTGCAGTGTCGGTCCGGCACCAGCATTTTTTTGGGGAGAATTTGAAAGGAATGACGTAATGCGCGCTCCGGCTGTTAGGTTTCGTTCTGTCCGCCATTACTCCGCCAGATGCTTAGTGAGCAACAACTGAGCAGGATCTTCCAGAAAGTAAAAAAAGACCGGCTTCCAGCACTGCCACAGCTCCAGCACAGACTCCAGCAGGTAAAAGAAACTTAAATTTTACTCGAGTGCTACTAAAAGAGCGAGGAAGGAGTTCCTCTCTTCCGTGCACGCGAGCCACAGGCACGAGTTTTTCACTAAGCTTCATTACGCCCAAGGCCTGCAGGGGGCGCTGTTTTGCATAAAACGTGCAAACTCCTTAAGGCACCTTTAAATCAGGTTTTGGTCATAATTACAACTTTTGTTTCATTTTTTGACTTGAATTTTATTTTTGTATTATGCATAAACATTCTTGTGTGTGTCATGCCGAGAAGCACAACGAAAATAAATAAAAATTTGATCACAAAAAAAAGTATTAGTTTAATATATGGAGGCAGAAACATTTCAAATGTTTTATTTCTTACATGTTCATTTATCTATTGTATTCATTTATATATTGCTTTGTTTATTCGAAGCAAAGAAACTATTCAAAAAAATCTAACGTGGCTGTTAAAACTACATATTTAGCTCATTGAAATATAGAAGCAATCCTAAGTAGAGGATCCTGAAGAATGTAATGTAGTGAATGTAAGAATGTAATGTGCAGTCGTCAGACTTCACGTTTTCACTCATGTCTGATTCTGATTGTAGGAAGAGTGACTCACTGTACCATCTGGTGGTTCTCAGCGGTATTGCAAGATCGGTTGATTTCCGACTGAATTCTCACATTTTAACAGTTCCTTTAAAAGACGTGATCTGAGTCAGAAGAGATTTAATATCCCAGAAACACCCTGAAAGCAATACGTCAAAACCTTCGCAAATTTCTGTGTGGGCCGAGGTTAAACATTGGTTGGTGTATTTGCTGCAAAAGTAGTTTATTTCTTTTCTTAAAAGGCTGCATGGCGCCCTTCATAGTTCAACTCAGCATACCTGGAAAAAAGTCCAGGTAGCTAAAACACTTTAAACGCTAATCCCATTTGGTGTTTATGTACTTTCTCATTGGACTAGAAAGTGTGTGTGTGTGTGTGTGTGTGTGTGTGTGTGTGTGTGTGTGTGTGTGTGCGGCAAGAGTAGCCAAGGATCTGGCAGGTCACAAAGGCGTCTTTGTGAAGGAAGTTAATGAGTGTTTTGTGAATGTCTCTTGATGCTCTGCAGCTCTGCAACACCTCCGCAGCGCATCAGCCTTAAGTGTGTGTATGAGTGCGTGCACGCTTGTGTGTGTGTGTGTGTGTGTGTGTGTACAGTAAGTGTGAGAGGTATTTGTTTAACTATTTATATCGTCTTTAAAGCAGTGATTTATAATGTTTGTTCACTGTTTAAGTTCTGCTGGTTTTGAGTGTGTGTGGTGGGTTCCTTTTTTTTTTTCAAGCATACACACGCAGAAGTTAAAACACAGTGGAAACAACGCAGATTCAACCAAAGTGCACACAGATCCTTTCATGCTGCACATCTCCTCGACTCCTGTGGTCAAGTACCTTGCAGTTATTACAGCTTATTTGTTCAAGTGGTGAGGAAATATTAAATATCACAAGTTCTCTGCTGAGACTGGCCAGTAATTATCAGCAGATGTCTGCCAGTTGGGCAAATTGCAGCGTGTGTGTGTGTGTGTGTGTGTGTGGCTGAGGTGTGCTTGTAAACGAGAGGTTGTGTCATCATGAAGCTGATTGAAGCCTCCCTCTACATGACTGAGATGTGACGACGGAGCGGCTGCGAGCCGCGTCCTGTGAAGCATCAGTGTGAAGATCACAACTCCATTTTTCCCACTTTGGCCATTATCTTAACCTCTTCCACTAATGTGAACCGTCTGTCGGGGCGAGGGGGATTCTTCACCTCCAGAGGGGAGAAACAAACATGTCAACTTCAAGGAGTCAGATTAGAAAACGCTCAAAAATACAAAATACAACACATTTTGAAGAGAATTTAAAGGATCACTTGAATGACCACGATATGGACTATTTACATATAATGCAGTCTGTGCAACGAGATTAAAATCAACATTTGTCCTTTAGTACTGACCTACAATGGTACAAAGGTAGTTAAACTTGTCTGCATTGTTCCGATCATCATCTAAGAATTTTTTAATTTGGCTCTCTTCAAATTTCAAATGTTTTCTTAGAATTTTGTTTTTGCAATCTGCTCGGGGGTTTGTTTTTGTTGGTTTATACCTAGTACAGATCAAGGTTAAATTCAGCTTCAAAGAGAAATGTGTCCCTTTTGTACAATATACAATATTTATTATGCTATTCATCATGCTTTGACAATAGAAAATGAAACAACAAAATTAAATGTATGAATAAAATATCTGAAAATATTTTGTCAGCTTTTCCATGAATCGATATGAGCGCATGTCCTCCTGCAGATAGCAGATCTCTCTCCTTTGAGGGGTTTCTGTGAGGATCAGAATAAAGCCCAACGAGGTGTTGAAGAAGAGCGTTTTCCCGCGGCGAGTCGATGAGGCTGGGATTGTTGGTTTGTCTGTGTGAGAGGTCAGAGGTCAGCGCGGCTCAGATCAGCCAGCGCTGAATGACAGGAAGATCCCCCACGCTTTCTCCACACGTCCCACCCAAAACACTGACCTCTCTTGTCCCCCTCGGGTGCTCACCCACCGCAGGCACCGGCCACTTAAAGGAAACCGGACACCAGAAGAAGCACACCGGCCCATGTGCCAAATTACATTAAGAGGTGACAGCGGCCTGAACATGTGTGAGTCTCTTCTCGCTCTCACCTCCCCTTTAATCTCCAGCAGCGCCTCATAAGCACTGCTGTGTACGCTGATCCTGGTTAACTTCATTACGAGTTCAAAGATGGACAAATTGGCACCAGGCGCTCACACACATACGACATTATCGCGAGGTGCAACCCGCCGCCGCTGCATTTCAGACATTTTCAACTTATAGCTTCATACTGAGAATAAACTTGTAGGCTCCCTCGTGTTTGCAGCTTAAAAAAGAACACAAAGAAAGTAATTAAACATGAAATGAGTTTATTTTTTTTCCAAAGAACACTGGAAAGATTGAACTCTTTCTCACAGCAATGAGAACATGCATTTATGGGATGAGCAGCAGAGTCAAAGTTTTATGTGTGTCCCGGATTAGAGTTCGTCTGTTCAGCACACAGGCTCACAGTTACATTTTTTAATCTATATAATAACCCAAAATACTGGCTTTGATGCGTTATTCTCAAGGTCATTTTTGTGTCACATAATTTCTCTGTAAAACTTTTTCTTTTCTTGGTAAATAACACTGATACCAAGCAATCAAAGTGCAGGAGCAAAGTTGAAAAAAGACGTAGGAATCTGTAGAGTTTTTAGTTCAGGTTTACAGACATTTTGGTCCTGAAATATTTTGGAAGCACAGTTTTTGCCCAGTTTTGTACTTGGCTAACTAAATTCTGAATTCAAATTTTTGAAGAGACTCACAAAAATGTGCATCGTCTACACAAACAGGCAAAAATGACGGGCAAATAGAAAGGGAACATGTACCTAAATTGACAAAAAAAAAAGTCAGTAAGATGAAAGCCATTTTGATGAAGACGGCATTTAAATTACTTAGTTCAGGTATTTCAACTTCGTGAGTGTGTCAAGTCTCATATTAATGGAAAGATTCAGTCTTTGTTAATAAAACTCCAAAGTTGTATATATATATATATATATATATATATATATATATATATATATATATATATATATTTTTTTTTTTTTTTTTTTTTTAGAAACTTTGCTTTTAAGTTTATGAACTGATTTTTTTTATTTTTTGTATGATTTACCATTTGCTGTACAGATGACCCGGTGAGGTGAAACAGAAACATTTACACTGATTTAGTCACAGTTAAAGAGTGCTGTCACATCAGCACATCAAACTTTGATTGTAGAAATAACCTGAGTTAATCTCGTTAACAGAAGACGACGCCCAAAATACAAGTTTTCCATCATCAATTGAGGACGCCGTCACGCACACGGGCTTAAAACTGTAAAATACTTTTTAATTTGAAAAAACCCACAGCTGCTTCCAATAGCTAGTCCTGGTTTTCGGTCACATTCCACATCAGGAAAGAGCTTCCAGCTCTCCTCTATTGTCTCCTGCTCATCTCCTCCTGTGAGGATGCAGCACAAAGCCGGCTGTGTTGAACTGCTGCCCGTCCTCCGAGGGCCCGCCTTGCTTTCTTAGCTGGAGAACATAAGTGCTGACCCCAAGACGGGACCCTTTCTACCCCTACTGTGAGTGACAGCCCCGCTTGAAATGTGGACACAGGACCTTGTTGCCCCCGATGGGAGGTAAGGGGCACGCTCCCTCACAACACCGCAGTCTGGGTGGGCTCAATCACAGAGGACATCTTCCGCTGGTGGTACAGTACATGCAAACATCTCCAATGTGAATCGGCATATTATGTTACTGCCAGAGCGCCCACCGTTCTGCGGATCCTGCCTGTGGAAAAGAAAAAGAGGTCGGACCTACTCTGACTCTTCAAAATCAGCCGTGCCGATTGGATTTCTTGTTTCTTTGCTCTGCAGATTAGGCCCAGTTTGTAAAACAAGAACATTAAATAATCAAGCCGCTGAAGAAGAGCCGAACGCGCAACTCCACCAACCCATAACACCGTATGAAACTCAAACTGACTCACCCGACGGCTGCCTTTTTAAAACAAGCTCGCTCCCGGGCCAAAATCATTAGTAAAGTAATCCATCAGCCTAACCCCGACGCGCTGACCCAAACCACAACGTCAGCCAAGGCAGACGGAGCCGTTCAGCCGGGGGTCCGGACCCGATCCGTCAGCATCGGGAGACGACGACAGCAAGCAAAGAAGTGAGTGAAAACTGACAGAGTATCACCAGTGTGATGTCTTTTATTGTCTCAGAGACAAAGACTGAACCTTCCCTGCCGACTGACGGCGTTCTGTGAGCTTGTCGGACTCGCTCTCCTCGAGGAAACGTGGGTTACCCTGAACCGGGTTTTCTTTGGCCAGAACAGAAGAGGCTCGCTGCGCCTCCACCACTTATTGCACCAGATGCCAGTCAAGATGTTTTTGTAGAGAAGTTTGGTGAAATGTCAGTCGTCTCCGTCCCCCGCTCGTGGATATATATGCTCAATAATTAGCCACTCTGTTAGCCCTTGAACCCTGCCGGTCTCCTGAATACACGTGATTCATCGGCCAAAGTACCGCACGGATTTTTCCTTTTTTTTTTTTAAAAAAATGACTTTAGCTTGGTCTTTGATGAAACTTTTGTTGGCTGAAATGACATAGCAACATGATGTATGAGTCTTAATGATGGAAATAAGTTGCTTTATAACTCAACAAGTTGCTCACTGTCGGTATTTAAAGTAGAAGGGAAAAACTGTGCCCTGCATCTTGCCAAGTATGAAGCGGTGTGGTGTACAAACAAATACGGCCAAACAAGTCCAAATAAAGCAAAGTACTTTGGCTCCATTTATATAACGCAGCCTCTTACGGTTGGAGCGACCGCTCCTCCTTGACCCTCTTTGATGCCTCCGGCTCTGTGGGGCAGTCACATCCCTTCAGACGTAACGCGGACGCGGCGCACCTGAGCCGCCGCGGACGCCGCACCGAGCAAGTGGGCAGATGTGCTGGTATGCAGGAAAAGCCAGCTCTATTTCAAGCCCTTCGAAACGGCTGAGAGGGTTTCCTTGTAATCCCATCCGTCGTATTTACCGGTGTCCGAGCCCACCCCCTCTTCAAACAGGCCGCCTGGACTCCAACCAAGCGCCGGGATGGGAGCGGATCAGCAGAGGGCACGCACTCCCTCACCCAGCGTGGCGTTGCGGGGAGCGGGAGGCCCGCCTCGCCGTCCTCCAGGTCCAGCCAGCTCGGCAGCCCGTCAGCCAGTCGCGCTCCTCAAGAGGTCGTTAATGTGTGCCTGCAGCAATGCTTTCACTCAATGACCTCTTTATTTGTTAAAATAGATTATTTTAAATAAATTACAGAGCACTTTCACTGAATAAACAGAGACTTGGGGGCTGCGGCCTGCGTTACACACTCACCGCAGCCGCAGAGATCCGAGATGACTGGTGAGCTGTGTAATCGCCTTTGATTTCACTGATAGGACTCCGATTCTTCGGCTGAAAGAGATGGAGCCATTGAGGAATCTGAAAGGCGACACCACTAAATGGGGGGAAAGTAAAAGGGGAAAAAAAAAAAAAAAGCCAGTCTCATGTGGGGAATATGAACTTATGATGTTTCTAACCCCGCCATGTGGACAGAGGAGTCCATTAGAAGAACAGAGGGGAGCTTGAAGAGGGCAGTCCTGTCATTTCTTCCCCCGCAACCCTGAGAGGTTTAACACTCCTTCAGCCGGAGCCACGGAGGAGACGCCGCCGAGAGGAAAAGGCTCAGACCTCACTCTTCTTCCCCTCTTAACCTTTTCCTTCTCTTGGTGTGAGCTGGGAGTGAATCGCATCCAGAAGTCTGAGCCGAAACAGACTCAGAGCAGCAGCAGGAGAAAGGGTTTACTGGAAACTTCGCCTTAAAAATAAAAATAATATGGGGAGTGGGCCTGGGGGTGTCAGAGAGATGGAAGTAGTGCAGGGGACCGAGGAATACCTTCACCAAGTCAGACGGTTTCATCATCTTAGTATTTTCTGGATTCAAGGCAACAGACATTTCTGATTATTTCTGCAGAACAAAACTAAACAAGATGCTTCATCGTTATAATGGAAATCACCTTATAATATGCTAAATGCTAAAGTAAACATGATCAAAATGGTTAAAAGGAAATGCATGAATAGCTAATACAGCTAAACAGCTACAACCACAAAAATGTCTAAAAATCGCTGAACTGAAACCCAGAAAAGGCTCAAATAGCTTATACTTATAAAATAGTTCAAAAGCCTTTGAAAATGTCTCTTTTGTTGCAGGTTTCCGATCTCCGTCTTTCCTTTTTGATTTCCCCACCGGTTCAAATGAAGTAACCTAAGTATTTTACACTCGGGCCAAATCTTTTTCGCCCCCTTCTCCTCCTAATGAGTTAATTTGCCCACATGTTTCTGCTATTCTCTCAAGTGTTTTGCAGAAGGTGAGAGAAACACACACACTCCCACTCTGCTCTACGTTGCCCTGCAGCTAATTTATTGTGGCAGCTTGTAGTTCTGCCTGGATTACTGCTGCCCAGAGAGAAAATGGAGCATAATAAAATGACAGGCAAAACGCTGGCAGACCAAAGCAGAGAAAACCATGAAGAAATTAGGTTTGATTAACCTTATGAGTGCTTGTTTCAATTCTCACAGGTCTATTTATTTTCGAACATGTGGTCGACATTCCTCCTGCTGCACGTTTCCCGGCATGTCTATTACATCTAATCTGTAAGTGGCTCCAGCAAAAAAAAAAAAAAAAAAAAGAAAGGGAAGGACCCGCATGCATGTGCACACACGTCATGCATGCAATTTAAAAAATGGACATTTGAAGAGGTAATATGTCCCTGACTGTTATTCCTGAGGGCTGCAGCCATTATAAATAGCATAAACTCAGCAGAGAGATGATCCGACATTTCCAGATTCACAAACCCGCACGAAGTAAAACACTGCATTAACACTATCCACTGTTTATTCATTTCCTCGACTTATTTTCTCACACACAAATCAGGCAGATATTAAAATGTTTAGCACAAAAGGATAAAAAAAAAAATGTTGGGTTATTTTAAGGAAATGCAGCTGAGTTGAGCAATGAAGAAACCCAAATAACTGATATCTGAATAAATGTGTTTATCATTTGAAATCAACAGTATGGCGTTAAGGTTCAAAACATATATATATATATATATGTATATATATATATATATATATATATATATATATATATATATATATATATATATACACACACATATATATATATATATATACATACATTTCCTTTTTTTCCTTGAAAAAAGGAAATTTATTCAACTCAAATTGTTATAATAAGAATAGTTGACTGAACACATAAAACTTGGAAAGGAAATTTAAAAAAAAAAGCAATTGCTAGTATTAGTATCGAATGTTTTCATAGACATTGAACCGACTAAATGTGCAAATCGCTGTACATGGAAATTAAAGTCAAATCTGAATCATTTTATGTCAAATTTAAAAAGACGTCTTTTTCACATTAAAACTACAAACAGCAACAAAAAAACTATTTTCTTTCCATATATTTTGTCAATAAAGGTCATCAAGGACAAATTTGGTCATTTTTATTGAAAATTACTTTTTCAACCCCCACATGATAAGTTCATATGACTTTATTTTTGTACTTTTGGTATTTTTAATCCTGTTTATTTGTTTCAGATTTATTTCCCAAATCTTGTATTTTAAGTCATACATACAGCATTTTCTTAAAACTACGGTTGTGTGAAAGCAGTTTCAAAAGAAAAAATGATAAATTGAGTTCATTTAATCAAAATAAAATTAATCTAAATTGCATTTTGAATTAAATTTCTCATCATGCAATTTTTTTTCCTCCATCTGATAATCTCCAAAGGACTTAATTGAAAATTATTTGTAGTTACAGTAGTCATTATAGCTTTTGAACCACAATGATTAAAAGGATTCTTTATTTCTTTCTCTCCCTGGGAGCCGCTTGGGGTCAAAATCACATTGTCTTTATAAAAAGTCTTTAAATATTCTTGTCATGCAGAAATGTATTTGAGCTCCATCTTTTTGACAGTCCTGGTCACTGAAAGAAATTATTGTCACTTTTCTTGCTTCCTATTTGATAAAAAGGTAATGTATGTTAATGTATGATTAATTCTGTTTATAAATGTCTAAATATTGATGACAAGTGGTTAATTTAGAATGATTATTATTATGTTTTATACCTTGATGGCAAACTGACAAATTGATATGAAAATCTACGTAATGTCATGAACTTTTATCAGAATTCTAAATTTGTTTCAATTCACAACAAAACTATATTTACATCTGCAACAAATGAAATAAAATAAATCAATTTTATTCCATAAGTTCAACAATATAAGTTATATTTATAGTTTTTCTTCCACTGTTTGGACTCTAGAAAACACACACGTTGCAACCTGCACCAGATATTTTAACCTTATCTGAAGACGAACCCACTGATCCACCAGCAGACGTGCAGCTTCAGCAGATTTCTCTTTCACAAAGCTGAAGTTTGGATCATTTTAAACAACTCATTGTCTGAGCGCTCATCCTGAATAATGCAGCACACATGTGAACGTCACGGCTCAAACGTGATCTTTTTAATCTACACTGACCCTCATGAAAAAGCCAACACATCCAGCATGTCTGAGTCTGAGGCTCCTGAAGTCAAACATGTCGTTCCCTCTTTTTTCTGGGAGAGTGTGCATGTGTGATTATGAATAATTAGAAGGAAAACTTAATTCATAAGCCATTAAGTGTTATGAATAGCAATTTCTGTGACCCTCTCAGTGGCTCTTTAAGGCCACTCCGAGCGCGCCGCACAGAGCCGCCTCAGTTCTCCCTCTTCTGGCAGCTATAATTGGGCCTAATAGCAGCAGCGCAGACATAGGGAACCTCTTTGACACCTAGACCAAATTTTCTAATGAAACGATCAAATAAGCATCATCCAGCCACGGTGAATCAAAGCGGCCGGCAGCTGGCAGCATGTCACACTCTGACATTTGGGCTTTTTAAGCGCTGCCAGGCTTGTTTCCCCGCGTGTCCTCTGGCCTTGTATTAACACTAATAATAGGGAGAGGTCTGCGAGCTGAAGAGACGCGGTGATGAATGGAGACTGTGGCCAGCTGCCGAGGAGGAGACGCTGGCTGATTGCAGCCATGATGGAGGATGACAAGTCGCACGGTTTAATCCTCTGAAGCACAGCCTGGTTTTGAGGCTTTCTCTGTGGAGTCGAGTAGCGGAGAGCTTTCACTGAAATTACGCGAGACAGTTTTTATATCTGGTCACTGGTTTGTGGGCTGTACGGTGGTGTTATTGCTCTATATGGGAAAATCTTCTTTCCTAACTGGCATTACATGAAAAACAATAAATCAAGTAATCCAGATAGCGTTTTTCTGTGCAGCCATTGTTTCATATCTCATTGTATGTCGTGTTAATGTCATTCTACAAGCATGAAATACTGACCCTGGAGAAATGAAGCTGTAAACCAATAGTGGCAACCACCCAAATATTCTAGAGTTCTAAGATCCTCAGTCATAGTGGATGGACTCTGACCTGTCCAGTAAGTCACGACTGGCTCGAGTCTTTGACGTACTCTTGTTGTTAAGGTTCTCCAACATCCCTTTCCCTCACCGTTTTCAGTACCTCGTGGACATTTGTGGTTTTGGCTCTGGACTGGTTGAGCTCCAATCAGTCAGATGCAACCATCATCATAAACAGTCCTTATTTAGAGTTTTCCTCTGCTCCTCTGTTATGTGGAGTTCCACAGGGCTCAATCTTAGAGAATCTTAGAGCCCCTGTTCTTTTTTTTTGGGGGGAGGGGGTCTTTATTTCCTTTCCCTGAGTAATTTAGAGTTCATTCCTCTCAGATCAGCTGATCATCTGCTTGTGGTGCCACCGAACTGGAAGGAGGCTCAGAAGAGACATCGAGTTTTCAACTACTGCCTCTGATTCAATCAGAATTTTTACATATCAGATATTCTTTGTCCACTTCTGAAACCCATCTCCAAATACTTATCACTGGCTTTCGACCCAGCATAAGATGTTGATCTGATTTTATTTTATAGTTTATGATTTTTATGTCTTTTTAATTTTCACATTCAAAAAAATACTGAGTTGATTATTGTCAACCCTGAAGCAAATGTGCTGGATATTGATTATGGGTAATTGAGAGCTGTGTATGTTCCCCTCTGCGCTCACGGATGCTGCTATATCCTGGGAGCTTCTGCACACCGCCGTGCCCCAGCAGCAGACATCCCACTCACACTCCCTACTCCTCATGGTGACTCGTCAACTATTCTTCCTTGCCCTCAACCCCCAACACTTTCATCCTGGATGTTCAGTGTCAACACCAGAACATCAGAACTGTAAAACTGTGGACCTGCTGCCTGCCAAAGCAAAGGAGACATGTAACTGGTCCTCCGTCCTCCCAACTCACATCAGAACCTGGACCTCATTCACACTCAAACTCTTTAATACTGAAACATAAGACACTTGAATTATTGTTACGATGCATTATTTTCCATTTTGAAAATAACATTTAGTCATTTGTTTAATTTCAAGTTGCAAATACCACAGTCTTGCTCAATTGCAAGACTTTATCTGTACAATTTGTAACAAAATTATACGATTTAAAAATCATGCATATTGTTCTTTATTTCTTAATTTTCCATGTGTGCAATGTGGAGCTGCTGTGATAAATATATAACCATATGTGGGATTGAATATATGTAGCGCTGTCAGTTTTAATCGCATTGATCGCAATTAATCATGACTAATTCATGGAGAGCTGTCAACAGTTAACTTTTTTAAAGTTGAGATTAATCGCAATGAAGAATCTAATCCTCATAATTCAGTCCCAATGTCAGGAAAAAGACTATTATCCTCTAGTTCTTTTCTTTGACCCGATTGGCAGACCTCAATGGATTAATCGCAATTAAAACTGACAGCACTAAATGTATCTTTATGACAATATATTGTTGATTTAATCTTTAATCTTGATAAAAGCTAAATTTATTCTTATTTGAAAATAAAAACTAAATTCTGCTGGGAAAATCCATCCCCAAAACAGATTAAGGCCTCAATAAGACATTTTCAAATAAAAACTGAAAACCTTAATTGCAGTTTTGGTGCCACAGTTTTTGGAAATCAGCTTCCAAGGTGGAAGTTTTGGGAAATGCTCCAACTCAGCCATAGTGTAAATGGACGAAAACACAACTTTCTGGAAACACTTGGACTCAGTCCGCATAAAGAAGGCAGAAATGCTGCAGCTGCACATGCACACCACTGTCGTAGCAAACAGTTCTTGTGCACATGCACGAGGATTTAGATGTTTTAATCCACAGTGTCCCGACTCCCAGTCTGCATTCTCCTGGAACTTTGTAGTTTTAGAGGTGACAGTCACCGAAACAACTTTCCAACTTAGTCATCTGTTTATATGAATGTCTGCGTACTTCCAGTGTTCATGTTTAGAGCCTATTGTTCTGTGCGTGTGTGTGTGTGTGTGTGTATGTGGTTTCATTACAAAAGCAGCGGCACTAATAAGTGTTCAGAACATATAACTGTCTAAACGAAAATGCAAAAATTTTGCATTGTCACTTTAAACAATGTCGTGGCCAGAGGTTTTAACTGCTGTTGAACATAAATGAATATAGTTTATCATCCATTTTTTGACTATTTGAATTTATAAAAAAAAGAATTCAATGTGGAAACCCGTCTCATTGCTAGAAGTAATACATTTGATTTTTGGGGGGAATAAAAATGAGCAGCATGCACAGTAATTTAAATTCCAGACAAACGGCACTGATGGGAGAACGTGCAGATTATCCATTTCTAAATGAAATAAAGAAAACGGTTTGTCGAAGCGCCTCTTCCTACGTTTGACACCGCAGCCTGGGCAGGAGTGGTTCGGCCTTTCCGGGAATTCCCGGCGGAGCTGCAGATGTCGTCAGCCCGCCGCCTGCTTATTTTTCAAACTCCTACTGGGACCGAACACGTGCAGCCCGGTGCCCACTTTTCTCGCACTTGTTTGGTTACATTTGACTGTGGGTGAGATAAGAACCAGAGTTTACTCGCAGGGCAGCGGGCAGCGTGGATGTGTAGTCTGCTCTATCTCCAGCAGCCCGCCCCGATAATGTTACCTTTCAAGTGCTTTGTCAGAGTCGAGGGAAGCTGTGCTGCTTTGATTTAAACAGGCCTGAAGAGCCTTTTCTCTTCTTTTAAACCACAGTTTCCAGTTATACACACACACACACACACACACACACACACACACACACACACACACACACACAGAATGTATTCATGGTATATTCTCTGACACCTACTTATAACATTATTATCCCCTTTTCCTGTGAAACTTGAAGATGCCTGTTGGAGCAAGGACAAGTTTTTACTGGAGTGAAAATCCTATTTCATTGTTGAGGCCAATGGGCAAACATCTTAAAGAAGCAAAGTTTATAGAAGCAAAGTCAAAATGAGCACAAAAAAAAAAAACTATTAGTGTCAGAAATATGTGACAAGTACAGCACCAACTACGTATAGTTTTGCAGTATAATTAAGATTCTATTTTTTGTCATGAGTTAAACCTTTGTTCATTCCAAAGGATGAACCGATTTACTACTATAAAACACAAAATGACAGATTATGGTGAAACTGTTTGTTTTTATTGTCCCGTCCAGCATCGAAGCAAGCAGAATGAGGATCTTTTTGCTGTAACGTACCAAACCAATTTGCCCCTCCAAGGGGAACTTATAAAGCTCCTTTTGATAAAATCCGGTGATAATATCTGAAGGGAAGAGAACTTTCTCCCTCCAGAGGGCGAGCCGCTGGCGGCAGCAGGCACGGTGAAATTCAATAGAAGGATAAAATAAAATGCAACACTACAAGTCATCAAAATGAACTCAGACAACAATATGATACAACAGCATCCAGTAAACAGGATATGATAAAGTTGCACTGCAACAAAACAAAATAAAGCATGATGCAAAACAATGTTTTACAGTGTCACCTGAAAGAAAGCACATGATAGAAAATATGATATATGGTATAATAAATCAATTTTTTCTCTTCATAGAGATCGTAAGTGTGACGTCAGTGCCACAAAGAGTCATGGGAAGGGCAGGCCGGCGCGCGGGCTGTTTGCATGCTACTATCAGGTAACATCCTGGAGTGTTTGCCGGTGGGATCTCAGCTTGAGGGATTACAACTTTGTTGCGTTTTTTGGAATCGTTGGATTACTTTTCCATGGAGCTGCCGGGCTGGAGAGGAGACGCGGCGTTGACCAGAGGACCAGAGGACTGTGGATGTTTATGGGCCATGAGTAATTATCTGCCACAGGCCCATTCAGTCCTGCGGGGACGTGTGCTTCGGACTGTGGACGTGAAACTTTGGACACTGAGGAGCATTCGAGGCTTATTTCATGACTTTCCGTGTTTTGCGGCATTTGCTTTTTTTGAGTAGTGGACTTTTAATTCTTTTATTTATTTATTTTTTTTTTTACAAGTGAACAAACTATGTTGTCAGAGGCAAGCAATCAAAAAAAAGAAAAAAGTGTATACAATAAAATATACACAATATGTAACATATTTTCACACAGTTCTCACAGCGCAGAACGATGCGCAGCATGTAGACATTTATGCACATTTATACACATGCGGCGTTTTCTGTTGAAGTTATTAGGAGGAGCGCTGCAGCGACAAGTCGCTGGTTTTCTGTTGGGGGGTTTCTTGAGTCTTTTGGACTCACTTTTATGTTTCTGGTCTGTTTGTTAATCAGCGCTGCTGTGAGGTGTTTATCCGTCGTGACTCATTTTGGAAAAGACAGGCGAGTTGTTACAGACTGACCAGAATGAAAAGATACAGAAGTGGAAAAGCTCTTGGTGTGCTAGAGGGAACTTTCTTCCACTAAGATTTATTTACTTATCTATCAGGGACAATCAGTTCTTTTTCGATTCTTTTTGCAGTGCAGAGAGCATTCAAATGAAAACTAAACAGCTGGTCAACGATCTTGTCAAAGGAGGTACTCAGATTAAGAGTTTAGATGTATGCATGCTGAAAGTTCAGCAGTACTCTGACGTCCTTTTTCCAGTCGGCGTGCTCGGACGGATCCACTCCATTCAGACTTTGTACTCTTTCCTCGTTCCTTTTCTTTGCCGTTTCTGTCATTTTTTTCCTCTGCAGGGTCCTGCAGTGCTCTCTCGTTTTGTACATAATTATTTTCGTAAAATCCAAACGTCCTTCTGTTTTTTAAATTGCTACATTGAGTAGTACGCTGTCATTGCGGTAGTCACCTCGCAGGCGATAGCGTTCGATTTCATTGTTTACATTTCCCGGCCTGCCCCGTCCATCATGCATTGCGTGTAAGTCACGTGGTCTTCCCAACTCTATAGCACAAAATCCAAGAGTCGTGTCGAAGCAAGATGACAGAGAAAAACCCAAAAGTTCCACATGAGCAAGCAAATAAGCTGGAAAGAAAAAAGCCTCAACAGGAAGAGACCTGCAGAAGAGGCGGAGGTGGAGACACGACTGTTCTGTTCAGAGATCAGAGGTTAGCAGGAGAGAAAAAGAGGAGAAAGAGCGACTAACAACAGACAGATTGACCTGAACCCTCTCACTGCAGACGTGATGGAGGCTCAGACCAGGAAATTTCAGTTCCACTACTGTGTGTGTGTGTGTGAGTGCATCGACTCAGTTAAAGTTAGTGAAATTCAAGTATCGTAAAAGTTAAACAACCACTAATAACTGGTAACCTATATTAGGTTTTGGTAGATAATGATAGGATTTAAAGATACTTTTTTTTATAGACACTTGTTTCCCGAAATGACATCTTTGTGTTCTTATAACAGTGATTTATGTGCCATCTTAAAGGGAATCACATGTTTCATCCTGGAATTTGTGATGTGGACGTAAACTCCGTTTCAAAGTTCAAACGTGAGTCTTAAAAGTCAAGGTGGCTGCACTTTACAGGCCAATATCAACTTTTCATTTTTTATTAAACACAATGAATTATTTATTTATGCCTTGAAGGTTTTTCCACGATTGCACCAATCTACAGGAAATTATTGTAAATTGCCTCGCATTGTGGCGCAGCGTTACTGTAACATTTATTAGTGTGAATATAAAGGAGCGACTCGGCACTGAGCACCTTGAATACATTACAGAGAAGGATTTCTGTGGGGAATCTTTCCACTGTCGTCACTGCAGCGGCGTCGCGTCACCCGGGACGTCTGACTCGGACCTTCTGAATGAAATAGACATTTCTTTCATAGCTAATCAGCGTCACAGAGCTTTCTCTTCATTTTGCTCTGACTTTTGTGAATTATTTCCTTTCATCTTCACTTAGGATTAAGCTCCGATGAGAACATAGATGCTTTGAGACAGGGGCATCAAACTTATTATAGCCCAGGGGCCACAAACAGCCCAAAGTGGCCCTGAATGTGAAGGACCAGCAAAATGGGAGCCAAATATTTCCTGAAATTACGTTTAGTTATCAAAGCATTTCAATTTAGTTTAACATCGAAATGAAAAGTGCTGCAACATTATGGAAGCATTAAATTTTACTTCTTTACATCTATTTTTCCTCCTCCAAGCCAGACCGGACCCTTCAGCTGGTCATGAACCTTTGTGTGTGTGAAACTTCTGATTTATGAGGTAAAGTTGGAGGGATTCCCCATTTTCATGGCGATGTAGTCGGAGCATTTTTGAAAAGTTCTACCTTGGGAGTCGTTTTCAATTAATCTGAGCATTGCTGCCACTTTGAATGACATGCAAAACAACAAAAATTTGGCACTTTGACCTGAAAACTTTGTGTGAAGATGAGGTTAATTGAGTGCACTGCAGTCACAGCAGCCTAAATTAAAAAAAAAAAAGTCTCTGACACTTCTGGCTACAACTAAGAAAATGATACAACCAACGAACCCTCTGTCAATTTCTTTCCAAACAAGCCTTTTGCTTCTCTGAAATCTGACGATTTTTTCTTCCAAATCCTTTCAGTCACTGAAGATTTACTTTTCAAATACAGCTGTTCGCTCTAAAGCTTCCGACCCAATCAGACACTCTTCCCCGAGAGCAGAATGAACATGTGCATCTTTCATCGACTGCTTTATGGCTTGTTGACCGTCTGGATTCCTGCTCCTCTGAAGGTGTGTAAGGCAGCAGTTTTGTTTGGACAAGACCTCCGGCTAACGCCTACTGATCTACCAGGCTGCACAATCACGAGTTCAACACGCTTTCTTCAAAATGAGGCTGGGCGATTTGGCCCAAGAGTCCATAGTTTTTTTCAAAATGACAGTTTATATCGTATGAAGCCAAGTGTTTTACCACAAATGCAATTCTGGATCAAAGTGAAATATAGTGCAATGACTATTTCACAGTCAAAAAAAAATGCCAGATACATTTTTACCAAAAGCAAAGAAATAATCCCTTTCAATAATTCAATGAAAAGTTTTCACTTAGTCTTTGTTGTAGATGTGCTTGGTCAAAATTTGACCCTGTGGTAGTTAAAGGTGCTGTAGGCAGGATTACCTTCACAAGATGGCGATTTGACCCATCCAAGATGGCGATTTGAAACCCGTAGTCGGGTCCGGCAGTGTCACGGCCGCCTGCGCCGGCGGGTTGATTCACCTGTGACCTTTTCACGGCGGGCCTGGGGTCAAAGCCTTTTTTTAAGAACTACAGTAGAAACAGACAGTGTCCTCCGGGGAGTTTTGATGATGTTATGTCCGATGAAGCAGGTAAATATGCGGGCCTGGAAGGTCAAGCTGATGGTCAATCTTACTTGGTCTGGGGGCTTCATGCAAGATCTAACCTGGTGGGGACCACGTCCTCAAAGAAAACCAAGACTAACACTGCAGCGTCATGGATTAAAATCCTGCAGCACTCACAAGGTCTCCCTGCTCAAACCAGCGCATGTTCAGGCCCATCTGATGTTTGTCAATGACCATTTACATGATCGATAGGAGGAATAGAAGAAGGTCATGTGGTCTGATGAGACCAGAATAGAGGTTTTTGATTTAAATTCCACGAGCCGTGTTTGGAGGAGAAGAAAGATGAACACAACGTCAAGAACACCGTCCCAACTGTGAAACATAGGGGTGGAAAAGTCATTCTTTGAGGTTGTTTTTCTGCAAAGGAGACAGGACGACTGCACCAGGTTAAAGTTAGGGTAGACGATGTTGTCCAACAGCATTTTTTGTCATACTGAGTGAAATGCTCCTTGCCCCCTGGAAGAAGTCAATACATTATGTGTACGGAAGAGAAAAGGTGCGGAAAAAATCTGACAACTGTAGCGGCCACAGGACACTAAAAACTCCGACCAATCGTAAGACGTGGACCGCTCTTAAGAAACCAAGCCGATGCTCCCCCCCTCCCCTCCTCCCCCAAGCATTGGATTGTTAACCTAATAATAGGGAGCGTGAGCTAGGTTTAGACCGTCATGAGACAGGTAAGTTTAACCCTACTGATGATGTGTTGTTGCAATAGTAATCCCAGCTGAAAACCTCAGCAACAGGCCCGAAACCTGAAAGATCTGGAGAAGATCTGAATGGAGGAGCAGGCAAAAATCCCTGATGCAATGTGTGCAAACCTGGTCAAGAACAGCGGGAAATGTGTGATCAGCAGTGTGTAAATCAGAGGTAATTACGAGCTAATTCGCTGCAATAAGTGGGACAAAGAGCAAAGCACATACAACTGAAAGATTCCTCTTTAACACCACACAGATAACCCAATATGTGCACACACATACATGAAATCACATTGTACTGCACAAACAACAGTGTACAAACAGTGTAAAACAGCAGGAAAAAAAACCCACACATCAAGTCCTAACACAATGAAATAAGTCTTGACTTCCATACTAAATAATGCAGCTCTGCAACGCCTGCACCTCAAGGCTGGATGCATTAACACAACCCAACATGAAAGAAAGTAGTAAAGTCCTGTCATTTGTAGTCAAACAGCATCTCTGGGTTCAATTCTTGTTGGATCAATAACACAGCGATAACCCAATTATGCGCAAACTCATGCGTGAAATCATTTGTACATTGTACTGTTGTTCGCAAAAAACAACAGAATGCAAACACTGAAAAGTAACAGCGGAAAAATGCCTGCACCTCAAGGCTGGGTGCAGTAACACAACCAAGCATGAGAAGAACAAAGTAACAAGTCCTACCTGTTGAAGTCCTTCAGCAGCTCAGTTTATGTGTTGCTGGTCCAAACCACACAGATCACACAGTGTGTGCAAACTCATGTAAAATCGCTTGTATAATGTACGCACAAGCAAAAGTATACAAACATTGAAAAGTGACAATAGAAAAAAACCTGCACATCAAGGCTGAGCGCAGTAACACAACCAAGCATGAGAAGAGTCAAATCCTACAGAGCATATTCGCCAGTGTTAAATCAACTAACGCCCCCCTTTCACATTAACGAACTCTCTCCCCGAAGTCTTTCACATGGCTGGTGCAGCCGACAGTGCGTGCTGGTGCACTCTTGTACGTGCAGCCGTATCTGCATTCACAATGAATGGGGAAGGCAAATTGACTGTTGCATGGCTTCATAAAATGATGCAAAATGATGCAAAATCAAACGCCACAGTCTGTACCAATTGTACTCTAAAACATGCACATTTTGTTATTTTTATCCAAACGGTTTGAGTCACTGACAGCACAAGAAGACATGATCGCTGCTCTTCCTGCCGTCTTTCTGCTACTTACGTACATGCGCAGTAGAACAGGAAGTAACGTAGACTGATAATCCCTCGATACTCTGACACTCTGCCAGCTACAAGGACACTCCATTAGCATTTTCTCATCAACGAGAAACCGCTCCCCGTACAAGGACACACTGCCAGCGGCGACTGCAGCCATTCAAAAGAACTCAATGGAGAGAGTACATCAGTGTGAAAGGGGCATTAGAGTGTGGCAAATTTGCTGTGTACCTTTTGCAGTTTTACAGCAGCTCTGAGTGACTTTCCTGTTGGTTCAGCACCGCACAGACACAAACAACAGCATGCAAACACTGAAAAGTAACAGTAGAGAAATACCTGCACCTCAAGGCTGGATGCAGTAACACAACCAACCATGGGAAGACTGACAAAGTCTTCCTTTCTGAAGTCACACAGCAGCTCTGAGTTACTCCATGTAGCAGAACTGTCTGCCAGTGTGTTTGGAGAGCAGTCTGTATTTCCATCTGTCTGGCGTGAGAGTAGTCGATGTGTAAAATAATTAGTCAATGTGAACCGGAATAGAATCTGCACAAGACACCTCAGAAGTTGTCTGTCTGTAGACAGTTTCACCTCTCCCCTCCCCTCCCCTCCCCTCCCCGACACCAGCCGCATGTCAGCGTCCACCGCTGCATGGCAGCAGCAGCACTCGTATTCACTCGTGTCCAGAATTTGATGCACTTTCATCACAGAGGCACAAAAGACACACTAGTTCAATGTTTTGTTTTGTGAATTTTCCATGTTTCTGTTTTTCTTTACATTTAAGGTTTGTGCAAAAAAGAGTAGAAATGTTATAATGTCAAATATATTTCAAGAAACATTTTCATTTCTCTTCAGAAGTTCAGGGACTGTAAGTTTCAACTTTCTGCACTTAAGGTTTTTGTTTGTTTTGGTTTTTGTAAGCACTTTGATTAGAATCCAATGCTGCAGATTTATTTTTCCTATTCTAAAGCTCTGAAATGTATGCTCTGAGTCAAACTGAATATATTTACAAGTCACTGAGTGAGTGATTATTCTATTTTATTTTTTATTAAAGACCAAATTCCTTGTGTGCTTTGAAACATTAAATAAATGTGTTTAAAAATAAAAGAAACCGAGTGCTTACTGGGACCCCTGAAATAAACTACGGCCCCCCCCCCAGCTAATGTCCTCCTGGGCGGAAAGTCAGCGTGTGAAATCTTTACTATACTGCCCACATGCAGTCAGAATGACATGAAATGACAAGCGTCCACCCAGTGGCCAAGGTGTAGAAAGGATCCTGAAGTACATCTCAGTAAATTAAAAAAAACACGTCCTTTAGAACTCTCACAGTCAGTGATACAACCATCAAAGAATGTGCATGTAATGAATGGGTTTCCAATGCATCCTACTCCAAAAGAAAAAAGAAATTAAAGCCGCAAGCGGCATTGGTCGGGACCGAGCCTCCCCGCCGGCCAGCGACTGAGACGTCCACCCACTAACATGTAGCTGTTAGCATCTGTCATCCACTAGCATAGAGTTGTTAGCATGTCCCATTCACTATCATGGAGCTGTTAGCATCTGTAATAGTGGACTTGTTAGCATGTCCCATCCACTAACAAGGAGTAGTTAGCATCTCCCATCCACTAACATAGAGTAGTTAGCATCTCCCATCCACTAACATCGAGTTGTTAGCATCTGTCATCCACTAACATGGAGTAGTTAGCATCTCCCATCCACAAACATGTAGGTGTTAGCATCTCCCATCCACTAACATGGAGCAGTTAGCATCTCCCATCCACTAACATGGAGTTCTTAGCATCTCCCACCCACTAACATGGAGCAGTTAGCATCTCCCATCCACTAAGACGGAGTAGTTAGCATCTCCCATCCACTAACATGGAGTAGTTAGCATGTCCCATCCACTAACATGTAGCTGTTAGCATCTCCCATCCACTAACATGGAGTAGTTAGCATCTCCCATCCACTAACATGGAGTAGTTAGCATCTCCCATCCACTAACATGGAGTTGTTAGCATCTCCCATCCACTAACATGGAGTTGTTAGCTTCTCCCATCTGCTTTTGAGAGTCACTGAATGAAGGCACTGAGTGTCAGAGTTTGATTGACAGCTGCTGTCAGCTGTGTAACTGCAATGCATGCCCATATATGGTAATGTGAGTTAGAGTGGAGAGAGGAGAAAATAAAAGTCTTTTTTGGGGAAACAACTGCTCCTTGTTCCTTTGCTGTTTGGCAAAACTGAACAAAAAATATCACGTTTGATAGAAAAATTTGTTGTCTTTCAGTTGGTGAGGCTTTCAGATCATTGAGACTTTTAGTTTGGACCCCAGAGGCCTCAGTTTGTGAGAAGCACGAGATTTTTCACCATCCGGCTCCATTATAACTGAGAGCACAAAAAATGCAGAGCGCACACCTTTTCTTACCTGTGTAAACGTACAAATATCATAATAGTTTCCCCACTTATGTTACATCATCTTGTTCGGGAGAACCTGCTGGAACTTTGCGTGTGCTCGGTTTGTTGATAGGAGTCACGGTTTAGCCGCAGTCACCACTTGTTCGAGGTGCTGAAAAAAGGCGACTTTTTTCCTTTTTTCCCCATTATAACGGATGAGGGCCGGAGCAAGGCAGGATTTCAGACTTCCAACTTTGAACGCTAATAAAATCCACACCGTTAGACTTTTGACAAAGTTGTTCACAACTTTTGTAGAGAAAATTGTCCTCTTTCACGTCGCGTGACTCTTATGTTTGTACGACAAACGGTCTCGGAGGAGATAATTTTTTCGTGAGGAGTGATTTTGAGCAAAATTTTACTTTGAAAGGGAAATCGCGGACTTCCTGTTTGATTTAGGTCAGGGGTCTGAGCGCGTGAATTTTAGATCTCGATGAGACGAACGCGTGAGTGTTGGTTTGATCTCTCTACGACATTCCAGCGGGCCGTAGCGACTGTTTTAGACGTTTTTCGAGATATAGGTGGCGCTAGAGAGCTGATGGTTTTCGTTTTTGTATTTTATAAAATTTTTCGCCGGTCACGATGTGCGTGCCAAATTTGGTGAGTTTTCGTGCATGTTCAGGGGGTCAAATTCGCGTTTAGTTGGTAGGTCAGTATAATAACGAAGAAGAAGAACGAGAACGAGAAACACACGAATAACAATAGAGACCTTGCCCTACGGGCATGGTGGCCTGCGGCCACCATGCCCTCCGGGGCTCGGTCCCTAATAAGGAGTGCCCAGTGAGCCCACTGATCACAGCAAAAGGGAAGATTCTCGCAAGCGCCAATGTATGTGAAGGTCAATGTCACAGTTCCACCACTGACTGAGTAAACCATGAACACAAAAAAATTAAACAGTTAATCATATCATAAATCACTACTTTTCTCAAAATGTGTTAAAACCATGAGACTTGTTTGAGAGTTGTTTGAAATTATCAGAAATTTCAGAAATATCAGCATATCAAAGGAGGGAAGTGTAGCATGAACAGAAACACGGGCCTCATTTATTGATCTGTGCTTAGAATAAGTTCTAAATTCTTTTAAAGATTAGAGAAATGTTATTTCAGGTCTTATATCTTTGTTGTTAATGAAAAAAAGATCTTTGAGTTTATTAAATTCAGGTTGGTTCACAAAGTGTGCAATAAATACCTGGTCAAAAAAAGTAGTTATAACATGCTTCACTGAAGATCTGTTTTTTGTAAGTCTAGATATCTGACAGCCCACAGCACACACACCACCTGCTCAAGGCACAGATACCAGAAGTGCATGTAAAAATTATAAATTTAAATTTAGATTTTTTTTAACACATTTGAAAACCCAATTATGACTTTTGCAGATCGTGGTTTGAAAGTTCTTCAGCACATTGACAACTCTCACTTTGGTCACTTTGGTCCATACACAATGACAAATAGTTCTACTAATGCCCCCATGCATAAACAAACAGTACACTTTAAACATTGCAGAGTAACAGCAGGAAAACAGCAGCAGCTCGGGGCTGGGTGCATCGACAGCAGCAACCATGAGAAGGATTAAAAAAAAACCTGGTCCTACTTTTCGTTGTTGTACTGCAGCTCTGAATGGAGTCTTACTGGTCCTTTATTGTACAGCTGTCCAAAGGTTCTCTGGACTCACGTTTCCAAGCAGATATCAGGAATATTTGACGATGTTTCTTCCAATTCTCCATCGCTCGTGAACTCTGATCCAGTCGGTCCTTGAACGCACCATCAGAAGGAAATTAACGCAACAAATTTTAAAAAGACAAATGTTCACTCTGCAAACAGTACTGATGCTATTGTTGGAATATGTGGAACAATAATGCAAAAAGTTTGACATTTGTTGGCATTTTCAGTCTCTTCTCATGTTTCTCAGTCAGCTTACCTGATAGTTCAAGAAACCTGTTTCAGACACCAACTCCACTTCAGACTGAAATACTCATCTCATGAATGTTAGTCTTCTGTAATCATGTCTTTAAACCTACAGCTGGCGTTTAAAATTATTTACTGTATTGGCATTTTGTTGATGGAGTCACGCGCAGATTGACCCACAGAAACTAGTCCCCAATAGTTGTTAGGTGTGATGTTGTAGGATTGATTAGATCATTCCTATGGCATTTGCGGTTACAAATGGCAGATTGTGTTTAATTACCATGAGGGTTATGAGTAGCCTTTGCAAAATGTTCTCCCCTGTAAGAGGTCCCTGGATAAAAAGCTTTGAGAACCCTGGTCTATAACAGGTTTTTATTTTTCAAAGACGTAGTGTTTAATTTATTAATAACATGGGACTTTATGCTGTTAGCTGGAGCAATCTAGCTGTAACTAGCAGCAGTGACCAGTACTTATTTTCTTGAAATTTTTTCTTATTTTCATCTTTCATCCATCCATCCATCCACAATCCTTAACCTAATACTGTTTCTTTTTTTCTTTTTTTTTTTTTTTGGCTGCATATAAGGTCACAGGGAAAACCTGACTGGATTCTCAGTGTTTTGCTCGTTCTCTATATGAACAAGTGGAATGGATTCACTGAAGGAGCTAAGTGAGGGCAAACTGGCAGATTATTGATCATATTAAAGTAAATAATGAAATGTTATATGATTATTCATTTGAAATCGTATTCCAGCCGCTTTATATATATATATATATATATATATATATATATATATATATATATATATATATATATATATATATATATATATATATAATTCTCCTAAATAGCCCCAAATTATTTAGGGGGGCTTAAGAAAGTTTTGGGGGGTTTCAGACCCCTAAAATTGGCCTAAAGATGCCACTGATTTTCACAGTGAAAGGAGCAGCTCTCCACTCTCATACATTTTATAATATGAATCAAGGCTCTTTATTCTATTTTCTTCTATTCTATTTGTCTACAGTGTGGTTTTCTTTGAAAACTATCAGTGCAGCAACTGAAAAACAGTGTTGTTCTTTTTGACAATTTTTGACAGTTTTTCACAATTTTCTTTAAAAATGAGGATTGACTTTGAAAAACGGTTACCAAAAAACATTCAAAATGACAAGCTGTTCTGCAAACTTAAAAAAAAAGGCTCCAAATCATCAGGAACACAAGTAAAAGGATTATCGACAATGTAAGCCAAGCCAGGAAATAAGAGATTGCTCTCAGGTCAGTTTCTTCTCCCGTTCTTCACTGAACCGCTGCTGCCTGAAGCCATCAGCTCGTCACGTTGAAGCGGCAGACACAGAATTCACTTCAGCTTGTTTATGTAGCAACAATTACACCATTGCTGTCTCATTTGACTTTATTTAAAAAAAACTCTCTTTTTCCTTCTCTCCCTGGTTCTTTCTTTTTCCTGTAACCCCCCCTCCACCTCCACCTCCGCCTCCGCCTCCACCTCCACCATCTGGAGCAGCCGCTCGGCTCTGACCCCATGTTGTCAAGGACACAGATGGGAATTAGGAAAAGTGGACTTGTTTCAAACAATTATAGAAATTACTTAAATATCTTAAAACAAAAAGACGGAGGAATATATTTATTTGAGATGTTGACTGTCAGCTTGAATTTCCAGCGGTGTGTGTGAGTGTTTTCGGTGTGACGGACGCTCCCCAGCGGAGGATGATGTGAGGATTGTGTCCGCCAGGTGTGTTTTGTATTGGACCTAATCTTTCTGTTTGGTCGGGCCTCTTTTTTTTTTTTTTTTTTTTTTTTTTTCATCCAGTCAAACATAAGCACCTGCCTGAGGAGCGGGTCGTGACCTCCTGCCTCCAACCCTGAAATGAACACCGGCTAATAGAGAGAGCCGTCTGTTAAATTGTAATTGAATGTTACGCAGCACTCTGAACTCAGAAAGGTCTTTTATTTTCCCCCGTAAGCGTGCTGGATTTAGGCAGACGCTCCAATGACAACTTAATTTCATGGCAGAGGAGAAGCACCCAGTGTTTTTGTTTGAGCCTCTCCCTACAGAGTTCTTATTAATGATAATTGGTTAAAAAAAAAAAAAAAAAGCTGACACATGTCTGACTTTTGTTTATGTTACATTTTAGATCATTTGAATCATGCTTTTTTTTCTCACAAGGACATATTAAAATTGGAAAAACTCAGCTCTCCATGTCTTTTTCATGCAGAGGAAAGAAGAAAAAAAAACACTAAAGCTGGTTTGCTTTGTAAGTGTCTCCATCTTTATGGGAGAAAACACTGAGTTGGATACTGCAGCATTTTCCCTTTCTTTATGTAGACACACAACCTTTTTTGATGCAGTTTTGTTCATTTTTAACTTTTTATCTGGGCCAAACTATTATTTATTTAATTAAACAAATGCATTTACAGAACTGAATTATAAAAAAGAAGAAATGAGCTATGAAGAAAGTAACAACTTTTATTTCCTGCAAGACACGACTCCTGATTATGAGTCGGTTTTGTTTATAAACTCTGCTTGTTTGGAAGAACGATGGAAACATCCCAACTCACACTTAAATCTCCAATACCACGGTGGCAGAAGGTTGATGGTTGAAGAGTCCCATTTATGTAACATTTTTAAAACTGAAAACTTTTGCAGCATTCTGTGTGTTGGTTTACACAACAGTGCACAGAGCCACTGAAAAAGCTACTTTTTGAAAACGGCTGCCAATGTGGAACTTTTTTAAAATCCTCCAACAGTGCCAATTCATGACTTGGCATGCATGTGTGCGTGCGTGTGTGGACTCTGTAGGTGCTGCTTTTGACTGAAATTATTTAATCTAAATGCATTTTAAATAATAAAGGAGTGCAGTCAGTACATTTCAGTGAAGTGTTTTGGTCTTTCCTCTTTCGTAACAGGTTCTGTACCACAGAACTTTCAGGTTTCTGTTATTGATCCAGGCCAGTATTCATCCTTTCCCTTATTTCTATATCCTGGAGAATGTTGATGCAGGTCAGCTACATGGTCATTTAACTTCAGTCAGGATTTAGAGCTCATCACAGCACAGAGACAGTTCTGGTAGAAGTTACTGATCATCTTCAAACATCCCCAGATGAAGGACTGGTCTCTGTTCTGGTCTCCGTTCTGGTACTGATATATCTCAGTGCTGCATTTCGTACTTTTGATCAGAACCTCTTGCTACAGAGACTGGAAGCAGTCATGTGGATTGAAGGGATTAAACTGGGTTCAGTCATATTTATCAGACCAATTCTACTTTGTTCATTTTTTGATGACTCTTCAGCCCATACCAAGTCAAATATGGAGTTCCACAGGGTTCTGTTTTAGGATCTATGCTTATCATACATGCTTCCTGACATCCACCATTATGCAGATGATACTGAACTCTATTTATCAATTAAATTAAATGACACTGATCAACTTGTCAAACTTCAACCTTTGAAATTTCTGCTTCTGAATTCAAATAAAACAGAAGATATATTTGGACTAAAACATCTCAGATAAATTATCTAAACCGATTGTATCACTGGATGATATTTTGACTTTTTTTTAACTTATAAATTATCTAGAAAAAAAAGATTTACTTCATACAGTACATTCTTCATGAAGACTCAATGGTTTTCCTGATTTCAAAGTTTGAGTCACAAACAAAAGCTCTAAAGGGCAAATCCAGGATTGAACCTGTCCAATGTTTCCAAACTGCAAACGGCCCCTTTAATTGATGTGTGGGACCCCAGAGGGCGCGACTCCTGTCAGATCAGCCACTGACAAGAACTGCCAGAGCCACGCACTGCGGGGAATACGGGCTAATTAGCCCCGGTTAAACATTTCCTGGTTTGAAGAACTTAAAGACGGGGGGACACGGAGGGGCGGGTGCACAATCACACCAACAATAGCTGCTCACTTAGTGAAACCCCCTGAGGATGAATCAGATGTTTGGTAACATTTAGGGAAACAGAGACTTGAACCTGAACCAGATGACCTGCGGCGCACCTGTGAACAACTGAGAGCTGAAATCAAACCAGTTCAAGGAGAAAAGAATCGGTTCTCTGTTGAAAACATCACATGCACAAAGCTTGGGATTGTATATCAGTGCATGTCTTCAAAAAATGTCATATTCTTCAGTAAATATTCAAGTGTTTCCAGTCACATGTTAACAGGATATCAACAGATTAGGACCAGTGGAGTACTGTTATTCAACATGAGCAGCCTCCATCATCGCTGATTATTCTGTTATTGTTACCATAAAGTTATTGTTGATTGGTGATCAATAAAATTACTTTGAAGCTTATATTTTGAAGGTATTAACTAAAGTGAGACTGCGTTTACACGACACTGCAAGAAAAGTTTCACATTCACACAACGGCATTTTCAAAATTACATCTGTTTACACAGAAACAGCAGAAAAGCTGAAAATGGTATATTTTAGCATGCGAGAATTATGTTTTTGAAATGAAACCACACTCAGAAACACAACAAAAATGTTGCGCTTTCACTTGAAAATGGCATTTAAACGGGGAATAGGTCTCTAATAAGCACCTAAAATGCATTTTATTTTGAAAATCCTGTTTCAGTGTCATGCACTTCATCCAGAGCATGGATAACCGTCATACTTCACATCGTGCACAGCACTGTGCACACTCTTTTAATGTTATGGTGCTGATGTTGCCATAACATTTATGATGATAATAATATCATTATTAATGGCTTAATTATGTTGTGGCTGGAAAGTGTTTGCCAGACAGTGATCTGACTGGAATCGTCTGCAGGTGCATTGTGACACAATGAAAACATGAAACTGAAGACCTGATTAATGAGAATCAGACCTCATGGAGCTGTTTGCTGTCTGAAGCAGGTGTATCTGTCAAAGTCGTTTAATAAGAGGAGAGGAGACTGAACTGGCTGGTTTGCTGAGCTGATTCAGTTTCATTGTGTAAACAAGCAGTGCTGCCATATTTGTCATACCAGCGAATCTAATTCGGAGGGCTGCAACCCTCAGTCGCTCTTTAGTGACTCCTTGAGGCCTACACAAAATGTATTATTTCCAAACGATGAATGCTGAGTTTCCAAATTTGGTCTGCTAACCACGATGAAATCTAAATCGAATAAAGCATCAGAGGAAAATGGGTTTGATTCCATGTCAGATCTGCTGTGAGGAACAAAGTGAAACTGCTCAAAAGGCGAAATCTGATAAAAAAAAATTCAAACAGTTTTATGTGATACAATGGCTAAAAAGCTGATACCAAGTTTTAAGAAAGAAAATGAGGGCATATTGCTCAAAGGCACACTGGCGAAATGTTTTCAAAATGGCTCAGATTGCTAAAACAATTAATATGAAGTCTCCAAGAGTCTGATTCTACAAAGTCTCCTCCTCTGGTTCTGCAGGTTTCTTCCTGTTCAGAGGGAGTTTTTCCTTTTCTACATGCTCATGTGGAATAGCTGGTTTTTCTCTGTAAAAGTACCTGGATATAACTATTTTGCAGTTGGTTCTACAGAAACGAAAACGGAATCAGTCCAACCTGAGATAGACTTTTGTAGAACTATATAAAAGACTCTATGAGTGGTGTTATCTCAATTTTAAAGGTTCAGCGTGCTCTGTGATTGACGAATAAACAAAATCTGGGAAAAAATAAAGGAATCTAATGTCGTATTTTGATTTCACGCTGTTCTTTGGAGCTTTTAGAGGTTAACTTCGTTTGATCCTCACAGCTAAAAGATTTTACTTCTGCTCCCGCTGTATCTCAAGCGTTGGAGTGTTGAACTGGTTAAATTCTGCAGTCTGATGACAAAAAGAGAGAAAATGCATCTTCAGATCACTGTGTGTTTCCATCGTGAGCCCCCAGAACAATGGTTGTTTTAATAATAAATAATAATAATGCATTGGTTTTGAATAGACGTCAATAAATAATAGAGATCTGCACACAAAGCTCACCTCACACACACACACTCCTCAGTCGTCTGTCAGACCATCATTAGGTCCTACCTTCAGTTTAGAGACACAGAAAGCAAATAAGAGCAGGCAGATTCCCGTGTGAGCGGCGTCCCGCCGTGATCACCTGCACACTAATTAAAACGGTCTCACTCTGTTTGTTCAGATGATCGCATGTCAGCGATGTTTAACCTTTAACTGGATCTATAGAGCCTCGGCGACCGAAGCTGCCGTCGAGAAACAAAGACTGGCTTGACAGGAAGCAGACTGAACTTTTAATGTGGCTTCAAGCATCTTCATGAGCTTCTTGTGAGGATCACAAAGTTTAAAACTATTTCAAGTCGAAAACAAAATGTTGTGTTTTGGGACAATGTGGAAAATTCAAGTGAAAAATTCTAAAAGGTTTCATTTTTTCTGTGAAATAAAAAGCATCTGTGCTCTGCATCTGTAAGGTATAATGGAGAAGGCAGAGTTTCTTTTCTCTGGAAGTGGTATGAAGTATGAAAGCCGCCGTCGGGTGGATTATTTCTCCTGTCATGGTGTCGTGTGAGGCTCCTCTGATCTCCTGCTGTTTGGGTGATCTGCTCCTTAAGCTGGACGCTTTGTGTTCCCACCTGGCCACAGGTGAGCATTCACCCGGCCCTCCATTGGCCTGCCTGCTCCACTTAACACCTGACATGCCCCCTCCGTGCCCACCTTTGACCTCCGACCTCCGGGGGAGGGGGGGGGCAGACGTACTTCGGATACTTTCCTTTCTCCGCCGCTCCTCTTTTCTTCTGGAGCGTCACTGAGTGCCGCCGAGTGAGACAAGGTGAAAGGTATCCCGACTCGGAAGGGGGGGGGGGGCGCACAGGTGTTCATGCCTCCACACCTCTCAAGTTCAAAAGCCATTGAGCCCTTAGCAACCAGGCAACATTCAAACAATGTGTCACCCACCCCCACCCCGAGGCGACGCCACCTTTTCAGCCCAATCACACGCCTCTAATTCATGTCATTCTCACCCGCCGACATGGAAAATATACACATTTAACCCTCCCGCCGTGACGTGGTCTGGTCCTCTTCGGTCACGGTGGGGCGACGGGACGCAGCCAGTGAAGCCTTGCTTATCTGACGGAGCGTCTGCAGCTCCCCCCTCCGCGCGCGGCCAGCACTCCCCCGCGCCGCAGCTTTACGGCCTCCGAAAGTGGGAGCCCGTCCAAGCATTACTAGTAACATTAGTGTCAGTAATTTAATGCGCAGGTGTGAATGGATTCTCAAACAAGCCGGCGAGGCCCCCGCGCGGGGCCACCGGTGCCAGCGGCGCGGCAGCTTTAAATAAATACACCGCTGAGCCGACGTGTCGGCAGCCGGGGGGCCGCCGCCGCCGCCGTTTGTGATGTGGCTGAAGAGAAAGCAGCGGCAGCGTGGAGGGAGGGACACAACATGGAGGACGACGACAACGAGGGGCACCTGAAGATGAGCAGGGACGCCCATGTGTGTGGCATTCATGGCTTTCATCAACAATTCGATGAGACAGATCCCAGGGAGAGTATCAGAGGAAGGGTTTCATTAGGAGGCCTCCACTTCCAAATCAAACTGTGTGAACAGACATCGTTCTCCAAATGTTGCCGTGTAAACTCTGAAAGTTTTCTGAAAGAAAAATGAAAAATGATGGGTTTTCATTCGAAATGTAAACAGGGACTTGACCTGGAAGCTGAAGCTTCAGTAATAAGTTGTTCACAGAAAAACTTCCTAATTTTGTCGTCTTTTGTAAACTGATTCTCATTTAAAGATTCAGTCACGTGTGACAGAATCCAGCTTCTTCATCATCACGGAATTTTCTGCAGCCGTCTTCAGGTGTAGCTGTTACTCCAGCGTTATTCATCCAGTGTGCATGAGTGTCATTGTTACATAGGAGGGGGAAAAAAAGAGATGTGGAAATGACACCTCCCAAAAAAAAAAAGCCCTAAAGATGGATGTGAAAAGTGAAATTGCAGGCCGGCCGGCTGCAGGCAGCAGCGAGGGAGTGGATGAGGAGGCCACCAGATGCCAGACGGCCTGTCCATGGATGTTTTATGGATTAAGAGCTGAGCCGAAAGAGGGGCAAAAAAGAGGAGGATCGCTTTCAGTGTTTCTTTCCAACCTGCCAAAGCTCCCTCATGGAAGCCTTGACAGTCCTTTAAAAAAAAAAAGAAAAGAGTTGATTCCTTCAGGCATGAAGCCAGGGGTGGTATGAAGAGAGTGCTCCTCTGAGTCCTGCAGTAAATCCCACAGATTCCTGCCGAGCCGCACACAGACACCTGCACGATATGTGATACTGTATATTTCATCCCGGCCTTTGAGCTCAGGTACATCACCATCACGACGCATTAGCCGGGGCTTTAGCTCAGAGCAGAGCTTTATCATCACTCTCTTCGCCGCCGTCAGTCCTTCTGTGCAGGAGCGAGCGTGTGAATAATCCACACAGAGCCGGGGGAGGCCTCGGCGGTGAATCATTTTAAAAGCTGCTCCCGTGCAGCAGCGGGGGAAGAAACGAGACGTGTTCGCAAAACTATTTCAGGTAATCAGTTTTAAAACTGTTTATGTACAAATCTCAGGGCATTTTACCTGTAAACAAGACTTCATCTACTCAAGGTTTGTTAGTTGAAATCTTTCAAGATGTACACTCCCAGTCCCTTCCATGTCAGTCAGTCAGTCAGCCAGCTCTGAAGCACTGTCCACTCACCTGTATGCAACACAAATCCATTTACCTTGAAAACATTTTCACTTTCATACAGACTTAGGGAAATGCAAAGCTCATATATACTGAAGCAGATTTTAGCATAGTTTGTTGCAGTTTTGGAAAATACATCATCCGACATGCAGGTTATTGAAAAAGAATGTCATGGAACTGGTGGAAATTTGATGTGAACGTTAAAAATACACAAAGTAGTTTAAATAAATTATATAACCCTGAAACAATGTAGTTAAACTGTTTAAAAATCCACACAAAGGCAAAGAGGCAAAACACAAAAGTAATGTATTCTCCAAAAATATGAGAAAACAGTTTGAAATTTTATGCAGCTGTTGAAAAATTGATGATTACGTTAATCTTACGTGATTTAACTATTAAAAAATACAGGAAGCAATAAAAAATCCAAGACCATTCCAGACAAACATACAGATATTTTCTTTGACAGAAAGATGTCCTGCAAAGTTTCAAAAAGGTATGAAGACAAAAATAAATCAATCTAAAGGGACATAGTCAATGCCTGAAGTGTGGTTTGTTATCAGAGGGAACCGCTGTTCTGAAGAGGGTTAAAGTTCAAGCCTGTGGGTTCTTCACGTCATACTGAGCATTATCACCTCTGGAAAATTCAGGATTCAGGGTTTGTGGGTCTGCTGCTCAGGTCTGAAGCATTTGTCTCTCTTTTTGAAGCGTCTCGGTCGACGATGGTGATCCGGAGACCTTTGTTCTCTCCCATGTCTTTGTGTTTCTCTGCTGGCTGAAACTGTCAGGACGGGCGAGCAGATCAGTATCCTCCAGCACGGGAGGGGAGGGGAGGACAATGGCGGAGGGTTTGGGTGTTCCCTGAATCTCACACACACACACACACACACACACTCTGAGAGAGCAGCCTATAGCTCGTCTCCGTCCCTCATCAAACATTGAAGCTGCTGTCAGTCACCGTCCGGCCCGGACGCTTCTCACAGCTGGAAACGCCACGGGAGGAGCAGCACAACGGCGAGCGCAGCGTGAAAGAGCACAAGAGCGTAGAACACAATACAGTCACTTTATTAATCCCAGGGGAACTCTTTAAAAGGTCGATATTTATGTTGCATAAACTCAATCTTGTGTGCAGACATGACTGGATGAAGAGCGATCATCCAGTTTCACCCACAGTCAGAGAATTTACTGAAGCTCTTCAAAGTGTTGTGCATCAATTGTGAACCATGTTCTGTCTTTTCAATAGTTTTTACTTGTTTTTCTGCCTCAGTTATGACTGTAGTTAAAGTGATTACTATGGAAATAGAAAAGTATGGATTTCATGAAGACAATGGTGAAAATATGCATCAATACACTGTTTATAATATACACACATTTCGATAGGACTGTTTAACCGCTACCATAATATACATATAAATATGTGTTACAATTGTTGAAACTATGTCAACGTCCACAACCATCGCACAGGTTACACTTTGGATAATGTTTCCACTGTAAGAGCAGTGGGAGCTGAGAGACGATGGACTTGGAATTGGAAGTTTGCACATTTCCAATCTGACAACAGACAGAGCAGCACTGTGTGACCCCCCACCAGGTGGGTGTGACCCTTTAATCCCACCTGGATCTTAGATCATCTTTACATTCAGTTCTGAAACGTACTGTTTATTCTCCAAAAGTGGGAAGAGGCAGACTGGGAGGTGATACGTCGCAACTGCACCAACAGAAATTGAAATCTAACATTTAAATGTCAAATAACATTTTATTGTGACTCCTGTGACTCAGTTTTTGGAGACACTGGCTGTCACAAATGCAAACCTTGACTGTAGTAAACAGTTCTGCAGGAGTAGATGGACAATAAGGACAACTTTTTCCTTCAGTCCAGATTCTCCTGGATTTTCTTTTGTCCAGTGTCGTCACTGAAGCAGGGCTCAAGATTTGAGGGAACAAATTCCAGAACTGCAGGGACGGCTGGGACTCAGGTGGTGCTGCAGGTTTCTTACTCAGTGGGAAAGTTACAGGTTTGACCTCCCATCTGTCAATATGTTGAAGTGTCCTTGAGCAAGACGCTAAACCCAAAGCAGCTCCCATGAGTCCCATGAATGAATTAATTTGTGTTTGCTGCTGAAGGAGCTGAACTGGTTCTTCTGGATTCGGCTGGTCTCTGGTGATTTCGCTGCGTCGGAGGAAGAAAGGAGGCAGACGATGAGATGGATACGACTTGCCCCCCTCCCTCCCCACACACACACACACACACACACACACACACACACACACACACACACACACACACACACACACACACACACACACACACACACACTCCTCCCCCCTCCTGCCTCTTTGTGCCAGTTTTGGGATTAGTCACAGGATACCACAGATATTAATGACTCCTGTTAAAATGAGTATTACGTGTCATCAAATTCCCCGGCCGCACGATTTAATTTCCACACCCCAGAACATAATGGTGGAAAATATAACTCCCGGAGCCATCAGAAAGCCTGTAAGTGGTGTTAAGTCCTGTCAGACGAACAAAAAGGAAGAAAATATTTTTCACCGGGTCCGGCGCGGCGATACAGTTTCAGCTGACATTCTCCCTCCATACACCTGAGACAGGTGACTTTTGCGGTGAGAGGATTATCTGTTATGGAGTTTGAAGAGGTTCCCATTGTCTGGGGCCAGGAATATGAATAACCAAAGAGCTGGCGTCAGGAGGGGCGGGGGGGGGGGCTGACACCAAGGCAAGATCAGCTCATCCAGATATATGAATTAGTAAATGAGTGGAGACACTCTGAACTGCATCACAGGCGCATTTACAGCAGGAAACTCTGCAGGTTATGAAGAAGTGATAGAGTTTCTAAATTTGACTCAATAATTCAGAAGATAATTGGCCCCGCTTTAATTGCCACTGGAGCATAAAAGATTCAAGCCGCCTCTTAAGTGCAGCACATCAGGTGCCACTTATAATGATGACAGATGGCTGTTTGTGGGCTCTGGGTGTCAGATGCAGAGGCTTTGTCATATTCACACTTGGCTCTTGTCAGGAGACAGATCAGGTTTTTTTTTTTTTTTTCCCCAGAGCGCGACGCAGTTTCTCTTTTTCATCCACCAACTGTGACTGTGGTGAATAATTGAGGCAGGAGCAAACTGATGGAGAGCCGGTCACTCAGACTTTGTTTCTGCGAACCAGATCAGCTTTAATCAAATATACTGCACGGAAAATGTCTCAGGTTACCGGCTGAGCAATATTACCACAACTTTTTATGCTGCTCCGAGGCGTTTCCAGGGTTCAGCTTGCTGGGAAGAGACGGACCAGCGGGGTCAAACACGTCTTAATTCAGGGGCCACATGCAGCCCTATGTCATGTTGAGTAGCTAAAATAGTCCCATAATGACATTTATACTTAAACTTTAAAGTTTTTTTTTTGTTGTAACGCAGAGTACAGGTGATGGAATTTTCCATATTTAAACAAAACAAAAGAATTAATCTTGAAATAGATCTTAACTCACTGAATGACTTCAGTTATAAACACTGACAGTCACATGGCGTCATATATACAGTTTCCATATATTAAAAAAAGGTGATGACACATTTGTTGGAGTGGGAATAAATGTGTTGTTTTCATTTTGAATTTTATATTTTTAAAGTATTTAATAAAATAACATGACATCCTGTAGCTGGGATACAGTACACCGTCAGTGGTGGAACCAGCTTTGGTTGAAATAACCGTCTGTATCTCCAGCCGCAGCTGATAAATAGGTCGATTTAACCTAAACACACAGCAAATACTAAGTTCCCCGCAAATGTGTTGATTGTCCATTAACTTTTGCCCCAGTAATCTACATGAGAGCACGCTCAGCGGCGTGTTTTCCACTCGCCGGCTCTTCATTAGACGCTTAATGAAGCTGCGGTCAGCTTTGAGCAAACCAAAACAGAATTTCAAACATTGCCATTTTTCATAATCACTAATGATATGTTTGGTATTGAAACTTGGGCTGATTTTCTGCACAAGAAACCTCCACATTGTGGGAGTCGGCGCGGCGCGCACACACACACACACACGCACACACACACACGGCTAATGCCTTCCTGCATGCAGCTTTCTCCACATTTCCCGTCCCTAATTGCCTAATAATTTAAACACACTTAAGTTGGCTCATTAACTGCGAACTAAGACTTAAGGGGGGGAAACACCTGTTCATTTACTTAATGAACTCCAAAAAAACACCGCCCTGCGTTCAGGGGCAAGAAAATAAACGGAGACGCGGCAACGCGCTCTCAGGACATGCAGAGCTTCGTAACGGGAAAAAGTAAATATCAGCAAAATTCTGCTTTTGTTAATGTCCCTGCGCTCACGGACTGGAGCGGCGTTCTGAGGCTGTAAATCAACTGTTTCCTCCCTTTGGACCTGCACAGGAAAAATAATGACGGGATTCATGGGGCCTGGGGCAGAAATTAGGAATTAAGTAAATATCCATAAGAAAGCATTTGGATTGTGTTAATGATATTTCCTATGTGAGTGAGTGAGTGATTGAGAGGGTGAGGGGAAGGATCATGTGTGCCACTTCTGCAGAAACAAAGGCAGAAATTCACCTTCGATCTGAGGCGTTCAGCTTTATCTGTCCTCACAAAACCTCTTTTCACGGAACGCACAAAACTTCTCAATCCAAAATATGAGCAATGACGATATTGGGCTTTATTTAATGAATTTAAACCTCTGGAAATACATAAATCCAACAGTATATGTTACAAAACCATGGCTTCACTTAAAAGCACATTTTACCAGCGCAACTTTGTTCATTTCACATTTGGAGGAACCGAGCTCTGAACTGTAAACATCAGATTAAAATGTGTAAACCGTGTGTGTGTGTGTGTGTGTGTGTGTGTGTGTGTGTGTGTGTGTGTGTGTGTGATTAACACTGGAAGAGAAGCCGTGTTTACTCAGCTACATGTGGTCGTGAATCAAAGCCCCGGTGAGAGGCTCACACTCCTGGTGTGTGTGGACCAGATCCAGTAAAGGAAAAAACAAGCACAGCCGTGGATTTTTACCCCGTTTCAGTCACAGTTTTGCACAAACACAGCTTTTCAGGTGAATTTAAAAACTGTTACAGGAGTTGATGCTATCTTGGGGATGCAGGTTATAAATATTTCTAATTTTTTTGAGAAGCAGGACAGCACACACGTTTCAGATTGATTTCCAGTTTTTTACCCTAAAATGTAATTGTAAAAACTTTTAAGCATTTTTCATGTTTCATGATCCTTCGGTGTCGGCTCTTCCTATCATTGTGAAGCAGAATTCACCAAGCGTTGGATTGTTCACCCACTAATAGGGAACGTGAGCTGGGTTTAGACCGTCGTGAGACAGGTTAGTTTTACCCTACTGATGATGTGTTGTTGCAATAGTAATCCTGCTTTAGTGTTTTGCATCATTGATTAGAGAAGCAGAAGAAGAAGCAATATAATTCAGTGTTTCTGTAATGAATCTAAAATATATGGAGGTCTGACACTTTAAAATAGGTTATGGGGTAAAAATGTACTTTTCCATTTTTAGTTCTTGGAGATGCTGTTGGAACGAAGACGCTCAGACTTGAGGTGTTATAAAACATATACAAAGTGCTATAAGGGTTATGAACAATGAAATTAATACACTTGTCCTGGTTGCTCTGTTTTCAACAGAGGTTTTTACCTTTTTCCATGTAAAACTAGAAACGTCTCACAGAAATGTTGCTTAACGTTTATAATTCTTATTGTAGCATTCACGGACATCCAAAACTAAAGTTCTGTGTTTTCACTGGAAAGCGCTGCATAAACAGGCCTCAGGAGGATGAGACAGATGAAAGTTTCAGGTTACAGACTGTGGGATGGAAGCATGGATGAGAAGACTGATATCTGCAAAATATTAACAGAGAATTTAGAGATGACCGAGAAACTCGAGTCTAGTTTCTTCACCCAGGAATATTCTCCAGTCACCAGGCTACACTCCTTATTACCCTTTTGACCTCCTGTTGTTCTCACAGCTCCTGTTATCAGGACTCCACCTTGGCGCTTCTTGGTGGCGTTGGACTGGCGTTGCCCATCGCCATCCTCGCCAGCGCCCTTTTGCTCGCACCTCTCCGTGCAGGAAACTCAAGACTGCAGGCCACAAAGGGCTATGTAAAGCATCTCACCCTTCGCTCTCAGTATAGTAATTAACCTGCGCCTCACCTCCCTGTCCGCCAGCGTCCTCAGAACAGCCTGGCAATCACCAGACACTTCACACAACAGCCTGCACACGGCAACCCGACCCTCCTGGCTCCCTTTCTTCTTTTGTGACGCCTTTCTCAGCGGCACTTCTCTTTCCAGAGGATGGCGGCCGGCCATAGCTCGCACACACGCAATGTCATCGCGCCCGGTAATGACTGCAGGTCTCGATTAGAGCGCCGTGACAGATCGGCGTGAATTAGTAGCTACTTGTAAGTGATTTCATATGTTCTAATAGAAGGTTCTTGATGTGCGGCTCGGGCGAGTGACGTCGGTAAATCACCGGCTCCGCTCCGTCCGCAGGCGATTCTCGAAGCAAGAAAACATTAAAGACTTATTAGCCATTAGTGGACGTCCAATGCAGGTCAAGCAATGGAAATAGACGGAGCGGCCAATGAAAGCATGAGTCTGTCTTTGGCACGAGTCGAGACAAAAGCAGCCCTTAAATCAGACACTGGTTCATAACTCCAGACACTCCGCAGCGAGCATGTTCGCAGTGGGGGAGCCTGCAGGGCTGTGCGGCACCTTTATGCCCACCGGTGATATCCTCCTGTTGGCCGATGACCTGCGAAGCCGCCAGAAGGGGCTGGTTTCCATTCAGCGGAGCGCCGTGCCGTTAAGTGAGGCCTGCAGGGTTTGTGACGCCGTGATGGATTCCCTGAAAAAAATCACGCCGCGCTGCTTTTCCACACTGCCCACATCGTGTTGGACGTCACCTCGTATTATATCAGCTTCTCCAAATGAGACGGCGATTTTTCTGTTTTTTTTCCAGCCGACTCGATCGTCTGTTCACGGAGTGACCCTGAGCACCGTCGTCACACATTTCGCTCGAGCATTTCAGAAAGTATCCCCTGATTCGAGCGTTTCTCTGCCTTTCGGTGTCGTGCCAGTCGCTCCTTTGACTAGATATTGTTGTTGGCTGGACCAGCAGGGTGGTGTTGTGATTGGTGTCACGGTGCTACAGCCACAGGGCCTGGGCTCAATTCTCCCTGACAGCCAGAATCCACCCTGCTGAGGTGCCCTTCAGCAAGATATGGAATTCCTTCCAGCTGCAGAGATCCAGCTCTGATTCAGCAGCATTCAGCACAATGAGGAAAAAACAAAAGCCTCGTGTCTATTAGAGCTGGATCGCTCTCCTTCAGAAGAGAAAGAGAAGATTTCAGCTCGCTCCGTTCATCAAAAGCATTCCCAGTAGAAGTCGCAAGTCGTGGCCGTCTAACTGGATTGATTACAGACGTTCAGGGCCTCTCTGTGTGGAGTTTGCATGCATGGGTTTTCTCTGTTTAAAAAACATGCATTTATGGGTAATTAATGACTCTAAGGCATCATTTACGTGACGTTCCAAGTGAAAACATGTTTTCAAAAACTTCCACATGTGAACTATTTTCAAAAAAATTCCAGTTTCAGTGGCGCCAAGCACTGTAGTCATAGAAATTGAGACTGTGCCACCAATAAGGACACGTAAATACAAACTTAGTAATAAAAAACTATTTCCATTTCATTTTCATGATATTGATGAGCACCACTACGCTCTCCGTCACTGAGGGAGGAAAAAATCCGTGTCATGTTCACGATGTGTTGACAGATTATTTCTGGACTCCTTTATGAAACAGTTGAGTTTGTAGATTAGAAGTTTCTTCATGGTGAAAAAAGGGAGGTTTGTGGAAACACCGTCACCAGTGCTTTTCATGTCGGACCATGAGGGACAGTTGGGTTTTTCTCTGTAGTTTTTGGACGTTGAAATGCAACGAGACGGCGGTGATGTAATCGACACTATAAAAATAAAACTGAATTGAATCGGAGGTTTGCTGCCAGGTGAGGTCAGTCCGTGCTGCTTCACCTGTCACTTACTGGATGCACAAGTTGCAAAATATATGGACTTGTGATTAGATGGCGATGAGCTTCCGTTATGTTAAATACGATATAAATGATGGTCAGAAGCTGTTACATTCATCAAATAATGCACAAAATCTCATCACCTTCTGTTCTGCACGCTCACTTCAGACCAATGCAGCGTTTTATTCTCGCTTCGTCTTTGTGCTCCGTCCACACAAAACCCAGTCAGATCCCAGTGGGACGGCATGAGAGAGGCATCGCCGTCGAGCTGAAAATGAAGGTCGTTTTTCTTGATTCCTGAAGAGTTGACATTGTGGCGGTTGACTGACGATATGTGCCTTCTGTACACATTATGAAGCACGCCATTTCCAGAGACACCTGGTGGAAAAATTCACTTCCCCGAGCCCTTTGTTCTTCTGGAAAGAGACGGATTTCCCCCTGTGTGAGCGCTCGTCCCTGCAGGGAAACCAACACCTGAAGCAGTCACTCAAGGATGTCAATAAACACAGACTACCAGTCATCTTAACACTCTATTGTTTCTCCACCGAGGCCTGAACAAGAGACTCATTTTTAGGGCTTCATGCTGAATGAATTTTCCAGTCAAACACGGAGTGAAGGTTCCACTCTGTCGCACGTTAAATGGCTCATAATCTGTGGCAGAGATCGACATGGAATTAGCATGCCTCCACAAATCCATAAAGGATATTCCCTCTGTAATTAACAATCATACTCGCTCCATTTTGGCTGCATAACTGTGCTCATTTGGTCCTATAGTCACATTTTCCCACTTCAGAAAATGCCACAGAGGGACATTTACTTGGATGTTAGCATTTTTCTGTGTCTCGCTGAAGTAACAAACTATAAATACCATAATGTAATTAGCATTTTGGGGCATTTGCAATTTTATGAAGAGTGACAAACTGAATTTCACAGATGAGTCAATCTCAGGAATTTAATTAAAGTAAAAAATGCTTCTGGGATCGCTTTCATCTAAATATTTATGATTCAATAAATCATCACAACTTTGATTTATTTATTCGAAAACTTGGCAACTGATGGAGGAATATGTCAGTATGCACCACTGCTTTAGAACCTGATCAGTAGAACCTGATAAGAAAGAACCTGATTAGAACCCTGATAAATGAACCAGTCATCATTAACATCAACCCTTCATTCATGTTAAAGACTCTTCCACTCGGACTAAAGTCAAACGCGGAGTTCCACAGGGTTCTGTCTTAGAGCCTATAGTCTTCTCGTTGTATATGCCTCCAGTAGGGAACATTATCCATTAACCTCCAGATGATACACAAATATTTATCAGTGAAACCAGATGACATCGGTCGACTTGTTAAATGTGTTTGTGTGCACATGTGTATCATCAGTATTTAAATTTAATGAACTGCCAGCTTGTATCAAATAAAACTATTACTGTGAATATTTTCAGGGAAATGAAATTGTAATTTTATGGCCGAAATGTTAAAAACCTGACTTCTACTTGTTCCTGAGTGTAATCCATGCAGTGTAACAGGAGTAGTCGTACAAATCTTTTGTACTCTTCTCAACTGTCTGACACACTGTACTTTTTTTAAGTATTCTTTTGAAAAGCCACAAAGTGTTGTTATTGGATAAATGCTGTTTTTTGTGTTCTCGGATGAACAGCACTTAAAACAACGGACGAGATCTGGTATCGGGCTTTGTATCAAAAGTATTTTGGGGAACAATGAGGGGAGAAAACACAAAAGCAGAAGACACAGGGCGAAGCGGAGTTGAGTAATGAGCGTGTAATCCGCCTCCCTCCTGATATTTTCACTGAGCTTATTAACTCCTTTATGTGTGTTTGCCTTCTGACAGACGCAGCAAGCAGTGACACCCAACGCTGGTCCCACCCAGTCCCCGGCTCTTTGTTGCAGGATGGCACAGTCTGGATTCAGGGGCTGCGAAGAGGGCAAGTGCTCAGGTGTTGGATCATTACTGTCATTTTTACATGACAATCATTGTATTTTTCTCCAGCAGAGCAGATCCTTTATCAAACACATGATCTTTACAAGTCAGACGACGTCTCAGTTATCAGCCCTGAAAAGGCCGCCTCCATTCATCATCCTCCGGTCTGGCGGCAGACAGCGGCTGACGGTTTGTTATGATGTGCGTGTCTGCTGCTCTCACAGAGTCAGACAGAGGCCACACGATGATCGGACACGCGGAGGAAAAACAGGAGGAAGACAATCGTCCAGCACATCGATCTTCTTTACCTGTTTTGGAGAAGTCATAACAGGCTACAGCTGAACAGGTGGAGCGACACCAGGAACGAGGAGTTCAGGCTGAGCCTTAACCACGAATCAGAGAAATCACCATATTCACTAACTTCTGCATTCCTTTCTTGATATTTGGGACAATAGTCAAATTACACTCTTTATAATGAAGCTAACATTTTAAGGTTTTTAGCACGATGACTGAGGGTGACCACATTTTCAGTTTTTGTGAGATATATCAGATAGAAGATTTTATAAAATGATCTGCATCATATGGTTTCATTGATAAATAGACTTGTGTGTCATCTGCATAACAATGGAAGTTAATGGAGTGCTAACTGATCATTTGAAAAGCATTGGTCTGGATCGGACAGAACCCCGTGGAACGCCATAGCTAAATTGAGTTAGATGTCTTTTCGTCTCCAGCTTTCGTGCTGACTGCTTTAATGTCGCGTTTGATGTCTCCACTTTCTACTTTCGACCAGACGTCTGAGAAGCAGCTGTAGGACAAAGACTGTGGCAACAGAGAGGCTGGTTTGAGGAAGCCGTGATGACAGCTATTGTTCTCCCAGACATGTGGAGCTGTTTGTTTCTGCTGAGCCTCGCTGACACTGAACTGATTCTGACACTTTCACTTAAATCCAGCGGCGTTTCGTACGCACCAGTTTCACAGGTCTCACGCAGCAGAGCTGCGATGCTCTGCATCAGGATGTGGCTTTGTTATTGCTCTGCATCAAAACTCCGATACAGGAGCCGCTCAGTTTTAAGTGCTCTTCATTACACCCCACTGAAAATAGCATTCATCCGTTTCCTCCGAGGAGCGAAAGACCTTCAGTTTTCTGACCCCCCCCCCCCTTCACCCCGTGTCTCTTTTTTCAGATTCTCTGCTTTTACTGGCAGGTTTTCTCACCAGCTCAGCGCACTATAAATACGACCCCTCCGAATGCCCACATCCTCGTCCTTAAAATAATTCATGGTGGAGCGGAGACAGGGCACCTACCAGGACGGCCCCGCCCCTCCCTGTTGCCCCTGGTGGAGTGGAGCCAACACGGGGACCGGGCCTGACTCAGCCCGGCCTCCCCCCTCACTCCTTTTACTCTGGCAGTCTGCACAGGTGGAAAATGGAAGAGGGTGAGTGGGTAGTCACGAGGGTGCCGGCCCCTCCCTGCCCACACATTAAAAAAAAGTACAGCCCACAACTACGGCCTCTTACCAGCCTGCTGTATGTGGTTTTATCAGACTGTCGTCACCAAATTTCAGAGATGAGAAACACAGACAGGGAGAAGGAGAAAAGAGAAACCCCCCCTAAAAAGGAGTCACGCCTCCTGAATCGAAGCAGAAGCTGGCGGGGGGGGGGGGGGGACGGGTTCTGTGGTTTGGGTGAGTTACTTTATTTGTGGTGAGTTACACCACTATGTCACCAGTTCAACCAACAGTTTTAGTTTATAACTCTCGAAGAGATGTTTGCTCCTAACAACTCGTCGACATATTGCGTGGTGGTTTGTCTCCGTTTTGTTGCAGGCTGGTGTTGGCTTCTGCTTTCACAAGTCATCTGATTAATGGACAATCTGACTGAAATACAAACATTGTCCTCTGATTAGATGAGGACTATTCGATTCATGTTCCTCAATCTGAACACCTTTTTCCTTTCTTGTGTAAATGGGACCATCTGAATCGGAAAGAACTGAATCAGATTGAAAAAACTGGTCATATAAACACAATTTATCACAATATCACCTCAAGCTTTTCTAGATGAACATGAGAGGGTAGAGGAAACCGATCGGAGAGACCAGAGTGAATTTCCTGTGTCGGAATGGGAAACAAATTACTCGCAAACACAGGGTACAGTTTGTCTGCGTGCTCTAATGGAGACTGAGCAAACACCAAAACCAGCAAACACACAAAATGATTCAGCTAGAAAACAGGCAGACAAATTGGTTTGGACACAAATGGCCCCTGACCTCCACCGATCTGTCAGAAACCTCTCGCCGCTCATCACACAGGGATATTCTTCTCCTTCCGTCTAGCTGTTGTGAGCGTCTGAGCTGCCGTTGTTTTCTTTGCAAAAACACCTGTCTAAACAGCAGCAAAGCCAAGGGCAAGTCTGGCCCGTCAGCCCCGGTGACAGCTCCTGACAAAAATCCAGCCCAGACAATTCCTAAGACGTCCGCTCAAGCGAAACAATGCACGTGTGCTGGAACGAGTCTGTTCAGACTGCCCTGCAACACAGAGGACGCATTTAAGAAACACCTGGAGAGACAAGAATAGGAGATATGTGTTTGTCTCAGTGGCAATTCAGGGTCTGTTTTAGAGTGGAGAACACTCCACCTCATCTAGGAGGGAAACAAGGTTGATGATGATGTGGAAATCAACTTGATAATTGCACCATGAATGTCTCGGCAGCTTCCCAAATAAATACATGTGACGTCCTGACATGTCAGGTGATCGCTGTCTTCCACGTCAGGAGAGGAGAGTTTTCAAACGCACCTCCGGTTAAGCTGATCAGCACGGAATCAGAAAGGTTCAGAGAACAGTATAATTTAATTCAACACAGACAGACTCATGTACCATCACTGGTTATGAAACTGTTGATACAGCTAAAACTGCAAAAAAGAAAACCTTTTTCTTTTTTTAATGGCTAAAACAGCTGAATCACCTGATTACTAAAACAAACAAACAAACAAAAAGAAACTATTTGAACAAATAAAGCCACTAAAATATGTTAATATGGTCATAACAGTTTATATTTTTATTGGTTTGAAAAAACAAAAACTAAAAGTGGAGTAGAAAAGTACCTTAAAAAAACAAAAGACGAATGAGCTTAAAAATCTAATCTTGATCAAGTGACTAGTGCCACTCAATAAGATTATATAAAACTGCAGAAGAATTAAAAGTGAGAGTAAAAATTGAGAAGATGGATAAAAAAAAATTGTAACAAAATGCTTGTATGTAGTGGTGAACGCTCCAGGCTCACAGCGAGAAAACCCCGGTTCGAATCCTGCGAAACTTAAAAACATGGTTGCGATTGCTCTGAAACGTTTGTGTGTGTGTGTGTGTGTGTGTGTGTGTGTGTGTGTGTGTGTGTGTGTGTGTGTGTGTGTGTGTGTGAGTGTGTGTGTGTGTATTTATGTCAGTGGTTTTAGTAACATGACTCAGCCAGAGGGGGAAAAAAAAAAAACAGCTCTCTTCCAGTTGTGTGAGAGGCTCAAAAGGCCACACTGCTGAGGTGATAAATTAATAGAGCTTACAAGCGTTTATAAAGCCGTTTGTATCACCTGTCCGGAGTGGATTTAGAGGTCGTTTCACAGAAGATTTACGGCACAAAGACCAGGTGGCTCATTAGCGAGCAGAGGCTCAGGTTGAGCTGTATAGCTGGGGGATCTTCAGGGAGGTCAAGTTTCCATCCTCACGCTTGAATTTCAACACATGGATCTTGAATCTGTAACGTCCTCATGAGGAATCATCTGCCGCTCACATGAACACCTCCGGGGCCCGAATGCGGTAAGACGCAAACAAAGGCTGAGTAATGGGAAAGTCTGCACTCCTTCTCTCTGTGGTTACAGCACACTCCTCAAACCCAGGCCGCTTACACAATCAGGAGTTTCTGCAGCGTCGACCAAATTAAAGCTCAACGCAACGACATTCAATCCGGTTACTTCACACAAACGGAAGCCAAAGGATGAAGGATGGAAACCATGATCTGACCTACAGGTCTAGCAGAGGAAGGCGAGCAATGTGGGGAGAAACTAAATGAAGACGATAAATTTTGGTTTGTTCATTGTGTCTTAGTCGAATTGAACGTGTGTGTGCCACATCCTGAGACTCCAGTCACATTGTCTTGGACTTGTAGGACTTTATAGGACCATGTAGGACGATGTAAGACCTTGAAGAGCTTCAACATGAAGAGTTGATGGGCGTTCGAACTCAGTGCAGTGACAGTTTTTATGGCCCAGTTGGTTCAGTGTGTCTTCCTCCCTTTGCAGGCTCCCCTGTTCTTTTCTGCTCTGAGGTCGAACTGTTCCCCATGGCGGTCGAGCGCCTTGCAGAGCAGCCACTGGTGTGTGAATGGGTGAACGTGACTGATAGTGCGAAGCACTTCGACAATACCGAAGATAAGATTTCATAAAGGGCCTCCTCTGTGAATTAAAGTAACAAACCCAATGCCAGTTTTCTGTCGGACGGAAGAAAAGTTTAGAAAAAGAGGAGTGGCTGTGAGGAAGTGAGTTTGCATGTTAGTGTGTGTAGCTGAGGTTCACCACGGCAGGGTGAAGTGAGAAACAAATCCCCAGCACTAGCTGGTAAAAAGCTTTGTTACTGTGTTTATGTAGGGAATAATAATCCCTTTCTTTCACCACAAGGGCCTCAAACAGTCTTTTTCATGTTTTTATGGAAACATTTCAGGTCTTTACAGCAAATAATGAAGCTAATAATCCTTTCAGTGTTTCTTTAAACCTTTTCAAGGCAGATGCAATAAATGCAAGCATCACTTTGTTTTTCACATTGCATTTTTTATTTAGAAAGACACAACTGTATCACTATATAACAGCTACCATTGACTTTTAAATGTACACGGCTGATAGTTTCATAGACTAGAATCATCAGTTTACAGAGTTTACAGATGTAAATCAGGAAATCTTCAGGAGTTGATAAAATAGAGGACTTCGATAGCTACTCAGCGTCTGAAGCTTCACGTTTCTCAAAGTGCGCTGCTCAAACTCAGCGAGGGCCGTGAAAACGTCATCCTCGGGTTCTGAGGGCAGAATTGTGATCAACTGCCTCCCAAAAACAGCAATTTGTGTCGAGGCTGCACTTTTTCCAGCACTTAAAGTAAACTTTACCCACGCACGACGTGTAGTTTAAGTTTTAGGAGCATAAACAATTTCATAAGGTTTAAAAATCGAGAGCTTTTGCTGTTACTGTACAAACCGTACACAGAGTTCAGCTGTGTGATAAAATCTGAATCTCTTCAGACGGAACACGAGCAGAAGAGCGGGCTATCAAAATGTGATCAAGACAAAGAGCGTGCGACACATTTCATGCATCATCGGCATTCTTCAGCGCAAAAATCTGTTCTATAACGGACAGTTCGATAAGGCTATGCAACAAGAAACTAACTAAGAACGTGAATGTTTCTGCTGCAGCTCAGCTGCTTCTTTATATGGAGCCGATCAGGGGAGCCATTGTTTATGTTGGCATTGCTCAACTCAAAACACGTTCATAAATGTCTGGAGAAACAGACATTTGACAACGAGTAACACTGAATACACAGTCTAAAGCAGACAGATATCTAATGAGAGAATCAGAGACGAGCTGGAGGTCTGAAGCAGAAACTCTAACATTCAAGGACGGGTCGAAAACAACCGACCGACTCTACATGATTGATTTGGGCTGCAGCAGTTCAAGTAACTCCATTTCGCTTTTAGTCCCTTCATGTGTATTTTGTTTTCATCTTTTCAGGCAAGTAGGTTTGAAGGAAATCATGATCAAAAGAGTGACTTTATTTCCATCAGTGTTTTGGTAGTTTCTGCAGAATCTATCGGAACAGTCGTGGCGCTGAGTTTTCGGAGTTTTGAGCCAAACTAGGCGAACCACAACAGAAATTGGGAGAACATTGAATGCATTATTTCACACAGTCCTGTCCTGGTTTTATGAAAATTACCAATTGTAAGGGACAAGCTTTATCCTGATTAGGCTCCAACACATGACCTTGGCAATGCTCACATGTAAACGTGATTTATGCACTCGAATGTAAGTCTTTCTAATGAAAATACGTTTTTAAAAAAAACTGAAAATTGAAACACTTCTATGCAAAATAACACAGCACAGTTCACCAGTGCCTGATTTCAGGAGACTACAGCATTTTACTACAGCTCTTTCATTTCTATTGGCCCGATAAGCACCACAGACATGAAACATGCTCCGGTTTCATCTCCAGTTACGTGGACCTTAAAACGTCCCACTGAACGCTGATCCAACTGAAGAGGCGTGGTGTCAACGCTGCAGTCTGATCAGTCGGCCCTGTCCGCTTTGAAATGTGGACTTGGATGGGAGGCGGACGCTAACGTCACAGTGCAAAGGATTATGGGATAGATCCACTCAATTAAACACATTATATGTTGGGTAAACACTGGTGAAACCAGATAAACGTGACTTCTGTCAAGGACAGAATGGAAATGTGTTCACGGTGTTGTTCTTATAAAATATGCAATCACCAACAGCAAAAAAAAGGAATAAAAAGCTCTCGAAATAGCCAGCGTAATCTGAACTGATTCAAATAGAGAATGATGCAAATACATTAAAGATTATTCTTTGAAGAAAAAAAATAAAAACTTAGCTGTGTGTAAACTTAAAAAAAATCTCCCAACTACAGGCTAAGGCCTCAAGACTATACAGCTGGTCCTGAACACATTTCATCCACTGAACCCCACAATCCTAATGGGGAATTAGGTGTGTGAGTGTGTGAGTGTTAGAGAGAGAGAGAGAGAGAGAGAGAGAGAGAGAGAGAGAGAGAGTGAGACTATGTAACATTCAAGATAGTTTGTCCTAAACACTTGGTATGCACTAAATCCCAAAATTTTAACACTGTCTTGTATCTCAAGATTTGTGTGTGTGTGTGTGTGTGTGTGTGTGTGTGTGTGTGTGTGTGTGTGTGTGTGTGTGTGTGTGTGTGTGTGTGTGTGTGTGTGTGTGTGTGCGCGTGTGCGCTGTTGGGATGACCTTATATCACATGAAGTGGGAAACTCCCCACAATCAGGAGCATCCCTCTCTTCAAAAGACAAAAACCCTGCTGATGTGTCTGCTTCTGGTCATTCAAATTAAAGAAAAGAGAGGGGGTCACATTTCAGCCCAGCGCCCCTGGAGGTGGAGCGTGGTATCGCGGCGTGAGCGATCTATTTTCCTGACAGATTAATGTGTGTGGATATTTTTATCTAATAGGTCTGTGGGATGCATTCTGTTTCCCCTCCGTTACCATAAACACGGTGTGTGTTTTCCGGTGAGATGGAGGAGATCACTGGACGACACACATGGAGCTGCGAGGAGGATTGACTGTCCGGGCCACCGTATCCTGACTGTAGTTCACGATGTCTGCTTTCACCACACGCTGAAAAGATGACACAGACACAGGGGAGGAAATAAAATCACTCTTAAAGGAGGGGGTTTCATGGATGAAATTTAAAAGGAAGCTCCCTTCACCTCACAGATTTGGATTTCACCGTCTCAAGGTTCTTTATAGTGAGCGTGCACCCTAACAATCTCATCACTGCAGAAAATAAAACCAGTGTAATGCATGTTCTGGCAGGTGACAGCAGTCATTTCATTAGATGAAATGCATGTAATCCTGTTAATCTGATTCATTTCCTTCTTTTACGTGTGCGTGTGTAATGATGGAAGTGACGGCAGACAGAACACAAACAAGACATGCAGCAGATGAGAGCTGATGGAGGGATACCTATGATGAAATATTCAGTACAGCTAATGCTAAAGGAGAGAACAGATCCTTTGAAAATAACAGAAAGTTTCATTCTTCAGTAAGATTGAAAAGCTGAGACATTTGAAACACACTGAAGTCCAGCAGAAACCGTTTGGATATATTGCTCCTTGTGTTCCTAATGGGAGGAAATATACACTGAGTGATGTTCTAGAACAGTGTTTCCCAGAGATTCTCATATAGTAAATGTGTTTGCTCCAGCACCCCACTCAGATTAATCATCTTTAAGATAACACACACTCCATTTTAATTTTCTGTGGTGGAGGAGGGGAAGGATAAAGGGGCAGATGAGACGGATGGCCGGCTGGAGCACAGAGGACTGAATAGGTTCACGCTCCACTTTGAAGACGATTTGCTCAAACACCACAGTGTTGGTTTCATCTGTAATTCATTGTAAATCAACACCCAGACTTTCTGAAATAAAGATTCCACCCTGTCAGCACACAGCTGGCTGTCAAAACATCACATCTATTCTTTCTGATTACATCTACAACTACAACCACACAGCTAGTGTTTCTGTATTCTAACACTATTTACTGGAAGACAGAGACATACTTGGAGCTACTGAACCGAACATATTTTGCTTTGATGTGAGTTGTCTTGTCTATAGGGGCCTTCGTCCTGAGGGTAGTTCACCAGCTCAGCCTTCACAATCCTCTGAGCAGGTTCAGTGGAGGACGGCAGCACCGAGAGGCGACGTGAAGGAAGAAAGAGGAAAACAGAGAAAAGGGCAGAGAGGGATGGAAAAGAATGACATGGAGTTAAAAGATAAAAAAAAAACAAAACATAAAACTGAGAGTGAAAATAAAGCATGAAGTGCTGGAATGAAAGTTTTTTGGAAACAAAAATGAAGAATCAGTGAAATCAGAAGGTGTAAAAAGATGAGTAAGAATATGAGATTTGTGTTCATTTGAGATGATCTGATCGGCCGTGGTCGGACGCACATTGCCCCGGTCGACCCTGATTGGCTGTCTGATGAACGAGCTGCTCTGGTCTGTTGCGACGGTGGTGGAGGGATGTGGGGCCGGGCTATCTGATCCAGCAGACGGAGGATCATGACGGAGAGAGCTGTCAGGCAGATATAATACTGTCGGAGGTGGTGACCCTCGTGTTCAGCTCGCTAAACCTGACAGCTGATAAAGAGGCTTCCCTCAGCCGACGGCCCTGACCTGCTGAAAGCCTCGACTCTGGACCAGCGCCTCACTCAGTCACATTAACACATTTTAATCTCAATCTCAATTAAACTGAACTTTCTGACATTTTTATCTACACAGGTTTCAGTTTCAGGCTGTTTTTAAACAACGTATTGGACGGCAGTGAAGATCATTTTATTAAAAAAACATGACATGACAAGGTCAATCATAAGTCGGTAATAAGTATGTCTACAATTTAAATTGACATTTAAACCTTTTGATCCATGTTTGGAGTGAATAATGAATCCTCATAAATGGAGCCAGCATTATACCTAAATTTGTGCAACATTCTCAACATTTCAGAAATTGTTAGTGAGAGAAATGTTCCTTGAAAGTAGACATTTCACTCACGTAAATTGAATTGAATTCATAGTGTGGTTAAAAATGAAAAAAATACAAAATGTTGGTACTTTTTCCAGCTTTGAAAGTATTCACCACAATTCTCAAACTAATGCCAGCTTTTCCAGCAATGACTTCTTTTATCCGCGAACCCAAAAGGAGCCAAACACTCAGCATCATTCAGCTGATTCTCTGTTTTCTTCCTTAATGTTTTGCTTTTGTGTTTCTCTGGAACGTGTCTCGGGAAGGACAAACTGGACGCAGCCACTCGCTGCCTTTTTAACCCGGATTAAAGCACTTTGCTTCGCTGACAGAACTGTGGTGGGAGGACGGGGCGACCTGCGGAGATGGACAGCTTCATTAGCCTGTGGACATTTATAGTGTCGATGATGGGAGAGGAGCTTGAGAATCTGGCCGGTCTTTCCCCTACGTGCTCTCCCTTCTCTGGGGGTCTTGACCTCCCTGTAGCCTCCCGGCTCATCAACCCACTGCCCAGCCAGTGTGGCTCCAGCCGGTCGTATCAGGCCAAGGATTAATGCCTCTGGGGGAGGTGACCTTGTAAATCCTACAGCTGCCACCACTGGACACCTTTGGTTTGGCTCGCAAGCGGAGATCCTGCTTATTCCCGAAACGGTGGGAGATAAACCAAATAAATCAGACAGCCAATCCTGCCCTCCCCGCCCCGACCACTGCCCGCCTTTAACCCCTGACTTCACGCATTAACGCGGTCAGTGTGGGTCTATTTACAGATGGGCAATGTCAGCAGCAGGTATACCATCACCAGAGGCAGACGTAACAAACTCCTGTTTATGCAACAAGCAGTCCTTTACAGTGTGTGGTGACCTCTGTGACCCAACGCACTCCCGATGACCCCCTCTAGGCATCACACCCGGCAAGAGGAAGCCGAGAAGATCAAATTCTTTTCACTATTTCGCCAAAAAAACAGGCATTTTTGATTGACTGAATGCAGAGAAAAAAGTGATGATTTGGGGAAAAAGTGAGGCTAAGAAGAAATGTGAGAGAAAGACTTTGATGCCGTTGTGACTCACCTGGGACTGTTCTATTTCTGCTTTGTTTAGCTTCACACCCAGAATCTCTGCGGCCACTTTCTGAAAACAGAGATACACCTGGAGAACAGCAACCAGAAAATCAGGACAAGTAAATATTATCATGTTCGATCGAGACGTATCGAGTTAGCCGGTACCGACCGAATCTCCCGTCTTGGCCGACACGAACTGACTGATGAGGCCGTTCTCTTGGCAGAAGCGCTGGTGTTTGTCACCCTTCACTGTCCTCATGTGCTCCAGGTCGACTGTGGACAAAACACAGCGTGACGTGAGAAAACCTGGAAAAGACGGATGGATGGAGCCGTACGGCGGTTACACAGCACTCTCCCGGGGTCAACTCTTACATTTCGGAACGTAAACAGAAAAGATAGCTGTTTACGCTCCGGTTAAGATGGAAGTGGTCTGTCTAGTGTACGGCGATGGCGCGCATAACGGCACGTGAAAACAAAGTGTAAATCAATTGTTATGTTGCTTTCAAACGCAGCTGCAGGAGCCACCGCTCGTCTTTTTCAGTGGGAGGAAATGATAAATTCAGTAGCCCCGAGCCTCCGTTGCCAGCTGGTAATAAAGGTGGACGTGACACATTGTTCAGTGTAAAACTAGCACGGCTGCAGCCTGAAGCACTGAACCTCTGTTTGACCCGAAACAGACGGACCAGCTCCGCTGTGGAGAAATGCTTCAGGAACAATTTGGGGATGAGCGGAGACTTGAGGCTACACTCGCATTGAGAGTGTGCACGGGGAAAACGCTTTGACTTATGGGAGCTGTGGTTTTTTTTCAGGTGGGCACATGGACCCGAGACCCAGGTCTGTCATATGTCAGCTGATTTACTGCCGGCGCACAATGACGGCACCTTCCTTTTCAGCCATTGTGGAGACATCTCCGAGCGCCGGAGTCCTGTGCAGTGACACCGGCTGCTTCGCCTCTCTCCTTCCTCACTCTGGGGTCATGCCGGGGTCGCTGAGGAAGGTCACCTGGGGGTCTTCTCGCTGAAAGCAATAGCTCGGTTCTTTCTTTCTGGCTTTGTGCGCGAAGGTGGCCACGCCCGGTATCTGGTGCATGTGTGTCTGTGTTAGCTGGAGGAGGTCAGGCTACTGTACGGTGTTGCGTTTCTCTCGTCCCCCCGAGTTTTAGGCTTTGTGTGAGGTTTCATTGAAGTTGTCAAGGATTTACCCTGTTCTCATGCCCCTTAGTATGAGAGAAAGAGAGAAAGAGAGAGAGAGAGAGAGAGAGAGAGAGAGAGAGAGAGAGAGAGAGAGAGAGAGAGAGAGAGAGGGGAGGAGATAATACCAGAAGCAGGGAGAGAGAGAGAGACAGATACATAGAGAGGAAGAAATGTAAACACTGCCCTAATCCTCTATTATTAATATCTCCAACATATGACGCATAAGTCCAAAAATGCTCAAGGCCCTAAAAAAATAATAATTTTTGGCTAAAAAGAATCTCACCATCATCATAAGTGACATATAAACACAAACCTTTCTGCAGGACGGCAGAAACTTCTACAGCTACTCAGTGTCCCGGGCAGACTGTCATGTCTGTGCCTGTACATAAACAGAGCTGTCTCATAGGCGTCAGCAGGTTATTAATTCCAGTCATTAACAGCAGCGGTGCCCAGCATGCTACTACAAGTAAACACTGCTAATCCTTTGGATCCTGCACACTTGGGAAAGGTTGTCAATCAGGAGTCACAGTAAGATTAACCAACATTAACAGAGTCACTCAGCAGCTAAAAGGACAGCTGAATTTTATTCAAAGAAAGGGAAACGTCGAGGCATGAGAGAAAAGCGCCCAGTGTTTGCATGTTCTGTAGGTGAGAGACGGCGGCCTGCAGTTTGGAGAGGCAGACTTCAGGATCTGCTGACAGGTTACCACTGCAGGTCCCGGAGCGAGACCCTTAACCCACGAGCTTCCTGTGTGCAGCCCGCCGCTCCTTATATGTATAGCCAGGGTTAAGTATGAAGAGAATAAAGTATACCTCCTTCTTCTTCACTACAGTTCATGACATTCATGAGAGACACAAACATCTCTGAAAATCCTGTTTGCAAGTGGAAGAGAAAGGTTTTCTCCAACAAACCACCTCCACCAATGCATTCTCATTACAAATTAGATATTAATATCCCCCCATCCAAATAATCTAAATACTAATTGCCGGTGAGCAAAGGTGAAGATAAGATCTGATTGAAAGCATTCCTGTGTTGTGTATGGAAACAGGACAATCCTCAGCTCTGCTCGTGGTACAGTTAATGGTTTGTGAGCAGCTAAGTAACTCCGTTTAATCACAGTCCCGTACTGTAGGTGGGCCCACTTTCTCACACAAAGGAATTTTTCAGCATGTGGCATCTGTCTGTGTAAACCCAATACGAGACTAATCCCACAGTTTTAGTGTTTTGCTCCATTTTTCTCCCTAATGTATCCATTTCTACTTATCAGGTCAAAACAATCTTTCTCCAATGATCTGGTTTCGCTCCGTTTCTGTCAAACTGTACATCAGCTTAACAACCCCCGAGGAAGTGACTGCAAACACGAAATAAACTGTTTAGGCCTCTGAGCGCGGGGAGATAGCGGAGTGGATCATCACTCGTCCAGAGCGATGGCCCTCCCTCGCTCCGGTCACCCTCCGTGTTTATTTTAAAGGTCTGCCTGTCATTGCTGTGAATTACAAGACAACAGTGTGAGATTAATATCTGGTGGATGAATTAGGCTTTTACCGTAAATAATTGGCTTGTTATTGCGGTGACCTATTAAATGGGAACACACAACCAAATGAGAAGAAAATATGGATGTTTCTCTCCGAAATAGCTGGCGTCCACGTGAAAGTCAGTTTAGCTCCTTCATGGAAAGAATCCTCTCACTGGCAGAGCCGGTTATCCTGAAACCAGACAGACTTGGAGAGGGTTTTTATGTCACTTCAAAACTTCAAATTAGTGAACCGGCTGGATTTTCTTTAAATGGCTCTGCCTTAGAGACTGCTTTTAAATCAGCATGTCAGCTTTTAAATCATCCTGGAGGAGAATGCCACTGAATAAAACTTAAAAACTGTAATGATATTAATCTTAAAGTGACTTTATTGGACGAGAGAGCTTCAGGAGGAGAGAAGTATACCTTTTACTGTCCCGGTAAGCAGTTCAGCTAAACGAAATGAATGTGAGCGCAGTGCCACGCTCCCACAGAATAAACTGAGACCACCCAGAGTAATGAACTCCCCCCCCACACACACACACACAGGGAGAACATGCAAATACAACATGACAACTTCCAAACCAAGACCTGGATTGTTCTCCATGTGAGTACTTTAAATAAAGAATAAATACATTTACGTGAGTCGTGTTTTTTTCTTTCTTAGGTCTGCTTAGTTCTTGGATTCAGAAACTATGATTCAGAAACTTGTAAACAGCTGAACTTGATTTACAAGTATCGTGTTTGTAGAAAGACGTACAAATCCATGTTTAAATACTCTATAGAACTAAACCCGCTCAGGATTGCCAGGGGTTGACTGGACCCAGCTGACTGGATAAAGGCAGGTTCTTCAGTCCACTACAGGACAAACATGTTCCGCTTTCATTTTGTAGAAGGAAAAACACTCCGTTTTCAAAAAACTCAGTTGCTCCGAGCACCGCTGTCGTGTAAACAGAGCCCCAAAATTCAACAAAAGTTTTCCATTTTCAATTGAAAGCGTTGTGTAAACGGGGCCTTAGCTGGATCACCAAACCAAAGCCAGACCCTGTGCTGCGTAATCCTCGCCGGGCTTCTTAACTCTGGGCTGTGATAACAGAGACGTTTGCTGGGGACCAATTGGAACAGTTTACCCAGCCAGCACCAGCCGGAGAACGAGCCTGACATAACACAGCTAATTGCTGGCAGCCTCATTTTAATCCGGTCGGTGCGTTGGGGAGCGAGAGGGCCGAGCGTGCCATGTGTGAGGTGTGTGTGCGTGTGTGGCAGTAATGGCGGGGTGTGTGTGTTGCCAGAGACTTGAGACTCTGAGGGGTCATATCCCATTAAGTGAAAGTTACGGGGCTGAGGCTAATCAAGCCCAGGGGACGACCTCTCACTTCCAGAATGACCTCACACTGTGCCTTTAAGACCCCGTTAAGAGGCCTCTGCCCGGGTTTCCCCGCAGTGGCGAGCACCGATCCTTTCAGGTGGCACTGTGGGGGCGAGGGTCGTCCAACCAAGTCCAAATGAAATGACTTACAACTGTCTGGCCAAATTGTTCACTACGGACCACAGAGCGATCCTGCAGCTCTGACTTTTAACAGAGCTGTGTGAGCAACTGGTACTTTAGACCGAGAAAGAAAGACAGAAAGAAACAGACAGACAGAGCTCAACAACAGCAGGAAGACAAGTCGACACCCGTCACTCACTGCACATTAAATGGTTGAAAGTTGGAGTTTGCATGTTCTCCTCATACTCCGGTTTCCTCACACAGTCCAAAATACATGCACTGTGGGTCCCATCAAGAAAATTGTTATTATTATCAAATAAAATAATAAATAAAATAAATCTATATTTTTCTGGGTTCAGAGGTGTTCGTGCTCCAGGTCTGGTCCTCCTTCATGTGGACTCTCAGGAACCGGAAGTCCACCTCCCGCTCCACACAGTTCCTTCACAGCTTCAGCTTTTTGAGTAAACATTGAAATACTTCCAACATTTCTGCCATGACGTTTGAGCATGCTGGTCTTTGTTTATCATGGAATGTAACATATGCGATCCAGCTTCTGTACCCCTTTATAAATCCACTTCAGAGCCGACCCCAGCTGAAAGACAGCAGAGAGACCGTGACATGAGCAATGTAACTAAAATGTGTTTACTTTTGTTTTTATTTAATTCATAAGGAATTTAAAAATGATCTTAAGGTCATTATTTGAGATCGCAAAAAAAAGTCTACTCTCTATTAATGAGAGTGAACAAAACTAAGAAAAATAAAAATCACTGTATTTTTTAAAAATAGCTTTCTCGTTGGTTGAATTCAAAAGTTTTAGATATTGAAATAAAGTATTTCCACGATGCTTTTGCTGCCTGAATGTGTACGTCCCCATTGTGGTTTTTCTCTGTTGAGCTGACTGTGTTGTATTTGGCGCCATATAAATAAAATCGAATGAATTTAACAAGGACCCAGAACTTTTGCTGCACGGTGCAAAAACAGGGTCCTTTAACTCTTAAACAGCTCTGTTATTACTGCACTGCAGGAGTCTGGAAAGCCAGCCACATGTTTTTATTCTCTGATAATGTATCGAAAGGATTAATTGGAAGTGGCATTTTATTTACCCATAAACTTTCTGGTACAACTCATAAGGAGCCCTGGAGCAGTTTTAAAAAGTCACTAAAAGTATAATAAATCACTCTTGCTTGCCGTCTGATTGAATTAGGCGCAGATTTAACTTATACAGCGCAAGTGGCCAATAAAACAAATTGACTGGTGGAATTTAAGCATTTAAATTATTGGGTCCAACTGGTTTGCATGAGTCAGAAAGGGCTCATAAAAACTGAGGGCTTTGAAATATGGATGGTGTGATAACTCTGCACCGGCAGTACATCCAGCATTAGGTGGATGCAAACACTGGCGACTGATCCTCATTAAAAAGAAAACAGTGGCTTGCCCAAATGTTTTATTTTTTGGTGTTGGAAGTACAGTTTACTCTAAAAATATCTCTGAGCAAATTCTATTTCTATGACAATACGCACAGTGCACATGTTGAAACCTTTTCTTGTTCATGTGGTACTGAATGAGATTTTTCAGCAAAAGTTCAAGACCTCGAAAAGAGAAACAGAGCAAAACACCCAATTTCACATTTCAATACGTTTCAGCCTTAAAATCATGAAATATGTGCATTTTAGAACAGTTTTACATTTTCCTAACAGATTTATTACACAAGATGGTGTTCACTAAAGCTTCGGACGAGGAATCAGAAAAAGGCTTGTCTGTAAGCCAAATAGTGTGTGCCCAATGATTTACTGCCACTTTCACAGATAAGAGTTTATCAACAGACAATCTGTGAACACGCGATGGACCGGCCGAAAATCCTTGTGCAACTCAAAAGTACTGAACAGTATTCAGCAATAACTTTTTTTAAAGAGTCATTCTGAAAGCAAAAGTAGCTCAAGCTGCTAATTATTGAAGACTAATTCCAGCATTAGTGGAATGATATTGCTACAGTGTCCTGGCGACCTCAGACGGCGTGCAACTGCACAGAAACCAGCAGTTCTTTAATTACAAATAAATCGCAGTCCATGAAAAGTTGTGGGTAAGATCCTAACATGATCAGGAGTTTGGTGAGTGCGTACGGACAGATGAAGTGCTGTTCGTCGCTGGGTGTTGTGGAGGTGAGCGGGGCCCGTGCGGGAGTCCTCGGGGAGTCCTGACAGAGACAGAGCGCTCTTTGTGCGGCGGAGCCCTGCCCCGGTGGCCTGGAACAGGCCGGGACCATCGGGGGACTCGCTTTCCACCGGGTCAGAAGTGTTCTGTCAACAGCTCATTGATCACAGCTCATCTTGTCACTTGATCGCTCCTCATGAAACGGTGTGCGGAGGCACACACACGCGCATTCACACTTTCAAACATAATCAGATACTCTGCAGCGGCTGGTAAAACAATGTGGTCCGCCGTCTGCAGCCGGGGAATGTGAGGGAGCGGAGCGTCCAGCGGTAGCCGTGCAGGCGGGGGGAGAGCCTGTCACTGATACAGTAAAACATGGGGCAGAGTGCCGTGTGGGCCGGGTTACGGCGCTCGCAGGACTCGTGAAAAGCGAACAAAAGGCCCCGCTCTGAGCCGACCGCACAAGGCGCTGTCCGGGGGTTTCACTGGCCGTGTCCTCCCAGCTCTCCTGTCGCTGTTAAACTAAGTGGACTTTTATGGGAGAGCAGTATTACATGCCTGTGTGAGCCGGCGGCGGAGCCATGAACTCCAATAATTACACGGAGCACCGGGCAGCCTTGGTAATTGCATGTGTCGCATCACGATAGGTCTATTCATAATTATAAAGTCTTCCTCGGAGTAACGATGCGTTGGACCGGCCTGGATGATCGACTTCGAGCCGCAGCCGTGAACCGTAACATGAAAAGAAAGTCCTGCTCACGACTGCCCGAACAAACAAGGTCTGAGTTTAAACCTGAAACAGGAGCAAAGAGGAAAGGCTGCAACGCGACATTTCACAGCACGGAAAAGTGGCCTGCGGAAAAACTATTGATATTTCACATGTATTTAGAGCATTCACCTATTGATTTGCGTCACTCGGTTATTTATCCAATCCTGTGTCAGCAAAGCTGCTTCCAGGAATTCCTCCATATCAATGTTGTGGAGCAGTGCAGAAATAAAGTATAGCCTGAGTGTGATGAGGCTTCCAGGCTGCACTCCACTCAGGTGGCTGAGCTGCGCTGTGCAACTCAAATGGCCCGTGACTTACCACACAAGAAGGCATTCGAAGACTGATCATCTACTGCATGTGCAACAATATTTGCTTTATGGATGGCTAAAATGAATGAGGACTTTCCATGTTTCAACAGGCAGGAGAGTCGAGAGAGATGAGTGCGAGGACCGAAGCGGGGTCAAAAGCTGGCACCATTAAATCTTTGCCTTCGCTTCTTTTAGCTTCACTGGCACTTGCTGCACTTCTTTGTGTGGGAAGAGCCACCAGAACAGAGCTGAACAATTCTGAGGAAGTATTTTTCGAATCTCCGGTGGTTCCACGTCTCAGCATCCGCGATTGTTGTAATCCTACACTGACGGGTCGGCGTCAAACAGCTGTAATTCTTCATTCCCTCTCTGTATCTCGTAACCCAAATCTCTATTTCCTACCTTTTCCAGACAGCGCGCCAGAGCCAGCGCGGTCACTGAAACAACTTGATACTCACATCTCCGCAGAGCCTAAACTTTAAATAAAACGCAAAGAGAAAGAGGAAACAGTGGATTTGTTGTAAACATTCCAGATCTCTACCGGACCATACTCGAGCCTCGCCAGGTCTATAGACTGTATATATAATGTTTTACAGCGTCCAACCTGTGGTCGTGCTACCCACGGTGCAGAGCAGACGCTGCTGACGTGTTCATCCCTCCTATCTGGGGAGGGGTAAGAGCACTGGGCTTTTGTCCCACCACATGTCTATTGTGGCTAAACCTTTCCCCCGGGGGCAATTAGGACCTTTTAGTTTGTTGTAAGAGGACCTAAGTACGAGTGGGCTGAGCCAGGAAAAACATTTTTGAGCTAAACCAAAAACAGAAGCGCATTGAGCTCCTCTGCACTCCTGCACTTCTGAGCATCTCTCTATTAAGAAATGTGCAAGCCTACACTGAACAGACAGGAAGTGTGGCAGCTTTACAGGGGCAGGGAGGTGACAGGGGTGAGAGAGCCGGCGAGGAGGGGGGGGGGGCTTCAACTCCACCCGAGGCCCACGCCAGGAGGGCAAACAAGCTCAGAACCAACAATGTTGGTGGCAAGGACATGCTTCAGGAGAATTAAGAGTTGGGGGAGATTCCGCGTTTCGCTTCGACTTCACACGGGTGGAAAACCGGGGAGAGAGAGAAGTGCGACGGCCGACGGTATGCAGCGAGATCTGCTGTAGCGTGCAGAAAGCAAACACATGCGTGTTGTTTAACACAACAGAGACGCAGAGCCAATGAAAAGACGTGGCTGTAAAGGCAGCTGCAGCAGACTACACATGTGAGAGATAGACAGGCGTGAGCAGGAGGTACAGTGCTGGGGAAAAGGATTTACCCCCTCAATGCTTGTGTTTGCTTTTTAGTCAAGATTACGTGTTTCAAATTGTTAAACATTATTATCACAGATAAGATGTAGTTTTTAAATGACTATTTCATTAATGGAAAAAAAAAAACTCTCCTGGCCTAGTGAGAAAAAGTAAACGCCCCTAAAGCTAATCAGTGAACCAAATGTCATCAAGCATTTCCAATTACGATCAATTACAATCATAAATGTTTTATTTGAGGCACTTTGGAGGGTCTGTCAGCATCAACAGGTTGTTCAATAATACTGCAGCATCTCAGTCAGACTCAAACAGTCCTGGACCATCACACCAGCTCCAGTCTGACTGCTCTGAACGCTGTGTATTCTGTTACACTCAGATGTCACTGAAAAGCTCCACTCTTGTTTGGTCAGTTCACAAGATATTTTTCCAAAGTTCTTGGGAATCTTAAAGATGTTTTTGGCCAATGTGAAACAGGGATTCCTGTTCTTTTTGTGTGAGGGTTGTTTTCTCTTTGGAACTCTTCCACAGATGCTATTTCTGCCCTGGCTTTATCTTCTTGTTGAATCATGAGCGCTGAGTTTAACTGAGGCATGTGGGGCCTGCAGGGCCTCCCAGACTTTCCTGGTTTCTTTTGCGACCTGCTGGATGAGTCACTGATGCTCTGTCAGAGTCTTTGTGTTTTAAGCCGACCTGATGTGTAACTTTTTTAGAACTTTTACAGAAAGACAAAAACAACAATGGTGGCCTCCAGAGTGTCATGACTCCCAGTCCAGACTCTCCTGGACTTGGTAGTTTTGGAGACAAGAGTCATCTGTAATGGTAGGCCAACTTCCTCATTTGTCCATCCCAGCGTCTTTGTCCTGATCATTGTTAACCTTTATAGCGTATTGTTCTCAACATGCATATGTGTGTTGTTTCATTACAAAAGCGAACAGCAGCACCCACTAGAGGCCCGACATGAAAAATACATGGTGTGTTTGTCATTTCCATGTCCGTGCATAACTTTTGTAAAACGAAAACGCATAAAGGATGTGTTTTCATTGAAAACGTCATGTAAATAGGGCTTTTGGGCAACTCGGTGCTGTCAGGAATTTGAGTGGCTTTTTGTTTCCGCAGGTCTATCCTGGGTGTAGCTACTAAACTGAACTGATCTGTACAAAAAAATGTGATTTCTACATAGGACTACGTTGGTTGGGACAGCTTAGTAAATGAAATCATTTAAAAAAAATTATAAACTATATGTTGCATTTACTCTGGTGACCTTGATATAAAAAAAAATGTTTGAAAGAATCAAAGAAGGAAAAATAATTTCCATACAGTGAAAAAGGTCCTGAGTGAAGGAGTTGATGTTTGCACAACGATGAAAATTAACAACAAGTATCGCTGAAGAAAGAAAGGGAGAAAGGACACAGGGCAGGGGAGAGAAGCAGGTCAGATATAGGTGAGTGCATGAATCGTCTTTGTGCTGGGACCTCGCCGGTTTGCTGAGGGGAAGGTTTCCCATGGCAGGCCTAAGTGGATCACCAGTGAACAGTGTTAGAACCTCTGAGCAGAAACCCATGAGTGATGAGGAGGGGTTAAGAGAACTGAACCCATTTAAGTCACCCAAATAAGGGCTGTACAAGCCTATGATGGATCATCCCGAGTTCCTGAGGGAAAGAGCCGAGCTGATGGGAAGGGTGACTGGTGGGGAGCGAGCAGGGGTCCTGCAATCCCCACTTAATAAAAACAAATTGGTTTGATAAACGACACAGGCTTAATGTCAAAAAAGAAATATGTTCACTAAATCTGGACAGTAACATATGCCATTTTTAAAATTATGGACGTTCCATTCAGTAATATACTGGATTTATGGAACTGCACTCACAGTCTAAAATAGACGAGTGTTGATGACACTCCGCCACGGCTCTTTTCTTTGACCTCAGATGAACAGTCACAAGAAGACGGGAAGTATCAGAAGCGCCGAGCAACAAAATTTATCATCACGACTCCTTTAAGAATATAAAAGCATGAGAGAAAAATCAGTATGGACTGCACAGAAGTACGCCAGGCAGCACTGAATTTGAACAGCTACAGTATGTTTGGACAGAGCCAGAGCTGAGCATTCTTCCATTACCCATATTGTCAGAAAGTCCACAAGCGTGTCATATTACTTAACAGTGTCCGTCTGCGTTCGCCTGCAACTGCATAAGTAATTGTACGCACATATGTGTTCCCCTCAATAAAACATTTCATTGGTTTCCTCTCCAAATTGTTACAAGCGGTGCCATTATTTCACGCGAGGCAGCGGGCAGTGTGGGTGGGGCGCAGCACACTGGCTTAACAAGCAACACTTAACCCGAAGCAGCCAGAGAAAGGAGGCGCTGTTCTTACACGGCACAGGACGGCAGTCAGGCCAGCAGAGGAGGGCACGGCCTCATCCAGGACCCTGTCTGGTCCAGCGGATCAGTCACCAACACCGAGTCAAGACGAGCAGTTCAAATTAAACCTCAGACAAAAGACTGGTCTCTGTTCTTGTCCTGTTAGATCCCGGTGCTGCACTTGATACTACGGATCATAACATCCTCCTGCAGAAACCGCAAAATATCATCAGGATTAAAGGCGTTAAAAGGTTCAATCATATTAACCAGACGAGATTCCACCTTGTTCATGTTCAGCTTCAGCTCAGACTGATGAACTCAAACACACCAAAATGAACAGCGTGCACCACCATTCGACTGCCAAATAACTGATGTAACTTCAGCTGAACTTAATGAGTGAATCAGTCACTGGACCGATCCACACAGCGCTGATGGATCGGATGATGTGTCACAGCAAGACTTATTAGTACTCACTGATGAAGAGGTAACTTACACCATTACAGTGTTTTTCTTACGTTTGTCTGCTTTGTCTCCTGTCCAAATATTTTCACACATATTTGTCAGTTTTACATTTAAAAAAAACAAAAACGACAACGATGATTTATTGATCCAATATATAATTTCGAGCTTAAAACGACCGAGATTGCAAGACTGCATCAGGCCATTCAGCGTATCGAGAGGGGGGAAAAAAAAAAGCGTCAGCTGCGTACATATAATTCTTTCAGCTGTAACCACCAACTAAAGTAAGTACTGTACATGACATCTCCATCCAGTGTTCACCTTGGGTTTATCTAAGTGGAAACACTAAAAATGTCTGAGTGGTGAAACACCACAATCTCCCCTAAGACGAGCTCTCATACAGACATAAATCTGAAGTGTTTTTATAAGCTCCTTGTTATGTCTGTACTTCTATTTCGGTTGTCACAAACATGTTGCCTCGCTCAGTTTGGCATCATGGGAACCATTTGAAAGAAATCTGAACCCCATTCCCAAAAGAAGGCCAAGTGTTCATGCATTCGGCGTATTGTTAGAGTAAAAACAAAAGGAGAAAAGCTACAATACCTTAAGAGATTCTATTATCTTTGGCTAACAAACACTCGGAGTGTAGGCCTGACTATTTCCAGGAAGATTTCTTGACGAACTGACTGCAAGCAGCTTGAAAACCAGAGTCCATGAGAGGGTTCAGGGATTCATAAAGTCCTGCAAGGTAATTGATTGCTCCTGGAGGGGCAATCTGTGTGGGATTTTGTTTTTCTTTTTTCAGAGTGTAGGAACAGAAAAAACACACACGGGCCGTTCTCAGCAACGGAGCCATTAGAAGGAGTGAGTGTGTTGAGTCGGGGGTTGAGGAGCCTGACAGCGGGATGTATACCGCTTAAATATTGCCGTCATCCACACAGCCGGACCCCAGCCTAAATACTGAGGCGCCCACCGGTAAAGCCGGGGCATTAGGAGACGCAATGGACGCAAAGACAAGAGAATCTGCTGGAGACAGGAGAATTAAAGCATGACCTATGGTCCCTGAGCAGGAACGTTACTGAGAGCTTCCTGTGAGCAGGCACCACTCTGCTGACCGTCCATCACGGACACACACACTCGCACAGAGACAGACATACAGAGATAGACAGACACACACACTCTTCTTCACCATAACACAGCGGCAGCAGTGGCTCCGCCTCCGTCTCGGGGATGTTTGGAAGAACTCATCATTATTGGTTCTTATTGTGGACGTGGGGGGGGGGGCTGTCTGGTTAACGTCCAGTTTCCTCACCTTAACTGACGACTGCGGACAGGACAGGAGGGAGGGAGGGAGGGAGGAAGGGTGCGTGCAGCAGAGGGGCACTGGCTGGGAGGCAGGGCAGGACGGGACGGGGCAGATAAGCGGTAACCTGGATGGGCCGGCCCGGGGATATTAAATCACCGTCAGACACTCCCGAGAGTTCACAAACATCAGCATTCCCATCGCTCTGGAAAAAAAACCCTCCACGCCGTTATCGGCTCCTCTTATCACACCAATCAGTTATGCGCTGCTCTAACAAACACGTCTGCTACCATCAAACACACACTCCTCCACACACACATACACACACACTCTAACTCTTTCTGAACAGCACATGCAACCACAGCGTCTGGTAGCATCACCGAGGGGGAGAAAAAAAAACTTTTAATGGGGGATATATGAACGAGCCGCCCATCAGTACAAGCAATCTTTTTTTAAATCAATGACTTGGCTCACAAAAAAAAAAAAAAAACTTCTGAGTCAGAGTTAAACTCACTTTTGTTGCCGACCAAGAAGACTGCAGGCTGAATGTCGGATTCCTCGTTGGCCTTCTTGACCATGCTGAACCAGTCCTCCAGATTCTCAAAGCTCTGATAGTTGGTGATATCGTACACTAGTAGAACTCCCTGCGATGCAAACAGACACACAGAGGGTGTTTGGATCATATATTCAGAAATCAGAAGAGACAATGGCGAGAAGTCTGGTCCGGTACTGAGGGGGAGAGGTTGCTGAGGATGGAGCTGGGAGGTCAGAGGACAGTGATGGAGGAGGATGGTGGAGGTGAATGGCGTGAGGAACGAGGTTCCAAAAAAAACTCCATCAGTTCGACGTCGCATGAAATTGTTACATCACTAATATTTCTTTTTTGACGGATTGAAAAAGGTGCTGCCGATGTAGAATTTTAGGATTTGTGTCAATAAAGACAAAGTGTGACACTCCTGCTTTAAAGTTCTTGAATATCCACATGAAAACTGATGCATTTTACCCTTTTTGCCATTAAAAATAACTTCTGACTAAAAAATTGTGATTATGTGGAAAGTCGTGGCAGCGTTTTTAATCACATTACCCATTAAAAAAAGTGAAAAACGACACATGGAGGGCATGTTTCACATTCATGGCGGCAATTACCACATTACTTTGTGGGGCTTGAGGACTGTGGGATTTCCATCACATTTATATCAATCTATCTTGAAAATATATACCATTTAGACACATTTTTAATTTTACAAATCAAGAAAAATATCTGATTTTGGTCAGTTTTACAGCCTGACACATAGGCTTTATTGGTGAAAAGTGGCTTAATCTTAGCTTTGTGACTTGAAAAAATCTAAGGTGAAAATTTCCCCTTGTAATATCTTTTAAAAGTCACTTCATGGTGTCCTTAAAACAAAGTGTGTCCTTCTGTTGGTGTCATTACAGCTCAGAGTGTCTGTCTACTTCAGCTGAAAGGTCCATTAATGCTTGGAGAACCTGGAGAGACTGTCCTCGTGTCATATTGACTTTTCTGTAATACAGAGCTGCTTCACACATGAAGAAGCCAGGGAGTTTTGATGCATATATTAATTAACTTACCTAAACTTATATTTGTGATGTGTTTCTGATAACAGTCACTCTCTGCCTCATGAATATTACATTTTTGTGAACCTCATAATGATCAAAGTTGCTAATCCTTGTGGATAATGACCTACAGGTACAAACAGCATGGTTTTAACTACAAGTGAATAATTCATTACATTTTGAACTGGCTGAAGCTGTGCCTGAGCAGCTCTGGTAATGTTCATTCACATCTCTGAGTGAGAAAGGGAACAGTAGGTGGCACTGCTCCTCTTCTTTGAGTCAGCTGCAGATGGGGACAGACTTTCTGACTCAAACTTAGCTTCAGGTACTTGAGAATTAAACTGGGTGGACGATTGGTTTCAAAAGAAAAGCAGTGGTTTGCAGACTCCAGACTCTCTGCAGAACAGAGGTCAGGATTTGACCAGTCAGGTCCAAAGTTGTTCACAAGAACACGTAAATGAATCAAAAGGTAAACAGATAAAAGAGCGGATGACAAATGGCCTCCGAGCTCGATGATCTGCTCTCACTATTTCGTTATTTTTTTGTGCTTCTGAAGGGCTGGAAGTGAACGTGGGCCAAAGTAAAAGTCTCTCCTCTGACTGCATGACGCAACACGACCGAGGGGGAGCCTGGGGCTTCTTGTCCGACAGACACTGTCACAACACGCAGGTCGGCGACGACAGCTCCGGACTCCGACAATTGCGAGCACGTCTCTCCCGGCAGCCATGATTGATTACAGGCGCTGAACAAAAGGTGTGCCGTGTCACACAGGGCCCACCGAGCAGAGTGTGGTGATGTGGTGAGGATTGGAAGGACACAGCGGCTACAGTCTCTTTCTCAGGAGGTTTCTGTGGCGTTCACACTGTGAATGCACAGTTCTAACTCCGTCTCCTCAGTTTGAAGCAGACTGAACAGTAGAAATAGGATGATTTTTCTAACTTTATTGACCCGGTGTGCTCGCTGTGACTCCAAATGACAGTTTATTATGATTGTGCTGCAGAGGGAGGGAGTGGCAGCCGCTGGACGAAGCCGCTGAGGCTGGAATAATAAGCACGGACGGAGTCACCGACACAAGGCTGTTAAGGAAGATGAAACTAATTCTTCCTGTGCTTCCTATGACCTCTTCACCATTTCTACATTTACATATTCCTTATTCTTGTGTGAGGCCAACAAAGATAAACAGTCCATTTCTTTGCTTTTTAACCCTGTGAGCGGAAACGACAATGTAAAGTCAACAGATGCACACAAATACAGATAAACTATATTTAAATTATTAGCGATTTATTTTGCTTGTTGTACTTTGCATCCGTTGGTTTCAAAAGGATCCAGGATCTGCTGGAAATTAGCATGTGTTCTTACATGAGCTCCATAGACGTATTTATCCAGCATCTTCCCGCCTAACGTCTGGCCTCCGATGTCCCACACCTGCAGGGTCACGTTCAGATTGCCTGCAAGAGAGAAAACAGAGAAAAGATGATGTCCAATATCAAAAAAAATTTAAAGAAAACAAGGAGGGATTGTCACTGAAGGGGGGAGTAGACAACGCAGATGTATTTTCTTCAAATGTCTTGAGACTCAGCAGGGCGGTGCTGCTGTGTGTGGGCTCCCATGTTAGCTGTTTTATTAATGCCTCAGTTTTGACAAAGTGAAACAATTTCTTTAATAAAAGTCAATGTTGCTGATATCTATAATGAAAACACTAAATCAGACATTTGTGTGAGCTGACTGGTCACCTGCACTTCAGATCCAAGAATAAATATCCACCCCAGGGATGGAAGTGGAGTTAAAAAAGGTACGAATTTAAACATTATTAATGCTCCAGGCCAGCGGGAAGAAAAGGTGGCTTCTCAGTGGCCGGAGAGGAGCTGTTTGCATTGTGTCACATCCTGCCAAGTCAAGGAAAGCGCAGAGAATTATGTGCTGTTAAGGAAAATAGTAATAATTGAACATTAAATAGGAGGAAACGAAGACTGCTGTCCCAACGCTTGTGGAAAGGACAGAGAGAGAGAGAGAGAGAGAGAGAGAGAGAGAGAGAAAGAGAGAGAGAGAGAGAGAGAGAGAGAAAGAGAGAGAGAGAGAGAGAGAGAGAGAGAGAGAGAGGCACAAAAGCCAAATAAATATTTTCTTCTTCTGGAAAATGAAGAAGGCGGTTGAAAAAGAAAGCAGAGAGAAAGAGCGCGGGGAGACGAGACAGCGAGAAGACGGTCACGGAGGCCGCAGCGAGACACGGCCGGACCACTCAGCCCCTTTCAGGAGTCGCCACGGAAACGCTTGAGGTTCACAGTCACTACATCCAGACTATACAGAGTGGAAGTGACGCTGCATCGAGGGCCGCGATGAATAACGGCTCCTCGGCGTCGTAAAGGGCCGTCCCCGCCCGTCCGGCCCGTCCAGACACCAGCTTTATTTGTGTTTCAGAGATTCACGCTGACTCCACAGGGCTGACAGTTCTCTCCTCACCGTTTTGGGGGGGGTGTTGGAACCATGAGCACCGATAACAACGATCCAAAAAAAAAAAGAATGAAAGATATTTCTCTCTTGGTTCCTGTGGTGTGAAGGTGATGCAGACCAACAGCTTCACAGAGTTTATCAAGGGGTTTTCACCTCCAGTCAATCTCCTTCACCGCCTGTACCTCATGGGTTTGGCAGGGCCATCTGGAAGAGGTATTGTTATAAAAAGCACACACACACACACACACACACACACACACACACACACATACACACACACACACAGACACACACACACACACACACACACACACAGAGGAGGCTGTTGTGTGCCAGCCGGCCTCGCCTCACCTCTCCCTGCGTTGGAAAATGTACATTAAGTTTGACAAGCCGGGCCTTCATAGTGAGAGGGGCCAGCGCTGGCTATAGGCTGCTCCCCCCCCCCCCCCGCTGCAGAGGGCCCTTACAGCCCCACAGAGACCCGCACAGCCACACAACCTCTCCGATACCAGGCGGGGTGGGGGTCCTGACCGAGTTTGGGACCACCCAGCTCGCCGAGCCACCCTCCTCTTCATCAGCTCATCAACACCCAATTCCCCAGAAAATGGACCATTTAACAAGTGGGTGATACAGACGGACACATGTAGGCTTTATTTAAACAAAGCTCGCAGTTTTAGCAGCCAGGAGGTCAGAGATTGGGAATTAGCAGCGTTTGTACGGGCCGGTATTAAGGAGCTGAGCCCCGACTCTGCTCATGCTTTGCTCTTCTCATCCCGACTTCACCACAACATTTTTGGGGCTTTAGTTCTCCTAAGTCTTATAAGCTGAAACTGACACAAAGTCAAAACAGAATCCGTCAGCCAAGTCTCAAATCAGCACAACTTTTACTTCTAGCACTTAATTTGCCCTCGCTTAATGTTGTTTTATTAGTAATGAAAGAATGGAGCCACTTTGCAGAAATCCTGCAGCTCCGGCTTTGGCAGAGTTTGAGAAATGCCTTTTAAAATTCTGAAAAAAAAAATCCCCATTTCACGTGGTAGGAAGTCAAAAACGGAGCGCTTCGGGCTAAATATAGCGTCGGTCAATAAAGCGGTATTTGACAGATATGAGGGGGATACAGAGTGTGGCTTTATGTCTGTGGGCTCAGCATAAACAAACAGCTGCATCAATGTTTTATGTGGTGCAGCACAAAGATCAGTTGAAGCCGTGGATTTGTGATCTGGATATAAAACCTTAATGTATTTACTCTGTGCCATGCCCGCAGGATTATGAGCGCGGCTCGCTCATTTAGACATAACCTGTCTATTGGCCTTGTGGAGTTAAAAAAAGAAGAAGAAGAAAAAAAGAAAAAGCGAGCTGTTTGCTCGGGAGAGAAAAACGTTCAGAGTGAATAATCCTGAGAAGTGGCAGACACTGGAGGAGCTCCCAGCACAGACAGCCGGAGCAGAGTGTGTGTGTGTGTGTGTGTGTGTGTGTGTGTGTGTGTGTGTGTGTGTGTGTGTGTGTGTGTGTGTGTGTGTGTGTGTGTGTGTGTGTGTGTGTGTGTAAACTAATGCTTATGAATTGATTACAGCAGCGATGTCAAACATAAGGCCCGCGGATCAAAACCAGGGACTCCTATCCGATCCGCCAAACCATCCAGCGAATTGTAACAATTTCAAAAGAAAACATTCAAACAAGAAATTCCTGTAGAAAAGCAGACACAACGCAGCACTGAGACCTGAGCAGTGGTGAGTTTTGGTCAGTTTACCAGATGTTAAGATGTAAAAACCGTACATAAGGGTGTTTATATTTAGTCTTAAAACATTATTTAACCACATTTTAAACTTGAAGCTTCCAGGGATTCCATTGAGGGTTTTATTAAGCTTTTCATTTAAATTAACTTTCAACATAATCTTCAGTTTCTAATAGTAAGAACAGATACTTATAATAAACAAGCAATGGTTTAATGCATTTAATTGGAATAATGCTCTACTGGAAATAACTCCAGAAAGTATGCGAGAGCAGTAAAACAAGGCGTTTATGTTGCATTTATTTTGATTTACTGAACACTACAGAGTAATTTTTGTGTCTTGTTTTTGCTCTAGTTTGGGTTGTGAATGTCTCTATTATTTCTGGATCTTCTGAGTGATTTATGAGTATTTTATAATAGATTTATGACTTTTCTGCACCCTGGAAGAATAGCTGTCATCATTGTCAATAAAGGCTTTATTTCTTTAAAGGGTGAGCAGGACTCACAAGTCAACATGCTCACACACACATTAGAACTGGTGTTATTGTAGCAGTGTGCAGCAGAAGCACTTGATGACTTGCCACCTTGCTCCCAGCTCCCAGCAGAGTGAATCTGCCTCACCTGGAAGGCTGATTCTCTTCAGGAAGAAGTCCAGGCCGATGGTTTGTTTGTACTGCTTCCCGAAGGCCTCCTGAGCAAACCTGGTGGCCAGCGACGTCTGCGGCAGAGACAAAGGGAGAGGCGTGACAGTCAGAGGCAAACACCACTTCCACCGGCGAAGTGTTCTCCAATGCCATCGCGGTAACACGGGAAACGGTCATGCACGGGTTAGGAACCGAGTCACAGCTAAAGTCAAGATCTGAGAAAATACACAGAATACTAAAGCGCTTCTTTTAATGGACACTGTAATGCAGAGCAAAAGAGGAAAAACCAAACTAAAGTGTAGAAGTGGGTAAAACACAATAACTAAATAGTTTCCAGATAGTACAGCAGCATCCAAACACTGAAAAATCTGCTCACTTTCTATCAAACTGATTGATCACCCAGGTCAAAACAACATGACTTCTTCAAACTGATCACCGATCTGTTGGGTAACTCATCTCTCGTAACTTGTTTCTGACACATTAACAGATGTTTTCCACTAATGTTTCTAATGTATCGTCTGACAAACCTCATTTAAAGCCAACCACACCTCATTTACGAATGGAAAAAGGCAAATTAGGAATTATTTTGACTGAGGTTATGATCAGAGGCACTGTGTGAAGAACATGTGAAAGGTTTGTCATTTATGCTTCCAATATTATAAAAACATAGAATGATCCAACGCATCGTCACACGTTTCTTATTGAAGGCTATAATGAGTGGTAATACAGAGACCTAATTCACAGCAAATTATATCGATGTCTTATTTAAAAACTTGAAAAAAAAGTAGAACTAAAGACACATTTTCTGACAGAAAAATCAAAGCCTGTTGAGGGTCTTGTTTTGAAACCACATCTATTTTCTTCACTTGCTCTGCGTTTACTCTGGACAGTGTTCTTCATTTTTTTCTAGATTATTTATGATTTTTGGGGGATAAATCTGATTTTGCTATTCTGTACTGCTGAAGCACATTCAGATGCAGCACAGCCAGTTTAACTGTGTGTGTGTGTGTGTGTGTGTGTGTGTGTGTGTGTGTGTGTGTGTGTGTGTGTGTGTGTGTGTGTGTGTACTTGTACAGCTATATGTTGTGAGGACCTTTTGTGAGGACATTGGGTTTTTAACCTTACAAGTGAGGACAATTGTTGGAAAGTGAGGACATTTTTGCCGGTCCTCACTATTTGACACACCTTTTTTGGCCTTTTTGAGGGTTAAGACTTCATTTTTAGTTTAGGGTTACAATTAGTTTTAGGTTAGGTTTAGGGTATGGGTTAGGTTTAGGCATTCAGTTTTGATGGTTAGGGTTAGGGTAAGGGGCTAGGAAATACATTATGTCAATGAATGTCCTCACAACATATAGCTGTACAAACGTGTGTGTGTGTGTGTGTGTGTGTGTGTGTGTGTGTATATAAAAAAGTAAAAGAGAAACCATGCCTTTGGAGTCCGTGTTTTAGGATTGTTGTGTCCTATATTATTCTTTAAATCAAAACACACACACACACACACACACACACACACACACACACACACACACACACACACACAAAACTACATTTTAAGTTTAAACTGTGAAGAGTTTTTTTTTTTTTTCTTGGCCAATACTAATCAGAAGAGAGTGAAAGTCTTTCAGGCCTTTTCACTTCATTTTGCTTTAAAACTAAAAGAAACAGCAGATTATCATATTTATGGTTTCACTGCTCAGACCCAACTGAGACCAAAACAGGTTGTAATTTCACTTTCAAGTTTTCGTTGCCACTGTAACGTTGTACTGAATAACGTAAAAAGTCCCTGATGAAATGAAGGTGAAAAACGATTTTTAAAAAAATCTAAAAATGATGCGTAAGAATCCTGGACAACAGCTTGATCGTTTCAGTCCACTCTTAGCGACGTCATGACGGACTGGAGAGGCGTCTGCCGTCTCGCTGCTCGGCCGTGACACCGAGAATCGATGCGAATTAGAAAACCAGGTGCCGGGCCGCGTGTCACGGCTCGGCGCTGCAGAGCTCATAATTGCCACAAATTCTAAAAGCTCCATCACTGTCACCGTTTGAGGCGTGTTAGGGGGGCTCTCCTGAAATCCATGGGAAGCTGGAGCACAGGCTCGGACATGCCAAGTTTAATTCACTTTGATGGATGAGGACTGGGGGGGAAAAAATGAAGTGCCGAACATCTATTAGCTATCTTTAGAGCCGTGTGCTTACATAAACACCACAGAGGAGTGAAGCAATGGGAATCCCTGCCTGTCCATTCAGACCTGCTCTTCAAACTCTTTCTATCAATCCAGGAAGCTTTCTCCTTATCTGCAGTGCCTCCAGTCAGCCTCACAGGCTTTAAGTTCAGTCAAGTAATTCAGGATTATTTCCAGATTCCTCCAGGGAAGAGTAAAGAGGAGTGGGATATTCATGATTCAAGTGAAACACGTTTTCAGATGACCTGAATGAATTCACATTTAAACTTCACTTCACTGCTTCAGTCCAAGGTCCATGTTCAAACACAACAGATAATTCAAATGAAACACAGGTCAACTAACACAAGAAGAGTAATGATTGGTTTGTTTTGTAAAGGAAACATCAGTGGGTTAAGTCTCCACTTTGAGTGTCAGGGACCCTGGTTTGATTCCCAACAACCCCCCCTGTAAAGAGACACTGATCACATCTGGGAGTTTTTGAAAAAGGATATGCACCGCAATCTAATTTACGAGGGAAAAATGTGTTTAATGGTGTTTTATCTTTACGGTCTCAACACAGCATATTTCATACTGCATGTAAGAATCATCCCCCTCAGACGATTAGATCTCAGTCTTTCAAAGGTTTGGTTGACACATTATTGAATTCATCAGCATCATTTGTGTCTGTCACCTGCTTCAGTCTCATTTCATTCATAAAACTATGACTGTGTGACTTACATTAAAAAGTCAGATACAATAAAACACAACTGTTGGTTGGATTAAAACATGATTTTGCATGTATTTGAGTCTATTTATAGATTTATTCACAAACGTTGCTTCCTGAATCACATACAGAGAAGAAATTCAAACAGGACGAGTTGTGATTAATTAGTAAGTGAATATTTAATTCAATTTTCCACTAACTGTTAATGTACTTGAGAAACAGTGTGTGCAGCATTCAGTGTGATTTCCTTCTTCCCCGAAGATGCGGGCTGATTTTGTTTTTCATCCGTGTAATTCTTTAAAAGTCCCCTAATTGACAGCCATTTTCTGCGGGCCGCGGGTCACGTCACACGCCAAGGAGTGACTGAACAATTACTAGAGGTGACTGACGCAACAAGGAGAAAATCGGCCATTTAAGTAGCCTAAACAATCACTGACAACACAAGAATAACAAGCCGGGACAGCAGAAATTTATTCCACATGCTCACGTTGGCCTTGTTGGCCATTTGTCTTGGCATTCCAGTAGCTTGGCTCTCCTTCCTCACCGTAGCCCCCTTTTCTCTCTCTCTCTCTCTCTCGCTCGCTCTCTCCCTTTCCAGCGTACGATTGGAACTAACCAGCGAATGTGAAAGCTGGCGTAATCCTGACACTCCTACAGAGAACAGCACAGGGTCACCAGTGATACCAATGCCGGGAAATGGGGGAAGCTGAAACGAGAAACTACGGAGGGAGGAGAAAAAAAACATGGCACGCCGACGGTGACCATGTGATGCAATTCATATTAGAGGGGAGGCAGAGCGGATTCTACGGCTCGGGACCAAAACTGCCTTCTTTTCCAAATGCATGTGCATGTTGCAAAGGTTGCCGGTAAATACGGCGTCGGTTAAAGAGCGGCGGCCGCACCTCGAGCTCCGTCTCACCCTACGGCTCAGAGAACTGCAAATACTGGAGGGAAACTTAGAAGTCAGCGTGAAAAATAGAGCCGTGTGTTAATTTAGAGCCCCGTGCTTTAAGAGCCTGGCTGAATGCGAGGCTCCATATTTTAAAAACATGAGGCGGACAAGCCTTCCCACATCTCCCAGTATTTCTGAATGGACAACCGACCACAAGCCAACACACGGCTGAAGAGGCCGTCCAAGAAAAACTGATCCGATTGCAATTTGCTCAGCAAATTGACATTAATAAGCGGGGGAAACGGCATTCAAGATGTCAGTCAGTGGTGCCGACTCCAAACGGGGGGTGGGGGGGTGGGGGGGGCAGGGCTGCTGTTTTCTGCCCAAAACAGACAAGCAGGTAAGTCATTCAAACAGTGACGAGCTGACACCTGGCAGCGGGGTGAGGAGGGTTATTAATGTAGCGTATCTACTGGGAACTGACGTGTGTGTGTGTTCTCTGCACACATACACACACACACAGAAAAAGGGGAAAATGTCGACTTTCCAGAAAGAGAACATTCATTTTTCTCATTGAGTCTCACCATTACTGCTACACTCATTTTCTTTCTGCCGGGGGAATGGGAGATTAGTCGTGAAAGGGGGACGTGGAGCTGAACAGCACTTGACATCCACCTTCGCTCGGGGATCCGAGACGCACCGAAGACGAAGAAACAGAGCTGAACTGCCATGACAACCTCCGTGCTTTGCTGCAAACAATTGTTTGGTGCAACGAGGAGGAATTCCTCCGTCGCTGATGAGTGATGAATATGATTCAGTCCAGGAGTTTTGAAAAGGAGCAGAAACTACAAGAGAGAGAATGTTCATTTAGAAAATCAGACCTTCACAGGTGAGAAGAAATGCCTGCATGGAAAGTCAAGCTGAAAAAAAAGACGGGATCACTGATTGTTCATGAAGGCCCTGAAAGCATGGTTTGATTGTTTTTGGCTCAGATTAGTTGGACTCTTATTACTTCTCAACATTTCAAGTCCAATCAGTTGATGTGAAGAGGAAAGGCAAGTTTCTACAGACCAACATGCAGAACAAACAACTCTGTTCCACATTTCTTGGTAGAGAGGAAAGATTGACGCTTTACAATGATGTACAATAATATTGTCAAGTATTGTGATAGTGATATGATTTCCAGTACAGTAAATACACAATTACATATATGATGTTTACATCTAAATGACAGTACTCGTCATCTTCTGTTGTTTTGTGTCTGCTACGCTTAAGACATAAACAAAAAAAAAATCTGAGATTTTCCTGGCGGTTTGGTGGGATGGTGTGGAGGCTCTTGGCTTATGCTTGACACCACCTTGCTAGGCAGATGTCTTGTTTTTTCAGCTGGTATATTTCCTTTACACATGATACACCTCCTGATGTCAGACCTGATTCCTGCCCAGTAGAAAGAAATACTAGAGTATATCACATGTGAGACTTTCTTGTTTTAATTCTATGTGATGAGGAAAGAGCAGCATTTCTCCTACCAGTCCATCAGGGGTAATTTTCTGAGATGAGGCTTCACTCTGGAGTGTGGTCAGGAGAAGAGAGGCTTACTGATGGAAAACAAGCAGCAGCTGCAGCAGGCAGGCTGCTCTTTAACACTTTTAAACCTGGAGGTCTCCCATTGGCCTGGACAGATGGAAAACCCTGCTACAAACACCAGAAATGCAAATTTTTTTTATTTTTTTTACTTTTAAAATGTTGTTATTTTGTCCATCACATTCACTTTTATGTCAATTTTAACAACGCAAAGTACTATTCCCAGCGCAGGTCTTAGTAAACTCCACGGTAAAGTAATCACAGATGATTACCTCTTGAACTCGGAACAGAAAAATTCTCCAAGAAAAGCAAACAAGTATTTTAGAATGAATATGCAAAGTGCAAACAAATTGTGGTTGTCTAGCTCTGTTAGCTGCAAGCTGTGGGCTGCATTGTCACTCCCAGGAATATTAACATATTGTTGATGACAGCATGTGAAAGAATATTACATCTAACTCAACAAGAGAGTCTTGGCTACAAGAGTATGAAAGCTATTTTTACACAACTCAAAAAACACCGAGATCTATTCAGCCTCATCGAATCAACCCAATTAAAACATTTCACTTAAAAATGAAAACTATGCAGGAATTTTAGAGTAAAAAAAAAAAACCCAAAAAAATTAAGACTTTTATCCTGTGTGAGAAGCTCAATAGTTTCTGCTCAAGGCACCTTTAACATTATTTATATATAGGAGCTTCACACAATGAGAGGACACACTTCACTCAGACTAATTAAGTGAAAAAGAGGAATGTGATGTTTCATACCAATACGTTTTTTGCCAAGCAAATTTAGATCATACCTGAGAAATGCTTGAAAAGTCAAGTTATTCTCCAACAAGGTGGACTAAAGGTTGAAAATGGCAGATTTTTGTGACATGTCATGACATTATCATGTAACATTCGGATATTACAGTCGCTCCCTCCCAATGACTGATGCACCTTCAGATTATAGAGCATCTTCCTCCCACTAACTGACGTAACTTCAGCTAACATCTAGAATAGAGAGCAACTTCTTCCTACTATGACTTCAGTGAAGCCCCACATTACAGAGCATCTTCCTCCCACGAACTTAACTTATTAAAGAGGTTGCCGAGCATTCTTGATCACAGTTAGCTGTGTTTAGCCTGTAGCTAGCTAGGCAACACTAGCGTCGGTCACCATGGTAACCATGAGGCCGGAGTAGCATTAGAGGTGTCAATGTAAACAGCGGCACACCAACTACACGGAGAAAAACACTCTGTAAAGGAAGCATCGCACCGGAGAGACCGCCTGGATCTTTACCGGAGACTAACGCGTCTGTCCCAGACTCACCTTCCCACAGGCTCCGTCTCCGATCACTACGATTTTCAGCTGCCGGTCCTGGCTGTCCTCTTCCGAGTCCGACATGACGCTTATGAAATGTGCTCCGTGTCAGATAGTGGTGCCGAAACCCCTGGAAACCAGCCGCAGGTCGCTGAATCTAACAGGATGATTACTGTTGGATTAAATTAGTGTCGAGTGGACGCAGAGACGCCATTTTGGCTCAAACTGCCTGCAGCTGCGACTCCGCTCGGCAGGATCCACTCTCCTGCCGCTTTAAAGTCATTAAAATCACGGCTACAGCGGCTCCCGACACCGGAGATGGTGAAGCGCGGTTTTTTAAAGGTTTAGGTATACAAACGTTGTAGAGGCTCACAACGAGGTTCCTTTGTTTTCAAGGAGATAGATAGACGGTTCACCGGCACGCCGCTGTGGTTGAGTCCAGTGTGTGACGCGCTCTTGTTGCCATGGTAACTCAGCTCCTCGAGCTGGTGCAGACATGATGCGTTCAAGGTAACTGGGAAGTGGGAAAATACACTGAATGAGGATAATTCGGAATTTCCCATTAGGAAATGTTAAAGGAGGTGTGGTCTCCCTTGAGAATTATGATCATATTTTTTAATGATTCATACAGATAAACTAGATTGAAATAGCTAGATTTAATGTTGCCTTTAAAAGCTATGCACTGTTGTTGCCATGCACTCAACTGGGTAATTGAGAAATATATATATTTACATCAGATGATTGGCTATGAAGAATGCATCATCCATTCCTACATTATCAAGGACACAATCCCAGCTAATGGTGGGCTGAACAGGGAACATATTTTTTTTATTATACATCCAACATCAGACAAAGCAAATGATGTGAATGAACATACTGATGTGGCTCACAGCACTACAATTCATCACATGTAATCCATATTCCTCTGCTTTCTTTCCTCATCTTTCACACAAAATTGCAAAATTTTAATTCAATTTAATTATATTTTCATGATAATAAAGTAGCATTTTGAACTGCTATTAACTTCAGTTGCATTTGTCCGCAAATTTAAGGAAGGCTAAAGTGTAAATGTTTCATCACCCCAATTCCAAAGAGCAGGGACAATGTGTGAAATATACAGTTCAGCTTCAGTTACTCTTGTAATCTTATTAAAATATGTCAAACTGTTGACAATATATAACTTACTCATCAGTAACTGAATCCACATATAGTTCTAATTGTTATTCAAACCTTTTGCTTTCTACTAAATCTACACTGATCAAACACAAGACAATTCATTATGTGTAATCAAAGTAATTCGGCGAAACATCTGCTCTACGCTGATGATTATCTTCATTTTGGGTTCAGTTCTACTCTTTAGTATTATGTGGCTGCTGCTGTGCTGTCAGGTTGGACTTAGCTGTGTTGCAAATAAAGATTTTTCTAATATTCTGGCCACTTAGAAACAGGAAACAGAAGCAACTCAACATTTTCATTAACCTTTCAAAAATGTACAGAGAAAGCATAAAACACTGACGAGTCACAGGAAGATAAAGTCATGTTGCACATCAGAATAAACATTTGAATAGACTGAAATGAGGGCTGATCCAGAATCGGCCAGCCCAGTATGGAATTCAGTTCTGACACACATCTTATTTATTCTTTATTATCTTCACTATTTACATTGTAAATTACTGAAAGCATCAAAACTAAAAATGAACACATCCAGAATTTTGATCATTTCACACTTTTTCCACACAGTTATGTTGATTCCGGACCGGACCAATTTTCAATCTGGGCCTTGAGGCAATTTAAAAATAATTCAAACACAAATCCATCAAATGAATCAGGAAATACCAAAGTTCCTTTCAAAGGGTTAGAGTCATTTTATAGTCAGAATAAATGACATTTTACAAATTGTACAGTGAAGCAGCGGCGTGAGGGTCATGGGTTCCAAAACTGGCAGGGCCCATCGCGTTTGCATGTTCTCCCTGTGTGTGTGTGTGTGTGTGTGTGTGTGTGTGTGTGTGTGTGTGTGTGTGTGTGTGTGTGTGTGTGTGTGTGTGTGTGTTTCCTGTGCAGTTTGCTCCCAAAGACCAACTGCCTGCATGTGAGGTGACGAGGTGTGACTGAGAGTGTCTCTCCATGAGGGACTGGTGACCGGTCCCTGCAGGTCCTCCCTGTCCTCACCTGTCCTGGTTCAGGATCAGGGATGTCCGGAACCAAGCAGCACAGCTGGATCTCAGCACAGCTGGAAGGGCTAAACAACAGCATGAAAAGAGCAAAAATAACAGCAGCTTCAACATTTTGACAGAATGAAAAAAATGTTTGGATCATATTTCTAATATTTGTTTAAAATCCCTTCCTTTTGTGTATTTTGATATTATTTCCACAGTTCATACAAAGCTGAAGCAAAAGAAAAAAATAATTCTAAGCTGAATTGAATTTTTATTCTTAGCATCAGTTTTTGAAAATATAGTCACAAAAACAAAATATGTGTAAAATATAAGGAATTACAAACTTATTTCTGTGCTATGTTGGAGTTTCTCATGTTTTTCCATGACTCAGTGTTGAATTATTCTTTGTTTTTTTGTTTTTTTGCATGGTCCACCATTTCCAATATTTTATGTGTAATGTGACAGATTTTATACATTATTTAAAAACATATTCTCTGAAATAAAAGTAAAGAAAGAAAAGTGTGCAACATGAAATAAAGTAGATAAGAACTTCAACTTTGAGTTCACATTCTTAAAGGTGAACACGTTAAAAAAGAAGAATCAATGAGTGAATTATAGTTTCGATACTGAGTTCATTATTTCTAGTTTTTATTAAAAATCTACAGTGAAATAACACGTTGATCACTTTGTAGCTTTTGAAAAATAGCTTTCCAAACTCAAACATAATAAACCTGTATGCAATGGAAAAGGAAATAGATATAATCTGAGCCTTTGTGTTATTCTTCCAGTTACTTAAGATGAAAACGTTAAAAATTAGACTGATAAAACTTGGGAAATTGCAAAGTAATTTCCCTAATATTTGTTTTTCCCCAGGTAGCTGAAATAAAATGTTGAAGATTTTGTACAATTTTCCTTGTAATTATATAAATTCAATGAATGTATAGAAATATTTTCTCTAAAATGAAACTACGAAGGAAAAATCGTGTCCTTTAAAACTCAGACTGTATGAAAACGAGATTAAGTTGGTTATTTCCACAATATTCTGTGTGTCCGCTGCAATAAAATCTTAGATTATTACACATTTCTCCCCAAACCCACTGAAAAATGTCGTTTTCAGCTCAGTCCAGTATTTCCAGCAGCTTTTCCTTCCATGAAATCGCGTTTGGTTGGAAGGCGCGTCTCTGTCGTTCGGCCAAGGCGCAGGAATGAAGGGATGTTGGAAGAGAGGCTCACGTTGGGTTGCTTTCACTTTACCTTGAGATTATTAAACTAAAGCAGTGAGTCTTATCCTGGGCTGCATGTTCGAATTTATGGGATTATACACAGGACTTTTACCACAGTGGCCTTTTTATTCCAAAATTACGCGTGGCTCGTATGATAGTTTGCCTGATCGTTTTCTGGTGCAGGCGTCAGACTCTGTTAGGAAAACGTCAAAATACTTCTTAGTTTTGTTTCGCAGCACACTGATTAATAACACTAATGAGAACAAAACAACATATGAATTGTAAATATACTGACAATAGTGACCGATGCGTTAAAGAAAATCTTAGAAACTGAAGTCAAATTAAAAAAAAAGGTGTAAAGTCAATCAAACATTTGAAACATTCTCCTTTTAGTTATTACAAATACCTGGACTCATAAATCTGGGACAGCTGCAATGTCATTTTGGGACATCATCATTTTCTGACGCTTAAAACAAAAAGCTTCCTGGTAATTATTGATTTCAGGGTTGCTTGTTTTTTACCTTTCTCGGTTTGTTTTGGTTTGATGAATGCTACTAGTGAAATCCAAGGGTTGTTTCATAACATATCAAGACTAAAAGGAAAGAATTTAAACACTTCACCGTTTTTCCTGTTGATATTTTTCGGTGCGTAAACCTTGAACACCTGTCTGGACTTAAGTTACGACATGTGGGTGTTTCACAGACAGAATAACTTTTGCCTGAAAAACAGTAGTTCTTAAAATTGAGCAGAGAGGAGCCATCGGGGGTTTAGGGTCATTATTTTCTTTAACAGACTGCTCCCAGCGCCAAATAATGTGTAACACAGGTTATAAATACTCTACTTGGAGTTACTAATAAGCATCTTTAACAAAATGATGAGCTCTGCTTGATGTAAGCTTTTTGCAGGAAAAAAGATCTGAAAAATATCAACGAGATCAGTTCAGACAAGAAATTAACTGAGGCGCAACATGATGAGTAGAACCGCATTTACAGCTTTTCTGCCAATATACTCACAAAAGACCATAAACTGCAATAAAGTAAACAAAATACAACAAGTTTAACAATAAATTAGAAAACTTTAGGTCGAGGCAAAGCATGGTATTTGTGCGAAAAGACACGATTCGTGGAAAATATGAAGCCCGTTAAAAAAGTCCAAATAAAACTGTTTCGATAGGAGTCTACATGAATATTGAATAATACTAGAATTTACTTTGAATACTCAAATTTGTGCGCGAAGCACAATGATTTACTTGAGAGAAAAACACGGGTCAAAAACTAAACAAACATTTTCAATCCTAAAATTTAGATAAAGGCGCCCAAATTTGCAACAAAAGAATACCACGTTTGGAATAATAATACTGAAAGGTTTTTCAAATGCACGTGGACATAATTCAACCGGAAAATGACGTCTGATTAAACTGTACATTCACACAAAACCTCACACAAAAACCAAGATGTTTGTGAAGCCTGTGTAAAGTGTAAATTCAAAGATAAATGGAAAACTGTGCAATAATAAAAAATAACGGTTTGACTGGAAGAAAATCTTCGTGCGTAAAAGTGCGTCTTTATGATTCAATGTGTAAATTTAGAGAACCTCAAATGTACAATAAACTGCATTTTTAATAGAGAATAGAGAAAATCAGCTGTTCATCTTAAAGTAAATATGAATCCAAGATTTAAATGTGAATAAAAATCCAAATGTGTAAAGGAAACTATGTTTGTGACGAGCGAGTGCGTAAAGTGCCCTAATCCCGCATTCAACTGAATTACATAAATTAATCAGACTGTGGATTTCAAGAAAAGAACCAACACCTGTAATAAACATTAAAGTATGGATGTAAATTGAAGAATCCAGATGGGCAATCATATTAAAATGTTTTGGCGAATAATGGAATTAAAAAGAAGAAGAGGGGAAAAGCATAACTCGTGCGTAAAGGTGTGTGTCTATGATCCCAAGGGAAAATTTTCAAATCTATTTCAAAAAGTTAAATATACGGTAGAATCAAGAAGAAAGGTGCAGTGCAACTGCGTCCATGACGGTTGAACGTAATAAAAACTTTGTGTGGCTTTGTGTGTAAACGTATCTGTCAGTAAAACACGCATCCTATTTGCTCCTGTGTAAAGGCAGCAGGTCTAATACTATCCAGTCACAGCCCAATTAAGAAACACAATAACCATTTTCCCAACGACCGACGCGTAAACTCTGCAGAGAAAAAAATAATAATAACGGGGCGTCACCGCAGTGGGCTTAATGCGCATCAATGGGGGTGTTTGCATTTCAAGTGGTGGAAGTTGAAAGGAAGCGCAGCCGCGATCTGTCCCTCGATATCAGATATCTCCACATGCAGGTATGAAAGGAAGCCATGTGGGAAGGTGTCCACTGCTCGGTATCCCCTCCGTGTCCTTCAAGCTCCAGATCAGCCAATCAGAAGCGTCACAGCTCCTGACGGCCTCTGCTCGGGTGTATACCTGCATCAAGGAGATCAGATTTTAGGCCTTGTGTAGGCGCCGTGCGCGAGTTTGTGGACTCTTTTTTTGCCCATATAGGGTTAAAAGAGATGGGACAGTGATCGCCTGAATCCACACTGAACAGTCGGTGCGTAAAGAGCGCGTGTGCGCCTTTATGAGAGACCCCGTGTGTTTCTAGTGCTTGTTTATTAAAGATGAATTTGTGTTGCGATGTTACATGAGCGCGTTCTGAGGACTTCTGCATCTTTTCCCTCCTCGTATCCAGTAGCCCACACCTCGTGATATACAGCCTCTGTGAGGGATCTAAGTATTTTACGAGGTCAGAGATGGATGGTGGATATACGGCAGCTCCCTGCTGACCCCGACTTAACACCGAGGCCAGCTGCAGCACGCACAACTCCCGTCATATTTCAGGTCCAGTATTGGAAGAAACACTTCAGGTGTCTTAAAAAAAAAAAAGAGAGAGAGAGAGAGAGGGATGTTTGGTATCTTCTGCCAGCCTGAAACGGGAGCCCTTTTTTCCTGCTCCGACTTAAATTTAGCCGCAGTGACATGGGCCTCCTTAACCCCGGAATACTCCTCTCCTCGTGTTGACATACAGCCTTAAAGGTACCTGTCAGTTTGCCCTGTCCGGGATTCACGGAGCTATTCATCACTGTCTGACAGGTGTGTTTGGGAAGAGAGCCATGGTGGCCCGGATGGCAGGTTCCCAGCATCACGAGGAAGAGGAGGAGGAACAACTCTCATCCGACTGGGAGATTTTTTTCCCCAAAAAGATATGCAGATAAATTATTACCAAGTATGCTTATATTGTCTTGGTTAATTCCTGTCTCATTAGGCTTTTTGTTTATGGCTCTGCAAAGCTTTTATGTGAATTACAGTTTAGTAAATGAAGGAGGAGACGTTGTAACTTTCGTGCGTAAAAGTTCGCAGGATTTTACAAATAGGCTGAATATTCCTCCTTTATATTCCAGTCCTGTTTGAGTCGTGCATTGAAAGCACGCTATAAAACTAGACTATTTTCATTATAAATAGATATACTTCATATTGAATCAGAGGAAATAAGTAGATTTAACTTTAGAATGATTATTTGAGGCGCAACACAGTGTCTATACTCTCGACCTCCACAACAGATGTTGCGATTTCTAAACTGTCAACGTTTTAAAAAAAAAACATTAGAAAATCCTCAATTTGTTGACAAAAATATGACTGTTTTATTAATTTTCCATTTGTGCCAATTTTACAGTTTTTAATATAAATGTTCAAATAAAATATAGTCCAAATTAAAGTAATGCCTTAAATGTTTTAATGCTTTCGATCTGAACAGTCATTGAACACAAAAAAACACAAGTCGAGCCTGTTTGTCGCTTTCAGGCCCAGAAAAACTCCACAAACCGCCTGTTTTCAGTCTGACACCGAGCATGCGCACACATAGAACGCGTTTTACACTGAAGTACTGCATCGTTATTTTCTCCAAAGTGCTGAAATATCTTACCTTTAAAAACACAGCAAGAAAAAAAAAAGAAACAACCTGGAACAGCTTTTTGAGAAGTTATTGAAAATATGCCTGTTTTTTCTCCAATCAGAGGTAGGAAGGTCAAATAGAAACCAACATAAGGTGAGATTTTCTGTCTGTTTTGGGGCAGCAGGGTCCCACAGGAGGATCCAGGAGGGCGCAGAGCTCCACTCAGTTCCTAAAGTCCTGACCGTGTCGCTCTTCTGGTCCCGTCTCCACACTAGTTCAGATACTTAGGATTTCAGAGAATAAAACCATTAAAATGTCTCATTTGGCCCCTCTGGAGAGGCTCTTATTAAATGCGTATGAGGAACCCGTGATAGTTTGGGAAATAAGAAGATTCGGGTCCTTTCAGGTCTCCTTCTCTTGTCGAAATAAAATGTTATTTTTCTTTCCTGGGAGCGAAAACGACTAAAAAAAAAAAACCCAGAATAAATACAGTTCTCACTGGTTCCCCGCACACGCTGAGAGTGTCCAGGCCGGGAGGCAGTAGGCGTAGGGGTAATAGTAGGACGGCTGGAGGGAGAGCAGCGGCGGCCGGAGGATCTCTCCCGGGCTGTACTGTCTCTGGTCGTCCCGCACCAGAACCTTCACCGCCACCTTCTTGGCCGCCGGGGTGGACGCCATCAGGTCCGCGGCCATCTGCCGGCGCTTCGTCTTGTAGCGGCGGTTCTGGAACCAGATCTTGACCTGCGTCTCCGTGAGCTTGAGGGAGGCCGCCAGGTCCGCGCGCTCCGGGCCGGACAGGTACCGCTGGTGGTTGAAGCGGCGCTCCAGCTCGAAGACCTGCGCGTGAGAGAAGGCGGCCCTGGAGCGCTTCTTCCGCTGCTTGGGCTGATCCAGGCTCTTCTCGTCCAGGGCGCTGCAGTCTGCGGGGAGAAGGGGGCACGCACGGATCACGCGTGGGAAACTAACTCCCCGAAACTCTCTGATTTAATGTTTTGAGTTTTAAAGTATCTGCTCAAAATACAGTAGGACATTTTAATCCAACTGGATCAGATCTTCTGTTGTTCCTGGAATCTTTTTTTCTCAATATTTTGAGGTTAATTCACCTTGTCCAGCGGAGTGGAAGATCATGTTGTGATTTTTTTTTATAACACGAATGAAATTATATATCTTGAAGATGCAATGTTTGCTGTTTCTTTAATTTATTTTCTCACGATTGCAACAATAACATGACCAACAAAAGACGTGCGTTATCTGTATGATCGGTGCGTAAAAGTTAGGATGAAATATTCCTCAAACTGTCCATTTATCTGAGTCTACACATCTGTAACAGCAGTGAATACATCTGTACTGAAATACATCCATTCCCTCGCTAAAACCAAACAGTTTGAATTCATGTATTTGCTTTTCTTCCATGCGGGATCTTCTCCCCGGCCTACTCACCCGTTCCGTTGTTGGGCTCGCTGTCGCTCTTGGCGTT